>NW_020837953.1:38993033-39197236 GCF_003676395.1 Aethalodelphis obliquidens
CACACACACACACACACACACACACACACACACACACACACACACACGTACGTACGTTCTGGGGATCTGCACCCAAGTCACGCATACCACCCACACAGACCCTGATTGGGAACTGTGTTCCTGTCCCTCGTTATACTTCTGAGCAGGTGTTAGCAATATGTACAGTTACTCAAGCTCATAAGACACTAACGGATTTCAGTTGTATGGAGCAGGACACGGCAGAGCTGCTAATATCGGCGTGGACAGTCCAGGCTTCCCACACTCTGCATCAACGTATTCCTCAGTTGCCGTGTCCTAGGAACATGTCACTCTGCATCTCACCTCCTGTTGCCCGCCGGAGGGCTCTGAGTGCAGGTGGTCGGGGAGCTGCCTACACCCGGGAGTCCTTGGCTGCCTCGGGATGCTTCACTCCACACGTCATCCTCTCCCCCTTCTTCCTCTCTTCCCTTCCATTGACTACGCACAGCACTCTTTCCCCCACAAACTGCTGCTTCTTAGGCTCGTGGTCTAGCACCTTCCCTTACTCTCAGTCTTCCCCGTGCCCATCTTCTTCTCTACTTCCATCTCTCCCTTCTTTTCCAGTCCCATTCTCACCTGTATCCCCACATCCATCCTCATCTCCATCCTTTTCCTTTTCCAACTCCATCCCCACCTCCATCCCCACCTCCATCCCCATCTCCATCCACTTTTTTTCTTCTCCACCTCCATCCCCATCTCCATCCCCACCTCCATTCCCATCTCCATCCATCTTTTTTCTTCTCCACCTCCATCCCCATTCTCTTTTCCATTCCTATTCCCACTTCTATTCCCTTCCCCATCCCTAAATCTACTTCATCTCTATCCCCATTCCCAACTCAATCCTCATATCTGTCTCCATGCCATCCCTCCTCCAAGCCCAACCCCATCTCCATTCTCATCATCCCCATCCCTGCTACAATCTCTGACCAAGGTCAAAGCCCCCTTATGACTCTATGCCTGGAATAGATCCCGTGGTCCCAGAAGCAGTATCCAGTCAAAGACAGATGGCCAGCTGCAGCCATGGGTATAAAGGTCCTGGACGAGAATAATCCCAAATTCAAAGCTGGGCTACAGAATGAGCAGTATAGAGCAAGGCCACCTGGCTATGATCCAGGTGGCATATAATGGCAAAGAATCATTAACAAAGAGCCCTAGATCACCAATTTCTCCCCACTCTTCTGAAGCAGTGCCCAATGCACCCAACACAAGTGCCTCATTCCTATGGACTCTGAGAGTGTGTCTTCAGGGATGTCCGTGCTAGTGCAATGCTCTCCTGGGGCGAGGGTGGGTACCATGTACCTGAAAAGACCCTCCTCAGAGACACTGGGCAGGCATATTTGGCCTGGGCAAGGGAGAAATAGTAGTAGTCATAGCAGTAAGACCCTAGACAAAGGCAGAGCTTCAGAATTTACAAACCACTTGTGGATATACCACGGTACTTGTGTAACCCCAGCCCTGGGCATTAGGGAGAGCCCCTCAGTTCTACAAGTTCACCATCACGGTCAAACAGAGGCCACTGCCATAGAACTCCCCTGAATCCACTGCCCCCAAGTCAAGCCAGTGGACTTCCCAGTTTATTTTTTATTTATTTTTAATTTTGGCTGCATTGGGTCTCTGCTGCTGCTTGCTGGCTTTCTCTGGTTGCGGCGGGAGGGGGCTACTCTTCGCTGCGGTGCGCGGGCTTCTCGTTGCAGTGGCCTCTCTTGTTGCGGAGCACGGGCTCCAGGCGCATGGGCTTCAGCAGTTGCAGCACGTGGGCTCAGTAGTTCTGGCTTGCGGGCTCTAGAGCGCAGGCTTAGTAGTTGTGGCGCACGGGCTTAGTTGCTCCGCGGCATGTGGGATCCTCCCGGACCAGGGCTCAAACCCGCATCCCCTGCATTGGCAGGAGGATTCTTAACCACTGCGCCACCAGGGAAGCCCCCCAGTTTATTTTTGACTTTGCCTTAAGCAGAGAGAATTGCTGCTAGAAGTTTCTTCGACTGATTTTGTCTAGCATCTGGGAAGGTAAAGCGGCTTCACATCTGACACGGCCACACAGCACAGCACGCCTCTGTTCCAGGCCATTGAGGAGGGGGCAGGAATCAAAGTTATTTTAGACTCTACTGTAAACATCGACAAAGTGAGGCAATGGTTGGGTGATCGGTTTTATGAAATTAACTCTGAAATATTGCGTTTTTCTCTTGAAAGCAGAACTTTGTTTCGGTCATTGTAACTCACTTTGCAGATAATGTGATGGCTCTTAGCCCTGTAAATCATCCTTTGGCTTTTGCAATTCAGGAACACAAACCTGTTGTGATATAAACCCCAGCAGATCTGGGTCTAACTGTACCTACTGGAGTTAAATTCTCTCCCCACCATGAGGCTCCCCCCAACTCCTCCCAGGGAACCAGCTCAAATAGAGTGAGGCCAAGGTTCCAGCCCAGGCTCTGTTACCAACATCCCACGGGACCTTGGGCAAATCAACTGACCCACACGGACATCAGTCTTCCCATCTATAAAATGGGTTCAATAAAACATATCCTGCCAAACTTTCAGCTTCCAAGATTTTGAGAGAAGAAGCGAGAATATGGACATAAACCTTCTACAAGGATGGTGAAGTAGAAAGGGATTATTTATATTACCTCTTCAATTGCTCTCACTTCTCCCTGGGCTGGGAGGGACATAGAGGGGAAGTTCTTCTTCCTCTCAGGGGTGGCCACTGTCTGGAGGAAGGGATAATCTCTCCTTTTCCTTGGGTACCTTGTGCTAAATTGGTCTTAGCACACTCCTGCTCTGGGTGTCATTTATCAAAGGGCGGTAATCAATTAGATTTTGGGGAGGAGTGGGGGAGGGAAAAGACAAGTTCAAAATTACACTATTTGCAAAAATCCATTCTTTCCTCTCAGCGTGCCTGCTCTATTGACTGCCTTCTGTTTCAATCAGCTACTAGTCACTATACCATATTCAAAAAAAAGAAAGAAAACCACCCTCAATATAAAAGTGTTCATGAATATAAATATTCCTCCATGCTTCCTATTTTAATTTCTTTCTTTCTTTTTTTCTGTCCCACATCTCTGTGTCTTTCCCATCCTCTCTACCGGTCTCTCTCTGCTTCTTTAAGATGCTACTCAAAACAGCATCTCTTCCAGGAAGACTTCTCTGCTCCAGCCACACAGAAATGCCCCAGGTTGCTTCCTCGCCTTGCTCACCTCCTCTGTGCCCCAGACATACTAGTCCTTCTGTTGGTTAATTCAGCTTCATCCTTCAGGTCTGCCGTTAACTGTTGCCTCTTCCAGGCAGCCTTCCAGCACTTTCCCAGACTGGGTTAGGGCTCATCCTCTGGATTCCTGGAGCATCCTGTTCTTGTCATACCCGTAGGTGCTTGTCATTCTGTCCCGGGCCCACGTCTGTTTCCCCATTAGGCCGTGTGCTTTCTGAAGGCTGGAGCTTTGTCTTTCTTTAACCTCAGAGCTAGTGCAAGCCTGCCACGCAGGGATTCTATTTCAATTCCTGTTTGCTTTTTTCCTTCTTTCACTTCTAGTACAGACAAGCACACAATCTGTGGAAGGAATCCCGAAAGACCTTGCAATGCCGTGGGCCCTGCCACCACCTCTAGCCTTGTCTCGACCCTCCCCCCAGCACCATGCTCCAAATATACGGAGATACTTTTGGTCTATAAACACCCTAAGCTTGTTTCAACCCCGGGGCCTTTGCATCTGCTCTTTGCTTTGCCTGAAGTCCTTCACTCAGCTTTGAGCAAATCAGCTCAAATGCCACCTCCTAATCTAAGCAAGATGCCTCTTCTATTCTCTGTCACAGCACCTCATTATTTCTTCACAGAACACATCATAAGGTATAGTTATTTCGTATACTGGTTCTCACACTTGTCTTTCTTTCCAACACGCCCCACTAGTATGTAAGCACCATGAGGACAGGAACTCTTCTGTCTACTGCTACATCCAAGGGCCTGACACACAAGGATTTGCTCAATAAACATTTGTCAAATGAATGAGCTTGGAGGGGGGACTTAAGTGTCCTGCCCTCCCATCCCTGTCCAATTTGGAAGGGCTGAAATCTTAGCCATGTCCAAGCCCCTCTCTCCCAGCAGAAGCCTGAGGAAGAAACAGCCCACCAGCAGAAGGGGGACTCCAGCAAGAAAAAGAGAGAAGGAAAGGCACAACGCTTTGCTTTATGGGAAAATTAAATATTGAACTGAGTAGTGACGGCAGCCAAGGGGAAAAAATACTGACAAAAAGCCCCCAAATGGAGCCACCATCAGTGACAGGAGAGAGAAACGCAGTGTCTGTGCGTATATGAGCTGCAATGGGGCCCTTTTATGTGGCATCTGCTGAGCCAGATCACAACCCCCAACCTTGGAAGCGAGTGGGAGCCCGCGTGCCGATGTACCGGCGAGGGGTGGGGATCTGGGGTCCAGGTCGTTGCCAGTGTCGGTGGCCACTGCCCAGACCCTCCCTGCCTGGAGACGGAGGCCCTTCTGAGTGGAGCGGGGTCACAAGGGTACCCAGTGGCTGCGGGTGTAGCCCATCCACCCCGCCTTCCTCTCTGAGGAGAGCTGGTTGGCAGCCCCGTTCACCGGTTCACCTGCCTCGCCCCTCCCCTGACAGCAGTTGTGCTTTCCAAGTGGTAGGAGATAAAATTAACAAGCCCAACTGGAGGCCCTGGCTGGCTGCTCTGGGGGAGCAGGGGAGTGCGAGGCGGGGGGGTGCAGCGTGGGAAGTGGTGAATCGGTGAGGCTGGGCCAAGTAGGATGCAGCTCGGGTTACTGCTAACGCAGAAATAAAATCCTACGAGCACCTGTGCACACGCACAGACACACACACATAAACACACACAGACACAGACACACACACAGACACACAGACACACATATGCATACACACACACACAGAGACACATAAACACACATACGCACACACACACACGTATATATACACAGACACACACACATATGCACACACAGACACAGACACACACATATGTATAAGTGCACACACAGAGACACATAAACACGCATACGCACGCACACGTATATATACACAGACACACACACATATATGCACACACAGACACACATAAACACACACATATGTATAAGTGCACACACAGAGACATAAACACACATACACACACACACAGACACACACGTATATATACACAGACACACACACACATATATATGCACACACAGACACAGACACACATAAACACACACATATGTATAAGTGCACACACAGAGACACATAAACACACATACGCAGACACACAGACACACACGAGGGCAGTGGGGAGGCCACAGGTCTTGGTACCGGATCTGAATCTGCATGCTGGTGCTATTTTGTACCTGTGCCTTTAACCCAGAAGTTCTCAAAGTGTGTTTCCCGGGCCACCAGCTTCAGAACTTGTTAGAGATGTAAATTCTTGAGCCCAATTCCAGACCTGCTGAATCAGAAACCTGGGGGTGGGGGTCCAGCCACCCAGGTTTTAACAAGCCTTCCAGGAGGTTCTAATGTAAGTTCCACAGGGGAATTACTGCCTTGACCTTCTTAAGCTTCAGTCTTCTCGCAGGGACAAGACCCACTCCAAGGTAGTGTTATGTGAACTAACCATTAGGTCCGTAGTGGGTGCTTGGTAACAGTTGTGAAAATTATTATCGACTGGGAGGACAAGGCTCAGGGGAGTTGGAGAACCTCAATCCGACTTCTCCGGGCCTGGGCAGACAGGGCACAGGGAGAGATCCCTGGAGGCTTTCCGGCTGTATGCACTGATCGGATCAAAGGACCTCAAATCCCCAAACTACCTGCCCCTACAAGTGGAGCAACTTTCTGCTTGTGCCCTGATTGGCTGCTTGTCCACGTTCCATGTCTTCTGATTGGCCTCCTGGGCTGCCAACCCCAGGTGGACCCTCCCTACACCTCGGCTTCACTGTCCGGAGGCAGCCTGTCCAGCAGCCTGTCTGCGGCTACCGCGTGTGACTGCCCCAGCCCTGCCACGCCACTGTAGTTTATGTGGCAATAGAGTGAATGTGTTCAGGCCCACGATAAGTGCCATTTCCGCAGAGATGAAATCTGTGGGGTGTGACACGAACCCATTTTAAATAGCAGCAAGGCTGGCTATTTGGGGGATGTTTTCAATGTATCCCAGAGGTATATATAATACACATGGGCGATTTCACCAGGTGCCATCGTTTTAGCTTTATGAACGAAGTCTCCAGAAGCCTGTGGAAGCTTGGGGGAGGCCCTGGCAAGTGGGCAAGCACATTTGAGATCTGGCCAGGGGCAGTGACGCTCAGCTCAAGTTCAACTTCAAGTTCAGGCTACTCTATTAACCCCCCCGCCCCCCTCCCAAGCCCCTGAGAACAATAGGCTGGAGCCTGGAGGTTCTGGGTGGGTCTCACGCCCTCTTCTCCAACGCTGGAAAACCTCTGTCCCTTCCAGCAGAACTGTGTCCCCCTCAAGCATCGGGTCCTGGTGTTCTGGGGCTTAGAAGAGAGCTCACCCCTGGACTTCCCCACCCAGCCCCTGGGGCACCTGGCTCCCAGGTCACAGGCTTTCTGCTCACCGGCAATGTGTCCCTTAGGCAGGTGCTAGCTTCCTGGGCCTCCCGCATAGGACAAGGGTGACACTGGGGCCTGCCGGTGCCTGTGAGGACTGAAGTACTTGGCTGGGCGTACCCCCACCAACCTCCCAGCAGAACTTCCCAAACCCCCAACCCCCCAGCTCCGAGCCCTCCCTTCCCATAGGACTCTGCAGCCGTAGTCTTTCCTGTCCCATCAGCATTCTAGGATTGACTTCCTGAGTCAGAGAGCAAGCGAATCATTCTTGCTTCTCACTTTTCACAAAGCAATTTCCAGGGGAGGCAAGTGGGGGGTAGCGGGGAGGGGAAGAGCCATGGAGAAGGGGCGTTTTGTGGGAAAAGGATTGTGTATTATTTCCTCCTTGACATTTTACTATGAAAATATTCAAACCTATCAGAAAGCTCAAATGAATGTACAATGAACACTCATGAATCCATCACCCAGCTTCATCGAGGAGCATTTAACTCTACTGGCTTTATCACACAGCTACTGGACTGTGTCTTTTCCAAGAGCAGGGTGAGGCAGAGCCAAGCTCATTCCTCTTGGGATCCAACTCCTGGCTAGGGCGGTAGGGCTTGACTTGGGGGTGGGGGAGTCTCAGAGATCCAGCCCTCATGAACTCTTCCCCTGGTCTTTCCATGGCCCATGTGCTGAGGCCTTGGCCACCTGTCTCATCTCTGACCTCTCTAACCTCATCCCTCACCAGGTCTGCTCCGGCCTCAGTTCTCTCATCTGTAAAATGGGCATCACAACAGTACCTACTGCATAGGGTTCATGTTCGTGGCACGCTTTGCAGGATGCCTGGTACTGGTAAGTCCCTGTACCTACTGGCCATCATATTTATGAACAGTAACCTCCATCACTGGCCTGAACAGTGGCTGGACTTTGCCGACACCACTCACTCCGGTCACTGGCCTGGGAGCTTCCTTAGGTAAGGACATTGGGTCATCCTGCTGCCCAGGGCCCCAGCTAAGGGCAGCACAGAGCAGATCTCAGCGAGCATGGGCTGAGCTGATGTTTGAGGGGGTGACTGGTGGGGGGGCTGGATTTGCTCAGTGAGTATCCTCCTCTGCACCCTGAGTCTGGGGTCCATGGGGTCCCCAGCACACAGCGGGTCGGGTGAGGGGTGGGGAGGGCCCTTGACCATCACTTCTGCTCACTGGTCACTCTGAGGCAGGTTCCATGCTAAATGCTTTAATGCATTAGAGCCTTACAGAACCTAGAAGTCGGAATTATTATCTCCATTTTACAGAGGCAGAAACTGAGGTTTTCAAACGCACTGGTCCGTGGCTACTCAGACAATAAGGACCAAGGCTAGGACTTGAACCCATGTCTGGCTTAAGCCCTCAGCCTGGCCCTGCTTCTCGCCTTCTGTGGGGTGTCTCTCCAGGCACCGGTTTCCTGTGTGGTCTGGTGAGGGGGGCTGGCCTAGGTGGGTCCTAAAATCCCCCTCCAGTTCAAAAAGTCTATGGCTCTATGTGGGAGGTCCAGAGGGGGCAGCAGAGGGTTCAATGTTAGAGAAGAGGAAAACCGTCAAAGATGGTTGTCAGACAGCTGTCAGACAGCAGGACCGCTCAGCAGAGAAGGGCCCAGGCTCTTCCTGATGGGGAGCCTCAGGAGTTGGGGTCTCTGCTCTGATGGGCCTGGGATCCACGGGAAAATCAGCTGGGAGGCATGCCTGGCACCAGAGTTTCGCAGTGAATACACTCTCTACCCTCACAACTGCTCCCAAGTCCCCCGGCTGCCTCGGGGAGTTTCCCAGGCCCATCCTGGCTCCCATGGCATCCCTGGACAGACGTCACTGGATTCAGGGCCCCCTCACTTTTCCTCTCTGCCTGTGACCAAGCCCGGTGGACAGAGGGAAGGCAGGGCCCCCAGCAGCTTGGCATGCAAGAAGAACTTTCCCAAGACGCACTTACCTCACCTCCCCCTGCTCCCACCTGGAGCACAGCAGTTGGCCTTCTATGGGCTCAGGAGCCAGCCTGTCCAAGTTCACATCCTGGCTCTGCCACCTGTTAGCTGGGTGACCTTGGCAAGTCACTTACCCTCTCTGTGCCTGTTTTCCTGTTTTCCTCAGTATCTACTTGATAGGGTTCTTGTGAGCATTGTATAAAGAATTTAGACCTTTAGACCCTGGCCTGGCACCCAGTAAGCACTGAATAGATGTCAGCCGTTGTCGTTATTGTTACTGTTATTATTATCGTTTCTTACTACCTGCTCCTTCCTGTGCCTTGGGGTCCCGCCACACAGGAGTGCTCTCTACTTGCCATGCTTTCCTGTTCCCACACCGTTGCTTACAGGGCTCCTTCTGCCTGAAATGCCTCCTGTCCTGTCTGCCCCAGCCTACTTGGCCCAGCTCTACGCTACCTCCTCCATGAAGCCTTCCTGATGCCAGCCCCTCGGGGAGAGCCTCCGTCCTGGGAGCTCTCACATCCCTCACCTTGCACCCTAGTCCTCCCCCATCGTTCTTATTTTCCATCTGCTGGAATTCTAGAAACCTGTGCCCTTATTTGTCTCCCCATCATTCAGGGACTCCTTCAGGGCAGACACTGGGTCTTATATCCCTCTCATTATCCCTGGAGCATACAGGTCAGGGTCTGGTTTCAGAGAGAGGGGCTGAGAACCTCCATTTGGTCACTTGTTAGCCAAGCAATCTTGGGCCAGTTGCTTCATCTCTCTGAGCCTCAGTTTCCTCTTCTGTAAAATGGGCATAACCATGATCATTCTCTCACCAGCTGAGAATTAAACAAGAGAACACTCATAAAGAGCTTAGTACCATGCCTGGAACATAACAAGCACTCTGTCAGTGTTAGCTTTTGTTATTAAGATTATCTGTTAGGAAGATTATCACTCCTAGGCAGTGAGCTGCCTCCTTGTGTACAGATGGGGAGACTCAGTGAGTCCAGGGCTCACTGCAGGCTGGCAGCAGAGACAGCAGTGCCGACCCCAACACCAACTATACCTGGAGCGTGGTCCTGGTCTGTTTCCCCTTCTGTATGTGAGGCGGTGGGATTACTTCCCTTTCCCCAGGAGTGGCTATAGGCAGCAGACGCTCTTCCAGGGACCGGCTCACCACCTCCCACAGCCGCCCCATCCCTGCTCTCCCAGCTCCTGATTCAGCTCTGTTAACACCTGTAACTTTAGCCTTGGGCCTGTTCCTTAAATCACTGGGCCTGATGCACGACAGTTTTGGCGGCCACATGTCCCTTGTAATTAAGGGGCCTGTCCCAGGGAGGGGAAGTTTACCTTCTGCCAGAGACACTAAATCCAACTCCCAGTGGTGGAAAGGATAAAGCATCGCATGGACCTAACGCTTGTCACGGTTTAACGATGCACCTGCAGGCCCGCTCCGGTGGGGTCGGGAGGCTGGAGCCGAGATGGGTGGATAGTAGGTGGAGAGAGGCAACCCTGGAACGAGAGGCGAGCCCTGGTCTGTGAGATACAGAAGGTCCAGGGAGTTGGTGAGAGCCTTGGGGGACTGTAGCCACCTGCTTGGACAATTCCAGGGAGCAGATGAATTTCTAGCTCAGCTCAGGAGGGCATGACAGGCCATTCCAGGAGAGGCTGTAAGGTGGCTCCTTAGCCAGGTGGTCTGGGTTTGAAAACAAGCTCTGCCACTCACTCGCTGTGTGACCTTGGGTGAATTACTTAACCTCTCTGGGCCTCAGTTTCCTCATTTATTAAAATGAGTAAGTACCTACCTCCTAGGGTTGTGAGGAGTAAATCGATTAATACATTTAAAGTGCTTAGAGCAGTGGTTGGCCCCCTGTAACTAGAAAATTCACCACTAATATTAAGATGGATCTCTTGGTCCTTCCCCCATGGCAGGCACATAATAGGGGCTTATAAATATTAGTTGAAACGAGGACTTGTTAAGTGTGATGAATGAATAAGCAAATGGTCTGTCTGTTTCCCTCAGAGAAGAGCTGGTGACATCAGCTCTGTGGCCCCAGGGAAAAGATGCACAAAACAGTGCATATGCTGCTTGACAAAGCATTGCACCTTCCAGCCATGATCACGGGTCAGAGGGGTTACACAGCTTTCCAAATCAAGCCCTTTGAGTGGATGTGCTTCAAAGGCCCTGTTTCCATCCCCAGCTCAGGGACTCAGGTCCCCATGGAGGGAGAGTGGTAATCAGAGAACATTCAGGTTCCTATTCTAGGCTTCCCTTTATTAGCAGACTCAGTGTTCTCTGCTGTAAAATGGGGACACTGATCTTGCTGACTTTCCGGACAGCTAGGAGGAGCAGCTGACAGTGCAGCCCAAATATTCCATGCTGGCCCTATGGAGAGGAGCCTCGGTGTCTGGCCGAGGCCCAAAAGGCTGCCCACACTCAGGGAGGAGCCATGTCCCTCCTGGCAGCCTTGTGTAGTGGAAAAATCGGGGGCTCTGGCTTTCAGCAGACCTGAGCTCAAAGCCCAGCCCACTCACTGCTGTGGGACATCAGGCAAGTTCTCTGCCCTCTCTGAGCCGTCTGCAGTTTGCCCCCGTAACTGAGGCAGCATAGGGCCTGCTGAGGAGTGGGTAGGCGTGAGGGAGGATTGGTGAACTAATGCACTGTGCTGGGCCTGTCGCTGAGCACACAGTGGGCTGCGGTCAAGGGCAGTCCTCCTTTGCGGGGCTGTGTGCAGAGAGGCGGGGACCGAGGACTCTAGAAGCCTGTCCCGGAGGTGGTCAGCAGGCTCTGGCCTTTGCGGCTGAAGCTGGGAAGTGACCGTCCTTAATAGATGACCCAGTTAGCTGCAAAGAGCTCCTCTGAGCCCCAAACCCATCTGTTTGGCCCCTCTCTGAATGAGGTCTCAGCCAGTGACCTCAGCTGGCTGAGGGCCCGTGGGCGGGCAGGTGGGCAGAGTGCGCATCTTTCCTCCAGGTCCCCGGCCAGGTCCAGGCACTCAAGACATCAGTGTCCGGTCTCCGAACAGGCTTTATGTCCATCCTGAAAGACCCTGGCCACCCTGGCCTCAGTCCTCTGGGCTCCAGCCCCGCCTCTGGCAGCCCAGCCCAGCCAGCTGCCTCCGGCCCCTGATGCCCATCTAGAAGCCCCGACTGGTGGGGAGGAGGCCTGCAGAGGTCCTGAGGACTGCAGCCCTGGCCTCTTCACGCCAGCGACCCATTTTCTGCGGTCGCCGTCTGCCGAGTGAGGTCACGTGGTTTCATTGGTACCTTCTCAGGGGAACATCTCCAACCTGTGCCAGGTCCTGCCATGACCTCCACATCTGCCCCTGTCTTTCCAGTTGGTTCCCATGCCCTGTGGCTTCTGTCTGGAAATGCCTCACCTGCTCAGCCTCTCCTGACTGAACCCTGGGCTGGCTCTTGCCATCTCTCCCCTCCTAACTGCCCTCCCTGCCTTCAGAACCTGCCAGCAGGCCAGGCTGGGCACGATCTTCTTTATTTCCCACAACAGCCCTATGAAGTAGGAACCTTCATTACCCCCAGTTTCTAGTTGAGGAAACTGAGGCTGGGAGAGGATAAGTCACAGTGAGACTGTGGAGGGATGGGATTGGACTCAAGGCTGCTGGATCGGTCCCTTCCTGATCTCCTCCACCAGGGCCCAGGGTAGGAGGCCACAGTTGTCACTGCCTGGCTTATAAGGCTCCCACTGGGCTGATGTCACTTCCTGCAGCTCTGACCCTATTCCCTGGCCCTACTGCCATTTCCAGGGTGAAGGTTAAGGCAAAATGGGTGAGAAGTAAGCACTACTACTCTTTTCATGAGTGCCCAGTGTGAGCTTGGGACATAAACCTTTACATTTCATGCCTCAACAGGGGAGATGCTACTGCAGTCCCCATTTAGCAGATAGGAAAACTGAGGTTCAAGGAGATTAAATAGGCTGTCAGTGTAGCGTAGTGGTTAGGTCTCTAACCACTGCTTCTGGAGCCAGCCTGCCTGGGTTTGAATCCCATTTCTGGCCTTGCTGGACCTGTGCCCTCAGGTGACATTTTTAACCTCTCCATTTTCACACCTGTAAAACGGGGAAAGTAACCGAAGACCCTACCCGAGAGGTCTGCTCTGACAATTAAATGCGTTAACAGGTGTAAAGCAGGGCCGTGCCTGGTGTGTAGCAAATGCCCCATAAGCATTTCCTGCTTTTATTACTCGTCGTTGCAGAGCTGGGTTTCAAATTCATGGCTGGATCCAAGGCCTATACCCTTAAACACCCATCGATTCTCTAAGGAAGTAAAGGCTGTTTCTAGTCTACCTACTGAACAGAGGTGTAGTTCTTCAACTGGGGTTTTACCCAGCCGTCTGTTCCCAGTTTGGAGGACCACGGGCATTTACTGTCACTCACCCAGGGTGGGTGGGAAGGCTGATGGGGGAGGGGAGAGGGCTTGGAGGTACCCAGATGTTTGCCTGGGGGACAAAAGGCCCAGGTCTTGTCTTCAGGACCCTGGGGGCTTCTGGGGTGGGAGGTGGAGATTTGGGTTTGCACCCTCTTCCCCTCAGCGCCCCAGGACTCCTCTGCAGCTCTGGCTGGGAGGGTTCCAACCCGCCCTTGCCTCCTAGCCCATGGCCACTGCAATCGCCTGGGGCCGGTTCAAGCCCAGCAGGTGGCTCATCCTCTCCTGCTGTTTGACAAGGGAATGAGTTGATCCTTTCTCACCCAGCAGGCATCCTGGGCTACAGAGAGGGCTATAGTGGTGGCTCTGAATCTTGCCTCCCAGCTACCCTGCCTGGGGACCCCCAGGGATTCTCAGACCAGCCGTCTCCCTCCAATGACTAACCTGCTCCCTGGACCACCATTTACACCAGCTGTGCGCTGGTCCCGCAGACAGCCTCCCAGGCCCCCACCGCTGTCCTGCCCCACAGGCAGGCTTTGAATTCTACCAACTGAAGCCCACTTTCCCACTGGCATCCTACAGAGAGGCAGGGCTGTGCTTCTGCTCTGCTCAGGCCTGGGGAGAAGCAGTAGGTCTTTGAGGGATGCAGGGTCTGCCCTCAGCCCTCACATCTCCCCATCCTGCTTGGAGCCAGAGACATTTCTCCTGCCCAAGTCAAGAGAAGTCCTCATCACTCCAATTATTGGTCCTGGGAACACGCTCCTCTTTTAGAGAGGAGGACTGGGCTGGGAATTCAGAGACTGGAGCTCCAGAATCTGGTCTCACTGCTTTCCACTGCGGCTGTACCCATTTACACAAAACTAAAAACAGAACTACCATAGAACCCAGCAATTCCACTCCTGGGTATATATCTGAAAACCCCCAAAACACAAATTCAAAAAGATACATGCACCCCAATGTTCATAGCAGCATTATTTATAATTGCCAAGATATGGAAGCAAGCTAAGTGTCCATCAACAGATGAATGGGTGAAGCAGGTGTGGTATATATATACACACACACACAATGGAATACTACTCAGCTGCTAAAAAGGATGAAACTTTGCCATTTGCTGCAACATGGATGGACTTGGAGGTTATTATGCTAAGTGAAATAAGTCAGACAGAGAAAGACAAACACTGTATGATATCACTTATATGTGGAATCTGAAAAGTACAACTAACTAGTGAATATAACAGAAAAGAAGCAGACTCACAGATATAGAGAGCAAACTGGTGGTTACCTCTGGGGAGACGGGCAAGATAAGCATAGGGGAGCAAGACGTACAAACTACTGGGTATAAAATAAGCTATAAGGGGTGGGGGGGAGGGATAAATTGGGAAGTTGGGATTAACATATACACACTACTATATATAAAATAGATCATCAACAAGGACCTACTGTATAGCATAGGAACTCTACTCAATATTCTGTAATAACCTAAATGGGAAGAGAATTTGAAAAAGAATAGATATACATATATGTGTAACTGAATCACTTTGCTGTACACCTCAGACTAACACAACATTGCAAATCAACTATACCCCAATACAAATAAACATTTTTTAAGAAAAGGAGAAATAAGCTACAAGGATACATTGTACAACATGGGGAATATAGCCAATATTTTATAATAACTATCAATGGAGTGTAACCTTTAAAAAATAAAAGAATCTGGTCTCAGAAAGCAGAGCTTCAGAGCTCTCCAGAAATCCTAGATTCTGACCTGGCCTCAGGGTAGTGGGCTCAGCCTTCGTCACCCTGCCAGGAATGTTTTTAGCCCTCAGCAGCCCCAGGGTGAGATTCTTCTAATGGGAAAGGTCCAGGAACTGGCCACGGGAGAACTTCCCATGAACTTGTGGTCCAAAGTCACACGGCAGGGGAGCAAGCAACTCACACTGGAGATAGATAGACCAATGGAATCACAATCACAATTTTCTCCTGTGTGTTTCTTCTAAGAGTTTTATAGTTTTAACTCTTATGTTTAGGTTGATGATGGATTTCGAGTTAAGTTTTGTACACGGTGTTAGGGAAAGTCTACCTTTATTATTTGCACGTGGCTATCTGGTTGTCCCAGCACCATTTTTTGGAACAGACTCTTCTTTCCTCATGGAATTGTCTTGGCATCCTTGTCGAGAATCAGTTGACTATCAATGTGAGGGTTTATTTCTGTACTCCATTTTATTCCATTAGAAGAAACTCGCTCTGGGGCTGGTGAGACCTACAGGCAGGCTGGGGGGTGACAGAGGCTGAGCCCATTTCCACGAGGCCAGGCCAGAAAACCACTGAATCGTGTACTTTAAATGAGTGAATTATAAGTTATGTGAATTCTACCGCAATAAAAATCAATTTAAACAAAAACAAGGGGGAAAAAAAAGCACCAGATGCACTTAATAAAAATTCAGTAAAACACACTGAAAAAAAAAAGGCAAGCTATGCAAAGTTTATTAACAACTGTTCTCCGTGTCCCCTGGCCTCAGGTGTAGAAAAGCATATAGTGTGGTTTGGTGCCATTGTGGCCTCGGGTTGCAAAGTTCTACCTTTATCTGCCAACCTCACTTGGAAGCCTCCAGAAGAGACACAGGGATCCCAAGATAGAACATTTTATTAATGCTTAACAATCCTCTGTGACGTCTAGTAGAGGGAGTGGTTAAGCGTACAGGATGCATTTACCCTTGCTCTGGCACTAGCTGGCTGGGTGGCCTGGGTAAGTGATGTAACCTCTCAGATTCTTCATCTGTCAAAAGGGAAGTGGCAGTACCTGCCTTCCAGAGCTGTCGTGACTGTTCAATAAGTTCCCTTATGAAAAGCTTAGCACGGTGCGTGGCAGGTGAGCAAACACACAATGAACCGTGACTCTTGTAGTTGGCAGCCAAGAGTATGGGCTTTGGAATCAGACAGTGAATCTATCCTGCTCCCTCCTGGGTCAGTTTCTGTTGTGGGTTTAATTGTGTCCCCCCAAAACATATGTTGCAGTCCTTACCCTGTGAATGGGACCTTATTTGGAAATAGGGTCTCTGCAGATGTAAAGTTAAAATGAGGTCATAATGGATTAGGGTGGGCCCTCATCCATTGTCTTGTGTCCTTACAAGGAGAGGGAAATTGGGACACAGGGACACAGACGCACAGAGGGCGAACGCCAGGTGAGGATGGAGGCAGAGATGGGAATGATGCGTTTACAGGTCAAGGATGCTGAGAATTGCTGGCAACCACCAGAAGCTGGAAGAGGCAAGGAAGGACCCTTCTCTAGAGCTGTCAGAAGGAGTATAGCCCTGCCGACACCTTCATTTTGGACTTCTAGCCTCCAGAACTGCGAGAGAATACATTCCTTTCGCTTTAAGCCCCCAGATTATAATCACGTGTCATGGGCAGCCCTGGGGATGCAGCACAGTCCCCAGGCCTTGCTTCTGCATCTGTACCATGAGCTACATCCCTCAATGGGACATGTCCTCAGCACCTAGAACTCTGCTTGGCACGGGGGAGCTGATGAATAAGTAAGTAGCCATTGAATTGGTTGCATGAAGGCATGAAACCCACGTGGCTCGGGCCTCACCTTCTCTGAGCGTCACCTTCTTAGAGAGGCCTCGCTGTCCTCCTTGTTTACAATAGCCCCACTTCCCTCTGCTTTGCTTGACTACCCTCTGACATATCACAGGTCCCAGCTGTCTACTTGTTTGTGTCTGCCTCGCTTCCTGCACTGACTGTTCCTTGAGGACGTGGAATTTTGTCTGTCCAATCGCTGAAGCTGAGTTCCCATGCATACGACAGCACCTGAATGTACCAGGTGCTCCATAAATATTTGGTAAATAAATGAATGAATGAAAAATGAATGAATAAATGAGATTTAGAATGCCCGTGTGTATGGACAGCCAAGTCACCTTCTAATATATTTCAACCAAAAAGACATTCTGATATTGTTTTTACCAGACAGGAAAGTTCGATACTGGACTGTCCATGTCACACGTGGACACTGACCTGGATTTGGACCCAGGTCGGCTGGACTCCAAGTTCAGTGCTCCGTTCAGAGGATCTAAGTAGTGAGGGGGGCGCTGGGTAGTAGCGGATGGGAGAACCACTCACGGGGACTGGGGCACAGGAATGGAGAAGCGGGGGGCACTGATGGACGTGCTTTTCCTCCCCCCAGACTCTTGTAAGCCCCCTAGAGGGACAGCAGCCCCACTGGCCATCTGAGTTTTGAGTGCCAAGTGCTCCCAGTTGGGGCTCAGTCTCCCCAAGGTCCCCACTCTCTCTACTCTGCACTGCTCCCCCCTCCCCCTCATGCTTACTTGACATTTGTGTCACTAACAGCTTTTGTGCCAAAGGTTGGGATGTTTCCCCTTGGGAGCTCAGAGATGCTGTTAGGAACACCAGCTCTGATCTTAGGCAGACCTGCTGGGAGCCCCAGCTCTGGCACTCGTGTGGGTGAGCCCCTTAAACTCTCAGAGCCTCCGTTTCCTCATCTGTAAAATGGGGGTGGCAATGCCTACTTCGGGAGGTGCTCATGACGGTCACATGATGAACCATGGATTGAATACTCAGCACACAGGGCTGGGCAGATAGCCGTGCTTGATGGCTAGTGACCTTGATTATTAGCTCTGGGTTAAAGGCCCCCTCAGTGGCAACTCTGCACGGCGAGGGTGGCCAAGATACCCTGTGCCTTGGTCTTGCGGCAAAACCGAAAGAACAGCCTCTTTTGGCTTCAGCAGGTGGGAGTATCTGGGCCTCTCAACATTTAATTGATTGTAACGTCCCAGCCTGAACACGCTCCCCCGCATATCCCACGCCCCTAAGAAGAGCCTCCGAGAGCCTTCTGCGACTGTGCACAGTGCGTTCCCGGGGCCCAGCACGCAACTTTCAAACTGGCTTATAATTTATCTGCTGCTCGGATGAAAACATTTTAATGAGTGTGTGCAGCACGAACCCTCGGCATCGCCCATGGGGTTCCCAAATGTCTTTCCCCACCACAGAGCGGGGATGTTATAGGCGTGAAATTACAGCTGCACTCGCAGTTTGATCTCTACCCAGAGGCCTCTGGAAACAGCGCGTTAGAATGTTCTGGAAGGATGCAGGCTTGGTGATAGCGGGCTGTGGTGCCCAGTTCTCCGGCGGACCTGCTCTGTGCTTTTGATGTAGGTGGGGGCCTGGGCGCTCCCCACCCTCTAGGCTACCCTCTCCCCACTGTCCTGGGAAGTTTCCCTTTGACCCCAAATTGGACAGGGGCCGTCTTGCCCCACTGTTCCTTGCACAGCCCTTAGGGTGCCTTAGGAGACCTAAGGGCTTAGGCCCAAAGGAGACCCCAGCTTTCAATGACCTCCACTTACCTGGAGGGAAGGTCTCTGTGTGCGTGTGTGTGACAAGAAAGGGTCTTTCTATGCAATGCCACAGACAGGCCAAAACAATGAGTTGACTTTAATTTTTGAAACCTGCCTTGAAATATATTTAAAGGAGACGGTCATGGGGGAGGAAGGGGGAGGCGGGGCAATTTTTAAACCTTTCTAATTGTGCCTGATTTTTAACTGACATGATCACTATTTGTTGTGAGAGATATTATTATTCATTTATTTATTTTGAAGTACAGTTGATTTTCAATGGTTTTTGTAGAGATTTTTAAAAAAAAATTATTATTATTATTATTTTGGCTGTGTCGCATGGCTTGTGGGATCTCAGTTCCCTGACCAGGGACTGAACCCAGGCCCTGGGCAGTGAAAGCATGGAGTCCTAACCACTGGACATCCAGGGAATTCCCTGATTTACATGTTGTGTTAATTTCTGCTGTACAGCAAAGTGGTTTGGTTATACATCTATACATATTCTTTTTCATATTCTTTTCCATCTGGTTTATTACAGGATATTGAATATAGTTCCCTGTGCTGTACAGTAGGACCTTGTTTTTCATCGCTTTTATATATAGTAGTTTGTAGAGAGACACTATTTATGGGTCACTCAGCCTGTGCGTGGGCCCAGAACATTCTGTGCTATGCATCATCTCATTTAATCCTCCCAACCTTGGCTAAGTAAGCCACTTCCTTCTCTGTGCCTGGGTCTGTGCAGTGGGCATAGTGCAGTTTCTGCCTCATGGGCTGACGTGGCCGCCGGGGTTATGGGAGATACTACACGGGCAACTGCCTTGTACTCAGCCCCACTGTCTCTCCCAGCCTTCCCCTCACCAGTCCGGACCTTGCTGAACCTCAGAAGCCATGCTGCTCTGGGCCAGGGACAGCCATAGCCCTGTGGGGCCCAGAGCCAATCCTTTCCTCTCCCTGAGCCTCAGTCTTCTCATCTGGGAACTGGGGATAAGGGTTATCCTGGCCCTGAGGGGCCGCGGTTAAGGATCAGGTGGAATACTCTATGGGAAGCACCGTGGAACTGTCACAAACTGGCCAAGACTGAAGTGTGGCTGTCATTTTCAAACTTGGGATGTATCCTGGCTCCTCCCCTAGACATGTGATGTCTGGACAGGCAGACTTACAGGAGGATGGTCACACAGAGGTCGGCCACCCTGACACCCAGAAACAGGGCAGGACTGGACCCCCTTTCCAAGGAGCCAGTGGGCACAGACCTGTGAGCGTTCACTTCTCAGACTGGCTTAAAGCTCCCTGGAGTCAGGAGCAGTGGATGGCTCTTCTGTGTGCCAGGGCTGAAACCAGGGGCAAGAAAGAGGCAGCCACAGCCGTGCCCAAGAGCAGGCAGGCCAGAGACAATGTCAATAAAGACAGTGAAATCTGGCCTACTGAACCTCTTAGCTGCCTCGTGCTGGGCTAGGTGTTTTGCAAACCTTTTTTTTTTTTTTTTTTTGCGGTACACGGGCCTCTCCCTGTTGTGGCCTCTCCCGTTGCGGAGCACAGGCTCCGGACGCGCAGGCTCAGCGGCCATGGCTCACGGGCCCAGCCGCTCCGCCGCATGTGGGATCTTCCCGGACCGGGGCACGAACCCACGTCCCCTGCATCGGCAGGCAGACTCGCAACCACTGCGCCACCAGGGAAGCCCAAACCTTTTCTAATTTAAACCTCACGATCATCCTAGGAAGGAGGCATCCTTACCCCTATTTTACAGATGGGGAGACAGAGGCCCAGGGAAGCTAATGAATCCAAGGTTGCATGGTGGATCTGGGATTCAGCTCCAAACCTGTGTGTCCTTAACTTGTATGCAGATGGGGCATCCTCCTGTGTCTGGGGTGAGGTGACAGTTGGAAGGAGGAAGGAGAAATACATTCGCATATAGATAAGAGTATAGATACAGCTGTTGATGCATGTATGATATAGATATCAATAGAGAGATATACAGAATTAGTATTTTTTGAAGACTTAGAGGTTTAGACCAGTGGTTCTCAAAGTGTGGCCCTGGCACCTGTAGCATCAGCATCATCTGGGAACTTGTGAGAAATGCAGGTTCCTGGGCCCCACCCCAGATCTGCTGAATTAGGAGCTTTGGGGGTGGGACCCAGCAATCTGTATCTTCACAAGCCCTCCAGGCGATTCTGATGCTCATTCAAGTTTGTGAACCACTGGTTTAGACCATGGGCTTTGGCCTCAAATGGCTGTTATGACCCTAGACAAGTCATTTCCCCTCATATAACAGGGATTATAACATCTCCCAGCTCACAGGCTGTCGCCAGGATTCTGTCGGAAAATACGCATGAAGCTGGGAGCTCACGCACTGTGAGGCACACGCCATGGTGGGGCGAGGCATCAGGTCCTGCCCGCGTGGCAAGCACCGGTGGACTTGACCCATCAGGGGACAGCTAGGCTGTAGGGACCAGTGACAAGCACGGTGACCTCTGAGCACTGGGGACAGTCAGAGGACTGATTGAGATGGGGAGGGGTTGCCATTCCAGGGAGAGTCCCACCCAGGGATGTGCTGAACTTCTAGGGGTCAGAGCCTTCCTGGGGGCGCTGGGGTGGGTGAGGGTGGAATCCCTGGCCCTGCCCCTCTCTGGTCCCTCCTGGTAGCCTCAGCTACCTGCTGCTCAATAAGTGGGATCCCGGGAGCTGTCTGACCCATCCCTGGATTGACTGCCACCTCCCTGTGGGAGGAGCCCAGAAGCACAAAGCCCCTTGCTCCTTGGAGCCTACTGGGAGCACACCACCTGCTTCAGCTGGGATTGTCAGGCCAGCTGTGCAAGCCGGGCTGGTCCCACGAGACCTCTCTGTGCCTCAGTTGGAACTAGCAGAGGAGGTTTAGGGTTATCTGGTTCTACCCTCATTGTACGGATGAGGAAACCGAGGCCACAGAGGGACAGTAACCTGCTCAGGAGCCTTTGGTGAATGGGGGAGGAGTGCGCCTCGTAGCAGAGCTGGCTTTGAGGACTCTGGTTGCTCTCAGGCACCAGAGAGCAGAGCCTCAGCTGGACCTTCTACACTGCCTCCATCTGTGCAACATAGCTGGCCCAGGAGTCAAGACACCCGGGTTCCGGCCTCAACACTGAGCAGCCTGATCTCACAGGAAGGTTTTGTGATCCTTGCTGTGTGACTTCAAGCAAGTTGCTTGCTTTCTCTGTGCCTCTATATCTATGTCTGCAAAATAGGGATAATAGTGCTAGTACCTCCTCTTGGGTTGGCTGTGAGGACTAAATGACATAGGTCTGGAAAGCACTTAACCTCGTGGCCTCCAGGGGCCTCCCCTGAGCCCTCTCCCTAAACTGACTGCCACCTCCCCTGTATCACTCTTGACCCCATTACCCTGCGTGATTTTCTTCCCATTATTTGTCATTATCCATAATCACCTCACTTACCCATCTACACATGTGTTTTATGTTTGTCTCACTCACTGGACACAAACTCCCAAGAACAAAGATGTTTCCTATTGTAAGTATATGGCCATTTCCTGGCACGTGGTAGGTGCTCAATAAATATCTGATGAATAAACAATTGAGTACACATCCCTCATCAGACTGGGAGCCCCTTGATGGAGCAAACCGAGTTTCATCTGCACCGGCTTCCCTGGTGTGACCAGCCTAGGGCTAGGTACCAAGAACACTCCTTGTCCAAGTATTACGGAAGCCGTTCCGTGGGCGGGTGACTGCAAGAGGGGAGGTTTTCCTGGCACTGCCACCTCCTGGCCATGGCCTGTCCCCCAGGAAGCCAGAACACACCGCGTGCCGCTGCTACAGGATTCAATGTCCCTCTGGAGGTCGGGCCTCTGGAGGTTTCCCATTTCCCCAGAAGCAGTGGTTTCCACGAGGCCTTTATGTTTTCATTGACTGCCTGAAGTATGGCAAGCTTTGTTTCCCTGATAAATATCATTTGATAAGAAAATCAGGGAACACAGAGTCCGGAGTCAAGGTCAAGTGCCTAGAATCCTGCCCCAGAACCCAAGATTGTGCCCGGCAAGAACGTCAGCGCTGGAAGGGGCTTCTGAGACCACGTGGAGAAAGGCTTTGTTTTACAAGTGGGGAAACCGGGGCTGGGAAGGGGACACAGCCAGCCAGAGACAGGCACTAGTATTCTTATCCCCATTTTACAGATGTAGAAATGGAGGCACAGACACAGGGTGGGAACCCAGGAACCCTGACATTCCAGTCCGGCACGCTTTCTAACTTGTCCCCTGATACTTCAATGTCCTGGAAAAGGCTTGGGAGGCACAGGGAGGGAACATTCTCTCTGCAGTAGGTATGCATCGTCACTGAGATGCTGTCTCAATCCCCCTTCCCCTGGAGCCTCCTCCAGGCTCCTGGATTGTCCTCCCCCCGGGGGAGTGCCCAACCCCACTGCACTTTGCTACAGGTGCTTCCATGAACGTGGCTCCTGGCTTTCACCTGGGAAAGGTGCCCATGCAACTCAGTATTTTCTCCCCGTGACCTCACCAGGTCGCAGAGCCTGAGGCTAGGAGATCCACGAGTGATCCACTAGGCCTGCATCCCCCCCCATCTTACAGAAGGGGAAACTGAGGCCCAGAGGCTGCGGCAGGCTGCCACCCCTCGGGAAGTCTCAGTGCCCCTCATGCATTCCAGTCAACATGTCGGAGCCCCTTCAAAGTGCCTGGTCCGTGAGGCTGCAGGGATGAGGCACAGCCCTGCCTTCCTCAGGTCCGGGTGTCAGTGCCGGTAGGAGAAGGGGTTCCTGAGAGACCACATCAGTCACACCTCAGCATGGCTGGCCTCCTGCCCTCGAGGGCAAGGGTGGGAGAGAAGAGGGTCCAGTGCCAGCACAGCAGGTGTTTCCCAGTACAGCCCCTCTGTGTGCGTGGGTACGCACGCACACACACACACGTATGCACGCGCGTGCACACACACACACACACGCACACACAGGCACACGTGCACGCACACAGTGACGCCAGTGCCAAGAACCCTGCACTCACCCATGACGTTGAGGAAGATGTTGCCTGATGCCAGGACCACCTTCTCCCTCGTAGCGCGGTCGTAGATGCCCACGTGGCACTCGTAAGGACCGTTGTCAGAGATGCGGACCTCGGGCAGCCTGCGGGGAAGCAGAGGCGCAGGATGAGGGTCCCTGGCCTGGGGCTGGCAGTCACAGCGCTGCAGTAAACCAGCCCCAAAGCCCCACCATCCAGCCTTCTGTCAACAACGCTCCTGGACCCACCATGCAATGCCCACGTGCTGTGCTGGGTGCAGAAGAAACATTTATGGAACACCGACTGTATGCCAGGCCCTGTGCCCGATGATTCAGAGGATGAAGGTGTGGGCTGTGTGTTCAACTAGAGTTGTATCTGTGCTCCTTTCAGCTGCTGAGCCAGGGATGGTGACGTGCCCGCTCCCAGGGCCCCCCCTGAGGATGACATGGACTGAGGCGCCTGTCATGTGGTTCAGGCTCAAAACTGTCACCTAGTCCACCAGCTCACTCATTCCTCACAGCTGCCCCCGCCACAGGAATTGCTCTTCCCATTTCATAAACATGGAAACTGAGACTCCAGAGGGGATGTAATTGCCCCCCCCCACCTTGGCTATTAAGAGCCAGGATGGGAATCTGAATTCCTCTCTCCACACGGCCATGCTATCACTTTATGCATGGCCCTGGAGACTTGAGAAGAAACACAGTAAAATTCTTGTCTCCATGGACCGCCCCCCATCCCGATGGATAAGGAGGCAGGGAAGCTGATCAATGCCCCAAATCCCATGGGACTATGGAGAACAGGATGGAGGTTCCTTAAAAAAGTAAAAATAGAGTTGCCACATGATCCAGAAAACACAGCCCTGGGCATATATCCAGAGAAAAATATAATTCAAAAGATACACGCACCCCAATGCTCATAACAGCACTATTCATAACAGCCAGGACAAGGAAGCAGCCTAATGTCCATCATCGGATGCATGGATAAAGAAGATGTGGCACATATATACAATGGATACTACTCAGCCATAAAAAGGAACGAAATTGAGTTATTTGTAGTGAGGTGGATGGACCTAGAGTCTGTCATACAGAGTGAAGTAAGTCAGAAAGAGAAAGACAAATACCGTATGCTAACACATATATATGGAATCTAAAAAACACACAAAAAAAATGGTCATGAAGAACCTAGGGGCAAAGTGGGAATAAAGACACAGACCTACTAGAGAATGGACTTGAGGATACGGGGAGGGGGAAGGGTAAGCTGGGACAAAGCGAAAGAGAGGCATGGACATATATACACTACCAAATGTAAAATAGATAGCTAGTGGGAAGCAGCCGCATAGCACAGGGAGATCAGCTCGGTGGTTTGTGACCACCTAGAGGGGTGGGATAGGGAGGGTGGGAGGGCGGGAGACACAAGAGGGAAGAGATATGGGAACATATGTATATGTATAACTGATTCACTTTGTTATAAAGCAGAAACTAACACACCATTGTAAAGCAATTATACTCCAATAAAGATGTTAAAAAGAAAAAAGAAAATGTGGTGTGTGTATATACACACACACACACACACACACACACACAATGGAATATTACTCAGCCATAAAAAAGAAATAATGCCATTTGCAGCAACATGGATAGACCTAGAGATGATCACACTAAGTGAAGTAAGACAAAGTCAAATATCATATGGTATTGCTTATATGTGGAATCTAAAAAATGATATACAGGGCTTCACTGGTGGTGCAGTGGTTTAGAGTCTGCCTGCCAATGCAGGGCACACGGGTTCGTGCCCCGGTCCGGGAAGATCCCACATGCTGCGGAGTGGCTGGGCCCGTGAGCCATGGCCGCTGAGCCTGCGCGTCTGGAGCCTGTGCTCTGCAATGGGAGAGGCCACAACAGTGAGAGGCCCGCGTACCACAAAAAAAAAAAAAAAAACAGAAAACAAATTTATGGTTACCCAAGTGGAAAGGTGGGGGGAGCATTAAATTAGGAGTTTGGGATTAACATATATACACTTCTATATATAAAATAGATTACCAACAAGGACCTACTGTATAGCACAGGGAACTATATTCAATATCTTGTAATAACCTATAATGGAAAAGAATCTGAAAAAGAGTATCTATCTATCTATCTATCTATATATATAAAAGTGAATCACTTTGCTGTACACCTGAAACTAACACAACATTGTAAATCAACTATATCTCATTAAAAAAAAACCCAAATCCCATGGGAAAGGGTGAGCTTATCCATGCGTAGAGTGAGCGGGGAGCAGCTGATTCTGCCCGAGGTGGTCAAGAGGCCTTCTCAGAGGAGGCGACCCATGAGGCCAGGAGACGCTCCCTCAAACCTTCTTCCAGACATTTCCTCTAAAAAGTGAAATATTGGGACTTCCCTGGCAGTCCAGTGGTTAAGACATCACCTTCCAATGCAAGGAGTGTGGGTTCAAGCCCTGGTCGGGGAGCTAAGATCCCACATGCCTCGCAGCCAAAAAACCAAAAAAAAAAAAAACAAAAACAGAAGCAATATTGTATTAAATTCAATAAAGACTTTAAAAATTGTCCACATAAAAAAATCTTAAATAAAAAAGTAAAAATAAAGAGTAAATATTTTAGGCTTTGTTGTTTTTACAGTCTCTGTCACAACTACTCAACTCTGCTCTTGTAGAGCAAAAGCGGCCACCCTTAGTAAGCGAACCAGCGTGGCTGTGTTCCAATAAAACTTTATCTATAATCATTAAATCTTGTATTCATACAATTTCATGTGCCATGAAATCTTATTCTCTTTTTCCAGTTTTTTCTAACCATTTAAAAATGTAAAAAAATTCTTGGTTTACAGGCTGCAGGCTGTAGTTTGATGATTTCTGTTCTAGATCCTTCTACAGGGTCTACAGGGTCAGACCACGATAAAATGAGTTGGTTTGGGGCTTCCCTGGTGGCGCAGTGGTTGAGAGTCCGCCTGCCGATGCAGGGGACACGGGTTCGTGCCCCGGTCCGGGAAGATACCACATGCCGCAGAGCGGCTGGGCCCGTGAGCCATGGCCGCTGGGCCTGCGGGTCCGGAGCCTGTGCTCTGCAATGGGAGAGGCCACAACAGTAACAGGCGTATCGCAAAAAAAAAAAAAAAAAAATGAGTTGGTCTGTTGTTCTCTCTCCCCATGGAAATGTCACTGGGGCAGCTCTTTCCTCACTCCTCTCTGACACTGGGTTAGAGAGAGTCAAGTTCAAATCCTGCCCCCACTGTTGGCACGCTGTGCGACCTTGTGTAAGCCATGCTGTCTCTGAGCCTCCATTTCTTATCTAAAATATGGAGCTGATGATTTGCAGGACTGCAGTGAGGATTAAATGTGATGATGTTACTGCAAGACCTCTGTGAGCAGGAATGTCACATTAAAATGGTCGCAGGATCATTACCTGTTGTTCCTGGATCCTGTGATGCCCTGTGAGGGAGAGGGGATTCCTGGTAAGTGAGATCTGGACACTTTGAAGGGGAAGAGCCTTGACCTGGAGTTCAGAAGCTATGTTGTTGCTGCATCAGGGAAATCTGTGTGTCCTCCAGCAAGTCCCAGCCTTCTCTGGGCCTCATCATGCAGCCGAAGGGGAGCCTATTCTGGCCACAACTTAAAGAAAGTGAGGTCTCTGTGTCTGGGTCTTGGAGGTTCTCACGCCACAGCAGAAACCCGGGGGAAGAAGCTCATGTTCATGGAACCCTAGTAAATGCCAAGCATACTGCTCTACCCGCCAAACTGGCCCAGCAGTCCTATCAGAACCCCGGTGGAGGACGAGGGCGTTGGCTAAGAGCACAGGCTCTGGAGGCCTGGACGCCTGCACCAGCCCTGCCGCCAAGAAGGGGGGTTCCTTCAATTCTGCTCTTCGCGCCCACCCCCATAGCTAACACATTTCCCTCTCCATCAGCTAAGCCTCTCTCTCCATCTGTTTCTACTGAGCAATCCAACCTCAGAGTCACTCCTCTCTCCTTTCATTTCAGCTGTCCCCACCCCCATCTTTGTCTTCCAGCTACTTTTTCCTGTGACTCACTGTCCCCCACCTCCCCCACCCTCCGTGCCCACACACACACACCTGGGCGCCCAGCTTCTCTCTCTCCATCTCCGGACTCATGGAGGAAGCCCGCCCATCTAACACAGCCTCCTTCCCTCCCATCGCCCAGCTCACATTAGCATAAACAAACACCTTCATTTCCATAGAATACACAGAGGCTGACATCTGGTCTACCGACCGTCACAAAAGGACTTAAAGAACGGGAAGCTTTTCATCAAGGAAACTTTGTGGGGAAGATGCTGCCTCCCATCTCAGAAGAAAAGAACACCGTGACAGCGGAAGCAGCAGGGAACTGTCTCCCCTCTGGGAACTATCTTCTTTGTTTGTAACTCAGCTAGACTGAAAAAAAATAGCCTCTCTACTGGGCAGGGCTGCTGAATGACAGTCATCTAGAGTGACATGTTTAGGTGACACTCATAGGTGCCTGTTATAGAGGCAACTTTCTTAAAGGCCTTGCGTAGGTGACAGGTGTACAGGTGACATGCTCAGGTGACAGCTCTGTGAAGAAACAGGCTCCAGGGACACATGGAGCTGGCAGCTACAGATAATAATGACACAGTTGACACACAGGTGGAAATGCACAGGTAACTGCCACATAGGGTGATATATGCAGAAGATGTATTTCTGTGCTAGGGACACAGGTGACGTGTTTAGGCAATCACTACACTCATGTTCTGGTGACAGTAACACCAGCAATATGTTTGGGTGACACAACACGGGTGGTATAGAAGACAGCTCAGGGGACATCTAGATTGGTGCTTTATGAAGGAGGCGGTTTTTTGCTTAGGACTATTTCTACAGCCTCGGATGTTTCTTCCTCCACGAATGGTCCTGCTCTCCGCCAGAGGTCCAAGCCACACTTCGGGCACCATCCTTGATGTCTCCCATTTCTATAATCCCCAAACACAGTCAGTGACCAAGTCCTGGATGTTCTGCATCTTAAATATGTCCTGAACCATCCTCTCCCCTGTATCTCCACTGTCAACATCTTTTCTCATCTGGAATATGGGATGAATAGTTAACTGGTTTCTCTGCCCCTGCTAATCTCCCTCCTGATCTGTGCTCCAAGGTAGACCCCAGATCTTTTCAAATGCAAATGGAATTAATGGTACTCCCCTACCTAAAGCCCTTCAAAAGCTTCTCTCTGCTCTTTGAATAAAGACCAGAATTCTTATCTGGGCCAACAAGGCTCAGCACAGTTGGTTCCTGCCATATCCCAGCTCCCCCATCCTTAACGACAATGGCATTCTTTCCATTCCTCCCATGTGCCAAGTTCCTTTTTTTCAAAAAGAAACTTTAAATTATTTTAAATTTACAGAAAAGTTGCACAGAGAATACAGTCCCCAAACACCTCTCACCCTATTTCCCCCATTGTTAACTCTTACAAGATCATAGTATTCTTGTCAGACTAAGAACCAGTGTTAATACATCGCTATTAACGCAACTCCAGACTTTATCCAAATTACACCCGTTTTCCCACTAATGTCCTTTTTCTGTTCCAGAACCCCATCCAGGATCCCTCATAGGGGACAGTCCTAGGTGAATTGAGCCAAGTATCTTTTTTGATTCAGCACTTTTGATTGCAACAGTCTGTTTTCCTGAGAATGTTGCATTTTCTTCCCCTGGCTACATCCTTCAAGTTACAAAGGTCACTTAGAAAGTGACCACCTGGACCGGGTGGCTGTGGTAGATAGATTGCATTGATGGCCTGGATTAACAGCCTCCCTGTATCTTGCAAAGTGCCTTCGTAGTTCCTCTCACCTAGAAGTGGAGTCTATTCCCCCATTCTTGGCCTTGTGACTTGCTTTGACCAATAATATGTGGTGAAAGTGATGGTGTGCAAATTCCAAGTTTCAAAAGAACTCTCTCTCTCCCTCTGCCTCTGTCCTGAGAACAAGCCTCTGATGGAGGCTGAGAGCAAGTGGAGGGAGGCCCCACTTGGTCCAGCTGGTCCAGCCAGGGCCACACTCGGGATTGAACCTAGCCAACCCCAACCTCGTGAGCTATAATACATTGCTTTAAACATCCTCATTTGGGACTGCTTGTTATGTATCCATAGCTAACTGATACAGCAGGTCTCTGCATGCCTCTCCTGAGCCGTTCTTGTCTACACTGTAACTTAATGACATGTTGGTAACTCACGAATGTCCTCCTCCCCCACACCGTGCACCATAAAATCCACGAAGGCAAGGTCTGCATCCAGCTCGCTTACCAGTGTATCCCAGGGCCTGGCCCAGTGCTTGCCATCATGGTTGGTACTCAATCAATAGTTGCTAAGTGGGTGGATGGTGAGACCTTCCAGGAGGCTATGGTGTAAGCCTCCCTCTGCTGCGAGCCAGGCAGCCCCCCGTCCCCCACCCCACCCCAAGGCAGATTCTGGTTCTTGTCTGCAGATCCAAGAGCTTCCAGTCACAGCTCTGATTTGGACCAATCTGCCTCTTCTCAGCACCTCGTCTGAGCTTGTGCCTTCAGTGTCATCCTTCTGAAGTGGATTAAGTGGCCCAGAGACCCCCTTTCTCCAGATTTGAGTGGCATTGATCTGCACGCTGGCTAGAAGGCCTTCCGCAGATAGCAGGGCCCCGAGGGGGCTGAGGGCGAGGAGACCTGCTCTCATCAGCCAGGGGCTGCAATCGATAAACTATTAATAATGGCAAAGGTTTCTGGCGAGTTCAGTGTAATGCATTTTAGCAGCTGGAGTTTACCGACACTGACAGCGGTTCTGAAGGGCAGGCGAGTAATTGTGTTTTTGAAAAGCTGGGCACAGAGATAGCGGAGACCACACTGGCTGTCCCCATGGCTCAGGTGAGGCCAGGCAAGAGCTGGTCACGGGGGCTTCACAAGGCCCAGGGCCAGGACTGTAGGCTGTCCACACTCAGCACAAGTATTTACACCTACTGTGTACCATACCCTGTGCTGAGCCTTAGGGGTGGGGGAAGGGGTAGACACAGAGATGCCAAGGATTTGTCTCCTGCCTCTGTGCCTCCTTGCCCAGGCTGTTCTCTCTGCTTGGACCACTTTTCCTTGCTTATCTACACAGCAAGCCTCTAGCCATCTTTCAAAGCCTAGCATTTGAGTCTCACTTTCCCCATTTATGATCCCTCCCCATCAGATAATTGAGAAGATTACGTGGGATAATTCAAGGGCTTAGCCCAAAATGGTGTGGCTTGAAAGTCCAATGGACTAGAATCACTAGATACATAGTGGTCCTAAGGCTTTACATTCAGATGCTGCCTCTGCCAGGCAGGCTGCCCTGACTGCCCGCCGCTCCCTGTGCAGACAGAGTCCCTCTCCACCTCCCCAGGGCTGTGTCTGTCTGGGAGCACCTACCTATCCATATCACGCTACCTTGGTACCCTTTTGTCTTCCCTCCCAGAGAAGCATATGAGCTACTTGAAGGCGAGCCTGGCCACGTGGTAGGTGCTCAGAGAATATTCACTGTATGAATGAAGGCGGCAGAAGCTACCAGGGCCAGGAGTTAGGTGCCCTGGGCTCTGGTCTGGGCTCTGCACTGACTAGCTGCGGGAGGTTGGGTAAGGCCCTTGGGCTTCTTTGGGCTTTGGTTTCTCCATCTGATAACTGGGTGTTATACTATCTGCCTTGTGGGATTACAGCCTTTGGAAGGAGCTGATATTTATAGAGATTTACAATGAGCGGCGTTGTGTTAAGCATTTTATCCTGTCTCCCTGGATCCTTGACACTACCCTATTATAATGCAGTATATAAAACCTGCTCTGGTATGTATTCTATAGCAATAATAATATTATTATCCCCATTGTATAGATGAGGAAACTGAGGCACCCAGAGAAGAGGGAATGTGAGGAGGTCACAGAGTGAGCAGGTGGGTGCTGTGATTCGAAACCGAGCCTGATGGATGCCAGAGCCCGGGAGAGGTCTTTGGAACCCACTGCCATCCCCACGCTGTAAGTCAGATCTTCCTTTCCCAGCAAATTAATTTGAGTCCCTTGGGACCGGAATTTGCCTCCACTGCTCTTGGGCATCTTTGTGTTTTGAGCCTTGCCACCTCTCCAGGTTTTGAGAGCCATCTGTTTCCTCCCTGCTGGGAGAAGGGATGGTCTTTTATTTTCCTAAATTCCCTTCTTCCAGCTTCCAGTGGGCCCCTTAATTCTGATGCCTGGAGTTTGCTGAGCCAGTTGTATTCACATTCCCCACACCTGATACGACTCTACAGCCTCTGATCATCTTTCCTTTCCTGACTTTGTCTTTCCACTGGGAAGAGTCCTAGATTCTCCCAGACTGGAGATCGTGGACTTGGGAGCAGAGGGTGGGGCTGGGATGAAACAGGGAACGGATCTCTGAGTTACTTTTCCTGTACTGTCGGCAAATCAGATGATCCAGTAAGTGACTTTTGCTGAGACCTGAAACCTAAATTAATGACATGCAAATGCACTCAGAGCAGAGCCTGGCACGCTGTAGGTGCTTGTCAGATTTTTTCCCCCTGCACCATGAATGTATTAAAATTTTAAAACAAACTATTAAGCATCTACCATGTTTACGGTGTTGAGTACCTAACGTGGAAGAAGACAGAACAATAGTGATCTTCCTCAGTTTACCATGAGGTTACATCCTGATAAACTAGTTGAAAATTGAGGATACCATAAGTCGAAAATGCAGTTAATACACGTAACCTCCTGAATATCATAGCTTAGCCTCACCTACCTTAACTGTGCTCGGGACACTTCCCTTAGCCTATAGTTGGGTAAAATCATCAAACACAAAGTCTATTTTACACTAAAGTGTTGAATATCTCATGCAATTTGTTGGACACTATACAGAAAGTGAAAAACAGAATCGTTACCTGGGTACAGCATGGTTGTAAATGTATCGGTTGTGTTTACACTCGTGATCCTGTGACAGGTGGGGAGCGTGCTGTCCTGCCCAGCATCATAAGAGAGTCTGATACTGCCTATGGCTAGCCCGGGAAAAGACCAAAATTCAAAATTTGAAGCCTGGTTTCTACTGAATGTATGTCGCTTCTGCACCATTGTGAAGTTGAAACATTGTTAAGTCGAACTATCGTAAGTTGGGGACCGTCAGGCATCACTATAAAGGTGTCTTTTTTTTAGTTGAGTCTACATATATGCCTCCTCCTTCCTAGGAGAAATCAGCTGAACATTAGTTAAGTTGACCCCGGATCAAGGTCATCATAACAAGCACCGATCTCATCCTGCCATGTCTTGGGGGTCGTGCAATGTGTTAGGTTAGTTTGCCCTTACACTGTGTCTCCTGGGATCCTTGCCTTTAACCAAAACATTTGTTGACAGATTTATTGAGGTCTGATTGACAAACAGTAAACTGTGCATAGTTTACACATTCGATGGGTTTTGCCATATGTATACACCCTTTAAACCATTGCCACCATCAAGATAATGAACATATCGCCCCCAAAAGTTTCCTTGTGTCCTTCTGTAATCCCCCCATTCTGCCGCCAATGCCAGGCAACCATTGATTCCCTTTCCGCCACTGTTTCCTAGGATCACGTTTTCAGGTTTCATATAAATTGAACCACGGAGCATGTCCTATTTTTTGTTGGATTTCTCTCACTCGTCACTGTTATTTGAGATTCACTCATGTTGTTGCCTTTGTCAATAGTCCATTCCTTTTTAAGGCTGAGTGGCCTCCCACTGCGTGGCTATAGCTCCTCCTCTCTATCCACTGACCTGCTGATGGATGCTTGGGCTGCTCTCTATGTGACTATTACAAATAAAGCTGCTATGAACATATGCGGACAAGTCTTTGTATGAACGTATCCTTTCATCTCTCTTGGGTTCATACCAAGGAGTGGCATGGCTGGGCTTATTTTAACATGAAGACGTTGCTCAACTCTTTTCTACAGTGAGGACTTCTCCACTTTTTATGGCTTTTTGCCTTTGCACGCTCTGCTCGGGGTGCTTCCTTGAGAAGCAGCTCATTCTCCGTGACGTTATTCCTACTATCAAAATGCTTCTCTCAATCCCTACTATCAAAATGCTTCTCTCCATCTGCGGTGAGCTCCAAGCCCAGACAACAAGTCCTGTGGGAATCGTGTGGCCATGTGGATAAAAAGGTTGGGGAGGAAGGGTGGGGGCTATGGGATTTCTCTAAGAGAAAAGTGTGCATGACATTTGCCTCTGACCCTCTTTTCTTCTAATCTTCTTTCGGGGGATGGGAGCTGGCAGGACAGAGGACACAGTGGTCAGCTCCTTCCCTCCACTCTACTGACCCTGCTCTGTCTGGAACTGCTCCACTTTTGTCTTCATTCTTGCCATGTCTCCCTGCCTGAGGCCCTCCAGTTTATCTCCTCCCCACCCTGCTGCCAGAGCGACCTTCTCACAGTGAGCATCTGGCCTGTCCTTTCCCAAATTAAAACCTTCCCGTGGCTTCCATACACTGGAGGATCAAGCCCAAACTCAGTCTGACTGTAGGCCCCTCCTTGATCTGGCCCCAAACCCAGAAAGGAGGAAGGGAGGGAAGGAGGGAAGAAAGGGGTGTGTGGCCTCACATCTATGGCAAAATTCAGCAAGTGAATTTGCTGAAGAAGACTTGTCAGAACCAAACTTTTATAATCTACCCTATTTAAAAAGCATTTTGTCATGCAAAGGTCTTCATTTATATAGACAGTACCTCATTCTGGGCTAATGAAAAAGATTCAAGTAGCAATTGATCCTTTGAGGATCCGCTTTAATGACGAGATGAGAGAGCCTTTCATTTGTACAACCATTGTTTGCATAGAAACGAAGCTTCTAAGGGGCCTGGAAATAGTTCATTCTAGCAAGTAGGTTAAACACGCCCCCTGCAATCCTATTAGCCTAGTGCCTGCCCAGCTTTCCGTGATGCCTGCTGGAAAGCTCTCAAGTGGAAAGTAATGAAGTTTTACTGTTCCTGCGCCTGCCATGGTTCCTTGATTGGTGGCACGTTCCCTGAGGCCTGGATCTTGTTTCTCGCTCCCTCCAACACCTGCTTACTCTCCAAGTTCAAATGTCATGGCCCCATGAGGCCGGGGCAACTATTACAGAAAGCCCGCTCCACCTCTGCAGAGTCTTGAGACAGAATTAATAAAAATGGCCGTGAAGGGGCTTCCCTGGTGGCACAGTGGTTGAGAGTCTGCCTGCTAGTGCGGGGGGCACGGGCTTGAGCCCTGGTCTGGGGGGATCCCACGTGCCGCGGAGCAACTGGGCCCGTGAGCCACAACTACTGAGCCTGCGCGTCTGGAGCCTGTGCTCCGCAACAAGAGAGGCCGCGACAGTGAGAGGCCCGCGCACCGCGATAAAAGAGTGGCCCCTGTTTGCCACAACTAGAGAAAGCCCTCGCACAGAAACGAAGACCCAACACAGTCATAAATAAATAAATAAATAAATAAATAAATAAATAAATAAATAAATAAAAGAAAAGCGACACAAGCCAAGCTGTAGAATGAAAAAAAAAAGTGGCCGTGAAGTCTGGCAGCCGTGGGTGCTATTGGGATGTTTGCTAACAAGACACTTGAAAAAGGTGTGCTGTTCTCTGACAAAGGATGGGGGCGGGGGCAGAGGCATCTGCCTTTCCCCCACCCTCACACCTGTGCAGTTTGCAGAGCCTGGCTGGGAGCCCGTGGGCAGCTCAGGTCTGTTTGGCCCAGTTGCCCAGGTGTGCACCTGCACAGCTAGCCCCAGCTGCTTCCCCTCCCTGGCTGCCCTTTTCCTTCACAGGCCCTGGATGGCTGCACGAACGCCCCCAGCACTCGGAAATGGAGTGGCTACTGGGGGTAGCATTTGTGGCAGCCAGTAGGTCTTGGAAAGCACCTGGGGACAGGCAAGGAAGCGTCTGTCTAGACCTAGACCCTATCTCGGGATGCGATCCTCTATAGGACACCCTGGGAAGGTGCTGGGGTATAAGGCTCAAACTTGAATGTGTTCAAGAATCCCCTGAAGATCTGGTTCAAATGCAGGTTCTAGTAGGTTTCTGGGGAGGGACTTGAAAGTTTCTAACAGGCTCCCAGGCGATGCTACTGCTGCTGGTCAGCAAGCCCCAAGTCTCAGGTTCTCAGCCCTCCTCCCTTGCCTTGGGTCCATCCATCTGTTTAACCTTGCCCTCCCCCACCAGACACACTGGGAGGTCCCCTTCCATTGGCTTCACCAAACCAGCCAGATCCTAGAGCTTGGAAGGCCTTGGCACATGGTATGTCCCTCATGAATATTGTTGAATGGAATTTGCTTGAGATGGATAGATTTTGCAGCTCTGCATGGGTCCTTGAAACCCCCAGGGCCTGCCCCAAGCTGGCCACGTGGCCTCCATCACCCTCACTCTACACTGACTTGATGCTGAATCCCACTCTGCCCTCCTGGATCACACCTGTACCTGCTCCCCATCCCCCAGCTTCTGAAAGAGGTGATGTGTTCTCAATGTTTCCTGGCCTCCTGGAAGTGAGTCTACCCTCAAGATCAGCTCAGAAAGTGGGAGCCAGAGACTAGACTTAGATCCAGGGCAAATGGTCTCATCCCATTTGGAGTGAACTTGGCTAAAGTCACCTGAAATGGTAAGACCTGAGCCTCCCCTGTTTAATACACTCCTGGGGAAGCTGCCTGTGAAGAGAAGCCTCAACCCCAAGGGGTCAGAAATGATTCCCTCGCTTCCTTTGGGCCAATCCTTAGATTTTCTCCTCCAGCAAGCCCTGTCCAGGAGCAGACTGGGGAGACATTCCCCAGGCAGGTGTGCAGCTCTGGGGACTGCACCAGGCAGAGATGCTGGCAGAGGAAGGAAACTCTCCCTTGAATTAATGGATTCATCCTATGGGCACAGGGTGCACATGGAGGAGGCTGGGAGTTTTGCTCCTTTCATATCAGATCTTCCAGTCCAGCCTGGTCTTAACTAGGGCGACCAGCTAGCAAGTCCTGGTTTGTCTAAGACTTTCCTTGTTTTAGCACTGAAGATTCCTTGTCCCAGGAGCCCTTCAGCTCCAGGCAAATCAGGATGCTGGTCAACCTTCCATTTAACTAACGAGCATACTAGAGAGAGGAGTGACTTGCCTTGGTCCAGACAGCAGTCAGCAGCGGGTCAAGGATGGAGAGACCAGGCCACCTGTGCCAGGTGACCCAGAAAGGGCCCTGGGAAATAGACCCAGATGGCCCCTTGCAGCATGGTTTGAGGACTGTGATGGTGTTACAGAGCCCCTCACATGGGGTGGGGATGGGGGACGCATAATAGGTGTTCACTGAACTACCACTGGGATCGCCACGAGCCAGAGTCTCGATGAGTCAGGGTCTCATAGAGCCAGAAAAATCTGGTGCTATTTTTACGACACAAAGCTGGAGAGTGTGGGTCCAACTTCTTCCCCGAGCCAAGCAGGAGGACATGTCAGAATCTCTCGATGGGGCTGGGAGCCCTCAGCTGGGGACCCCACCACCTTCCAGACATCCCCTCTGGCTGGGGAGCCAGTCAAAGGTCTGGCCAGTCTAAATGTGGTGGGCTCACCTGAGGACACATGAGCAGCACCAATTAGAGGTGAGCAGGCTGTCTCGAACCAGGCAGGGGACGGAGGGAGAGTGAACTCTGGGCAGGGGACATGGGGCAGCCGAAAATCCCCCTTACCTAGGAGCTGAGCCCCTCCCTCAGCACTGAGAGCTTTATTACCTTCTACCTTGTGTGTTTTTCCCCTTCTTTTCAGAAACTGCCTGAACTCTTTTTTTTTTTCCCCAGAACCTTTAAAAAGCCATTAGCGTGGGGACTTCCCTGGTGGCACAGTGGTTAAGAATCCACCTGCCAATGCAGGGGACACAGGTTCAAGCCCTGGTCCGGGAAGATTCCTACATGCCGCTGAGCAACTAAGCCCGTGCGCCACAACTACTGAGCCCGCGAACCACAACTACTGAGGCTGCGTGCCGCAACTACTGAAGCCTGTGTGCCTAGACCCTGTGCTCGACAACAAGAGAAGCCACCGCAATGAGAAGCCCACGCACCGCAACGAAGAGTAGCCCCCGCTCGCCGCAACTAGAGAAAGGCCAAGGGCAGCAACGAAGACCCAACGTAGCCAAAAAAAAAAAGTTCAAAACAAAAAAAAGCCATTACTGTGACTTTCATCCCCCTTTTCAACCTGAAAATGGTTTCCATCATGAAACCACTCAGTAGGTATGAAATATCTGTGGCTTCCAATCAAATGCGGGGCTGGTAGTTGGAGGGGAGATAATAGAGAAGGGCGGCCAAGGGGGAGAAGTTCCAGAACAGGCTAGCGCCCTTCCCAGCCCCCTCCCTCCATTGGTCTTCCCCTCCCCCATCCAGGGAACCTCAGACTCATCGCAGGACTTGCTCCTGGCCCCAGATCTGTGGATTGGCGATTCTGGCCCATGAACATTAACGTGTTGTAATTGGGGCCCAATTACTCACTACACTGACAGCTAGGCTGAGGACGAGTTGAGGCCCCATTCTGCCCCTCCGCTGACTTGCTGAGGGAAGGGCCTTGCTTCCCACTGGCCCACCCCTGAGATGCATCCTCCTAGGTCCTAGAATTTCATGCTGAGAAGGGACCCTTCGTGCTGGATGGGAACTTACTGGGGAGGGGGGATGCTCATCCGAATCTAGCTCAGCCTCCTAGGGCTGTGTGACCTAAGGCAGGTCCCTTGCCTCTCTGGTCCTTAGCTTCTGCAGCAGAGCCACAGTGAGTCCTTTGTTCTGAGGCTCAAACAATATCACTGTGGAAGGCCCCCCTCATTCCTGCCCAGAGCGGTGCTCCAGAGATGGCAGCTGGGATTTCCCAGTGGGCAAACAGCGAGTGACCTGTTTCTAATGTGGGAAAACGCCCCTTGGAAATCAGATTTTATCTTCCGAAGATGAATTCCTAGGAAATCATCTAGCTCTAGGGACCCTAGCGTGGGGTCCCTAGATTACCCAAGCCCAGGAAGTTAGTCACCAGGACGCTGGATGCTGACATTGTGGCTCACTGGTCCCTGCTGCTCTGGCCTCGTTGATGCGCGGTTGATGGAAGATGGGGGTCACTGCACCATCCCTCCTGGCCCTCCCCAGCCTGTTCAGCTGCCACACTGAGCCTCAGGCCCCGAATCCCAATCCCACCTCCCCGTCTCTCTGTTGACCCCATTCCCCTGCCCCTCTGGCCGGCTGCTCGCCCCTTCCCTGTTCCTCCATGGTGATCCCTCCCCCTCTCTCCCCCTCCCCTTCCTCTCCTGGCTTCTCTTCTCTAGCTTCTTGCCGCTGCCATGGAAACGCCATGGAAACCGTTCTCTCCTCCGCATCCCGACTGATCCACTTAGCCCTTCACAGTCAGCCTGCTCAACTCAGGCTCTGGGCTGGGAGGTGGGCAAGGGCGGAGGGGCCAAGGGGTCAGGACGTTCCTTCTACCTTGTCTCCACCCCATGCCACCCCAGGCCCAGCAGGCACCTGGCATGCGGCGTGTGCCCCGTGGAGAAAGACACTGGGTGGTGGGGAACTAGAAACCAGGCAGCGGGCCAAAGGGACCTCGGACAAGGGAAGCTGGGCAGTGAGGTTACTAGAAGCGAGGCAGAAAGGCTGAGGGCACAAAGCTGTGCCCGCTGCCTCCTTTCTAACCCTGCGGGTGCTTTGCTTTTTAACAAGAATGTCTGCCTCTCCGTCTTTGCTTCTGTACTTGGCAGTGGGTGAGAGCTGGCATCAGGAAGACGCCAAGTCCACTGGAAGCAAGCCGGCCTTCAGCGGGAGAGGGAAGGTGTGGACTATGGCTGTCCCGGGGTTCCCCGTACTTCCCGGCACCAGTGACCACTCTGATCTTGTTCAGTGAACGCAGCTGTGCCCCTACTGTGTGCAAGGCTAGGGTTAGGCCACTGGACCAAGAGATTCTAGGGGACAATTCGTGCCTTGCTCATCTCTGCGTGGCAGTTGAACACCTACTGTGTGCAAGACCCTGTGGGAGGCACGTGGAACACTGATCCCTTTCAACCCTCACAGAAGCCCTCTGAAGTAAGAAAAATAATAGTAGTAATAATAACTAATAGAGCTTCCTGTATCAGATGCTCCCAGCTTTAATGCGCTATAGTCGAGGGATCTGGGACAAGTAATTTCACATCCGTGCCTCGGTTACCCCATCAGCAAAGATCAGTCTTCACGACCGCCTCGTGAGGTAGGTATTAGTATTAACAGCCCAGTTCACAGAGGAGGAAACTGAGGAACACAGATGTTGTCTAGAACTTGTTGATGGTCACTCAGCCAGAGGATGTCAGAGCTCAGGCTTGTACCCTGGCAGTCGGGCTCCGGAGTGGATGCCTTGAGCCCCCGTGCTCACTGCCTTTCTAGGTTCTGGGCTTCTGCAAGTTCCCTCCCCCGGTCAGCGGTCAGTGGCTGGATGGAAACACACTCCCGCAGGCTGGAGAGTCATAAAGGGGAAGCAGAATGATCAGGACCTCTAAGGCTCTAGAGCAGTGATTTCTGCTCCAGGCCTCCTGCCAGCTGAGGGCAGCAGCATGGGGTCCTGGGTGCATAGCCTGGCTGTGCTTTCTGGTGACCAAGAGCAGATCGCATCATCTGCAGGGACCACTTTTTCCTGGAAGCGAACTCCAGCAAGAATCTATCACATGGGTCCCTTTAATATTGGGACCACAGTGGCCCAGAGGCCAATCTCTTCAACCACAGTTTGACAAAAGGATCAGAAAAGAGGCTCAAAGAAATGGTTCTTTACCCTTAGAAAAGCAGACAGCATGCCATAGCATTGCAATTCAGAGAAGCCTCACCTGATGGGGCCGGAGCCGGTGTACCCCTCCAGTGTGGCTGTCAGTCAGCCTGGCTTCCCGCAGGGAGAGGGTCAGGGGAAATATCCTCAAATTCTGAGATGGACGTGGCAGCAAGCCGACATTCTGTCATTTGTGCCTACGATCACCCAGCAAGATGAAAATGACGAACCCCGCTGAACAGGTTAGGAAACTGAGGCCCAGAGAGGCCAAGCAATTTGTCTAAGGTCACACAGCTAATGCCTGAAAGAGCTGGGGTAGAGAATCAGGTCTGTCTGGCTCCCGGAGCCCATCAGGAAGGCCAAGCATCTGAGTGTGGCCTAGTACTCCCTCTCTCCTGTGGGATGGCCCTGGGGCTGCTTCGGAGCAGGACCAATTACCCCGGTTGAAAAAAGCAGACCTTCCTTCTCCCTGCAAACCTGCAGCTCAGCCTGGAGCCCCTCAGGAGGCTTTTCCCAACCAGTTCAGCTGATGGGTGACCCAGGGCCAAACCTGATTCCTGCTGTTTCATCAAAGCTGAGCTAAAAACAGCCTTGCTTTGGCAGTGGAAAATTGAAACTCCCAGCGTCCTCTTAAGGCTCTTAAACAGGTCAGCCCATCAAAAAACCCAATCCTTCAATCTGGGTTCTCTTAAAAAGTAGGGCAGGCCAATTATGTTTTACTGTCCTGAGCAACGTGGGGCTGGGAGGGGGAAGGTCAGGCCAGGGCACCCAGGGCTGCTGGCAGATGGGAGACAGAGAAGCCAGGCAGCCTCTCCCATCAGCCTCTTTGTCAAAACAAAATTAAGACGCCTGGACTCTCACTGGCACCGAGATCCCATCCTAGGTAATAGGTATTCATCTTAGTGTGTTCAGCTTTGGGCTCGATGCCATGGGGATATGAAACCTGAAAGGCATCTTGTTCCCTGCTCTGTCTCACACCCAGCACAGTGCCTCGCACATAGAAGACATACAAGGAATATCTGTTCATCCCGTCATTCATCCAATATATTTTTACTGAGTACCTATTATGTGTCAGGGCCTGCCCTAGGTGCTAGGGGTACAGCTGTGAACAATACAGACAAAAATCGCTGTCCTCATGGAGCTGATGTTCTAGTTGAGGGAGACAGACCATAAACAAAGCAATCTTACATTCATCATCTCCTTGTGAATTCCTCAGAGCAGCTCTATGAGATGAACAACAGTATGTAAATTACCACTGCAGTAACAGAAGCTGAGAGACAAAGTCAAAGACAAAGTCTCCTCTTCATGGGCTTACTTAGGGTCTGTGAAGAAAGTTCAACAATTCAACAGTTATTCTCTTTTCATAGCAATAGAAGCCCTAATGGCTGGACACAGGACTACATGAAATAAAGACTACGTTTCCCAGCCACCCTTGCAGGAGGGGGGTGGCCTTGTGACTACATTCTGGCCAATGGGATGTAAGTAAAGGTGTTATGTACAACTTCCTGAAGGGTCTTAAGGGAGGTGGTGCGTCCTTCTCCTTCCTCTTCCCCCTTCCTCCTGGCTGGAATGTAGTCCCCAGGGCTGGAGCTGCAGCAGCCTTCTTAGACTTTGAGGCAACCTTGAGAAGAGGTCACACACAGTAGAGCATCAAAAGTGAAGGAGCTTGGGTCTCTGACACCATGGAACACCCTACATGCACTGGAGGTGTTACATGGGACTCTTAGGAGAAAGAAGACTAAATTTTTAACTAATTTAAGACACATTTATTTTGCGTTTTTGTGGCTTGTAGCCACAAAACTAATTCTAATGGATACAGCTTCAGACACCAGAGAGTGGTGTGGACTGTGGGGAATAGAGAGGTCATTCCCTGGTTTAAATCCAGCTATTACTTAAGGCAGTCAATTGCCTTATAACTTAAGGCAGTTATAATTTGGAAATAACTGGTAAAAAGGCCACATCATCGTTTTTTGAAGAGAAGCCAAAAATAAAGATTTGTGTGGGAAATTTCAAAAGTTTGTCATTGATTTAATTTTAAGCTTTTTTTTTTTTTAATTAAAAATCCCTCAGGGTCAGTCAAACAGAACTTGTTTATTGCTGGCTTTGTCCTTGAGTCCTGGTTTGTGAGTGAGGCCCCATGAGAGGAAAGACTTACAGGGGAAACTGAAGGAGCCAGGGAGGGACAGAACTGGGACCATCAGATGCTCAGAGTTGATCCTGCCCTGGAAGAGTTGGAGTGGCAGCCACCTGCAGGGTGTGTCCCCACTTCAAGCTCCCCTGGGTTTAAGCTTCTGAAATAAGCATCCTGGATCCTCAACAAGGCTGAAACAGAAACAGTGCTGTTTAACAAAACACACACACACACACACACACACACACACACACACACACACCCCTTAACAGCAGAAGCAAGGCTCGCAAAAGTGAGCAGTGGCCGGACAGCCTGGTGAATGTTCATGGACACACCTCTTTCAACCAAAGCCTCCACCATCTGTTCCTTCTGCTAATCGCCAGTGTAAGGAGGAGATGAGCTCTTGGTGGTGGTGCTGGGAAAGTGGGGATGAAGAAAGAAGCAACTGTCCCCCTACCTGTGTTTGGGAGGGAGGGGCAAGGGCTCTCCCTCATGTCCACAGCAATGTCATGTAATAGTTACACTCACCCAAGGAAATGCCAACAACTGGGTGTGGTGTGACCCACAGTCCTGGTTTGGGAGGAGCCATCTATGGTCAACACGCCCGCCCCCTGGCTCTGAGGAAGTTCTTCCATGTAACAGGTTACCTTTCCCCACGCATCCTCCAGACCCATCACAGGTGCCTCTGCCTGAATACTTCAGATGCCAAAGATGGCAACGCTAAGAGCGTGGACTCTAGCCTGGCTTTGAATCCTGACTCCTCCACTGACTAGCTGTGTGACCCTGAGCAAGTGACTATCACTCTGTGCTTCTATTTCCCCACATTAAAATTAGGGGTAGTAACAGAGACCCACTATGGAATGGAGGGGCAGGGCTCGCACACGAGATAGTGAGAGAATTGCTCGTGCCACTGTTCAAGGTCAGAGAGGACAACTGACAAAAAGGAGAGTCTGTGCAGAGCTCTGAGCAGGAGAAGGACCCTCTCAGTCTCTGAGCAAGGGGTAGGAAGGCAGCTGTGGTTTCTGGAAGGCAGTGGGATGCCATCCCCAGCAGCAGTAGGAGAGACCCCATTCCTCAATGTTCAGCTTTGGAACTCACACGCTATGGCTCTGGCAGGACCATGCCCCTGCTGGGAGGGAGAGGACAGATGACGGCTCTGCTCCGGCAGGGCCCAAGGTCTCCCGGGCATCCTACCCCCTTGCTCTGCATCATGGCCTGGCAGAGCCCAGCCCCGGTGGCTGGCACAGGATGAGGACCCCCATTGCCCTCTGTATTACTTCCGTCTCCGACTGGCTGTGGGTCTTGGTTTCCCATCAGGGACTCTGCCTTCCAGAGAGTGAGCCTGAGAGGCAAGCGGGAATCCCTACACTGGAGCATGACTCCAACCTAACAAACACTGAATAACTTTTCTGTGCCTGGCACCATGCTGGGGGCTTCTACATGGATCTCCTTAAACCTCTGGTGCATCCATCCATTTGCATTTGTCTACCCAACCATCATCTATCCATCTACCCTTCTGTTTATCATCCATCCTTCTGTCTATCCATCCATCCAATTAACCATTCACTCATCCACCCAACCATTCCTCCATCCATTTGTCCATGCATCCAACAATTCTACATTGGGTGTCTACCATGTTCCACTCAATGGCACATGGAGTAATTAGTAGAGAGACAACAGTGAACAAGACAGGCGTGATCCCTGCCCTCATGGAGATTACTTTCTAGTACTCCAGACACGATTGGAACTAACCACCTAAATACATGTTTAATTAACAGTGTGATGAGTTTCACGAGACATCCAGGGCACTCCTAGAATTGACAATGGGAGGACCTGACTAAGCTGCACTGGAACATCAGGAAAGGTTTTCTGAAGAAGGGACATGAACACAGAGGCCAGAAGAAGGAACGGGACTTGGCAGGTGAGGTGGTGGGGGAGGGCAGGTGGAGAGGGTTCCAGGCAAAGGGAACCAGATGTGCAAAAGACCTGGGAGGGCAGAGGATTGATGGTCACTAAAGAAGTGAGGGAAGATCCAGGGAGCGAGGGGCAGTAATACAAGATGTGGAAGGTGATGAAGGTTAGGGTCGGGCCATGACCTCCTGGGTCATGTTAAAGGGTTTGGCTTTTTTCTCAAGAACAGTGGCAGTCACTGAAGAGAGTAGAGGGGGAGGATGGAGGCATGACATGATTAGTCTGCATTTTCCACTCTGCTGAGTTAGAGAATGGGAAGAGGAAGGTCCAGAGCGGGGATGGACAGACTACCTTGGAAGCTACTGCAATGCTGTCAGATGAGAAATGCCACTGGCTTGGTCTAGCTGGGGAAATAGAGGGAAATGAGCTATCTTGGAATTGATTCAGGAGGTATTAGGGATGGGACACAGTGGCTGATTGCACGTGGAAAGTGAGGGAGACAGAGGCACCTGGATCATTCCCAAGTTTCTAGCAGCTGGCAATGGGGGGGTCCTTCACGAAGCAGCTGAGAGGGGACCACGTGAGTCCAGTTTGAGTTTAAGTTGCCTGAGAGACATCCAAAGAGCAAAGTCGGCTAAGGGGCTGGATGTGCAGGTCTGGAGAGAGCTCAGGCTGAGGATAAAAGCCCCATCACCACTCCCGTTTCACACTCGAGGAGCCGGCCTCAGGGAGTTGGCATAACGTGTCCAGGAGCTGGGCCGATCCCAGTTCATCTCTGGGGAGAACAACATCATGAAACCCTGGATTCCAGTGCAGCTGCACTTCCTGCCCGGAGCCAGAGTTTCCCTCTTTTCTTGGATCCAGTAGCTCCAGATGGACCAGCTTGTGCCGGCTTACAGACAGCTCTCAGCTGACAGTGGTGTCATTTCCTTGGGGCCGAGTGGAAACAGCCTGGGAGATGGTGGATGGACCAGGGCGCACGCTAGCTGATGCTAAGATTCCTCCCACACAGCACTCCTGCACGCCCCACCCTCACTCCAGCCACAGGTCTCTGGATGCACCCCTGGCCTTTGGTCCTGCTTGTGCCCTCCGCCCAGGATGCCTTCCCCCTGTGTCTTTGTTTGGTCATCTCCCACTCCCCGACCCATCATGGTCTCTGATAAACTGCTCAAGCCCCTTACCCTCCTGCACCTCCATCAAGGAGGCCAGGTGGATACCTGTGCACTCCTGGGGTCCCCAGTAACCATTGTCTGTTTGTCCAGATCTTCCCTGTCACCAATCCCCACCCCCCCAGCCTGTGAGTACCTCCCACAGCTCAAGAAGTGTGTTTTCTGTTGGTGGGAATGTAAATTGGTGCAGCCACTGTGGAAAACAGTATGGAGGTTCCTCCAAAAACTAAAAATAGAACTACCGTATGACCCATCAAATGCACTACTGGGTACATATCTGAAAAAAACAAAAACACTAATTCAGAAAGATACATCACCCTAATGTTCATAGCAGCACTATTTACAGTTGCTGAGATACAGAAGCTACTAAGTGTCCATCAGCTGATGAATGGATAAAGAAGGTGTGGTCTACACACACACACGCAATGGAATACTACTCAGCCATTAAAAAGAACAAAATTTTGCCATTTGCAGCAACACAGATGGACTTGGAGGGCATTATGCTAAGTGAAATGAGGCAGACAGAGAAAGACAAATACTGTATGATATTGATTATATGTGAAATCTAAAAAATACAACAAACGTGTGAATATAACAACAAAAAAAAGCAGACTCACAGATGTAGAGAACAAATAGTGGTTACCAGTGGAGAGGAATGGGGAGGGGCAATATAGGGATGGGGGAGCGGCAGGTACAATCTATTGGGTGTAAGATACGCTCAAGGATGTATTGTACAACGTGAGGAATAGAGCCAATATTTTGTAATAATATATAGCTAACGTTTGTAATAAATGGAAAGTAACCTTCAAAAATTGTCTAAAAATTTTTTAAAGTTAAAAAAAATTAAAAAAAATAAAAAGGCATCACAAGTAAAAAAAAAAAAAAAAAAAGAAAGAAATGTGTCTTATCGCAGCCAGAATTCCTAGTTGCCCTCCCAGGTCTGGTGTATCCTCAGCATTGGTGCGAGTTTGCTGCGACGTGGGAGAGGACAGTGCTGAGAACCAAGGTTTGGCCTCAGACCACCCTGCCTGGGTCCCAGCTCTGCTCCAAGTCATCCTCTCTGTGGCCTCAAGCAAGTCACTTCCCTTCTCTGATCTCCTGTTTCCTCATCTGCAAAGAGAGGTTCATGAAGGACGGCCCTCACAGACTTATCTGACAATTAAAGAAATTCAAGTGTATGGAGATCATAACAGAGGGTCCAGCACATGGTACCCACATCATACACATTCCATAAATGTTTGCACTATTATTATTATTCATTAGGTACGAATCACCTTTCTACGTAGAAGATGACCTCCGCTAGCCTCCGGGGAATGAGTCAAATCTCTAAAGCTGGAATCGTGATAAGGGAGGATCAACCAGGCTGGGCTGGAGGATGGAGAGGGCTAAAACAGACTAGATATTTTCTTTGTTAAAAAATAATGTTGGGCCATATTCATGAGAAGGCAGATGCATGAGAATAGGTTTATCAAGGTGGTTTTCAGTTCCACTGCAATTTAAAATAAATAAGTCAATTTAATGTTTACAGAGTGAGTTATGCCTTATTAGGGACACGGTGAGCTGAGGAAACTTGGCCAAGGAGAAATTTGAGAATTGGCCCCGGCCGTGAGGGTAATTACAGCAATGCTTTAGTGTGCAGTCTTGCCCAATGATAGTTTCATTCTGTCTAATTTATTAGCTTATTAGCTTTATGGTGAATATAGAAAGCTATACCACAACATGGGCCTAATTTGATCAGAGCCAAACAGTCATGTCTTCCCGAGGTGGTCTTGATAAAGGATGAGACCCCTGTTTTGAAATTGTTTCCAAGTTTTCTAGAAAGATTCAGGGCAGAGTTCCAGGCCTCTGGGTCCTGGGGCTGTGAATTAGAAAGGCAATAAAGGACAGTGGTCCAGAGTGCAGACCATCTGGTTTTAAACACCAGCTCCTCTGCTTTCTGGTTATGTGGCCTCAAGACCTTAGCTGGTCCGGGACTCAGTTTTCTCACCTGTAAAATGGGAGCAATAAATATTCCTACCCATATGGTAATCCAGAGCCCTATGGAACAGGGCCTGGCCAGATTGCTCATCACTGTCTCCCCAGAGCCCAGCACTGTGCCTGGCTCATCACAGGTGTTTGGTAAATATTGTTGGATGAACATGGCAAAGGCCAACATCCACGTGAGGTGCTTAGCACATAATCTCCACTACCCTCGTATCTCATGTGCATCCTGCCAGTTCTAAGGGCTTTACTAACTCATTTCAACCTCACAAACACCCTACGAGGTGGGTACTATTATCATCATCCCCATTTTAGAGATGGGGAAGCTGAGGCACAGAGAGGTAGTGACTTGCCTAGGGTCCCACAGCCAGTAAGTGACAGAGCTGGGATTCAGACACCAGGACCCTAGCTCCAGGGTGACTCTATCATGTCACCTTCTGTCTTAAGCGTTCTTTAAGTTGTAGCTTTATTATTCATAACAAAGGTTCAGGTGACACCTTAATTTCAGATGTCTAGCCTCTAGAATTGTGTGAGAATACATTTCTGTTGTTTTAAGCCACTCAGTTTGTGGTATTTTGTTACAGCGGCCCAAGCAAACCCACATGGGCGGCCTCCACTCCAGCTGAGCATCTGCCTTTCTGAGGCTCTGGCATTGCCTCTCCCAGGAATACATCCAAAAGAAAGGAATGCTCAGGTTCAAAGCAACTTCACTTGTCATCGTGAAAAACTGGAAGCAACTCTCTGTAATGTCCCTCCATGGGAGAATGGGTAAATAAACTGTGATCGAGCCAGGCAGTGGAGTACTATGCAGCAGTGACTTGCTGAGTGAAAGAAGCCTGATGCGGAAAGTGTGATCCTATTTGTGTGCAGAGCAAAGGTAGGAAAGACTAGTTTAAGTGGATTCAAAAGTCAGAATCACATTTCCCTCTTGGTGGATGGAAACCTCGTGGGATGCTGGAAATGCTTTATATCCTGATCTGGGCGGTGGGTGGGCAGCGGGGCGTATGCCTGTGTAATGATTCCCTAAGCTGGGCTGTTTAGATGAAGCACTTTCCTGTGTGTATGTTATACCCTGATGTAAATAAAAGGGAAATACATAGATGGGGAGCCCCCACTGGAGAGCCTCAGAAGTCTCACAGAGGCATCTGGAGTTGCTTCTGTTGGTCTCCAAGAGGCTGAGGGTGGATGACTGTTGAGCAGCGGAGGAGGTGCATATAGCCGTGAGCAGGACGGGGGGCACTTAGTGGCATCTAAAGAGGAGTTATGACAAGTCCAGGGGCCCCCTTGGTCCATCAGCAGCTGGAGCAGCTGGCACGTGCCCCTCCCCACCCTAGATCTCAAGGGTTGGCATCATAGCCTCGGCAAGCAGGGGGGAAACATTGCGGGGAGAGATAATGGTGCAGAGACGCAGCCCAGGTTCTCTCTCCTCCCGTGCCAGCTTCTCCTTATCAGCTCCCTCCGCTGGGCCCTGCTCTGTTCCCATCCACTCCATCATTCCTAGGGCACCCTGGGATTTTCCCCATCAGACTTCAGCACCTCCAAGCCCTCATGGCCTGTCTCCTGCACTGGTACATTGCAGAGGCAAAAAGGAGGCAGTCCTTCAGCAGCCAGCTAGAGGCAGTGGAGGGAACGGCCACCCGGGGTATACCCCAGCACCACAGGAAGTGTGGCGCACAGGCTCAGAGATGCTGAGTGATCTGCCCAAGGTCCCACAGCTCTCAAGGGGCACATCTGGGCTCCCCACTCCAGTCCTCTTGACCCCAGAGGCTGGTCCTTTCCTCCATACACCCCAGACTCCTGCAACAACCAAACAAGTGAACGAACTTCCAGGCCCATGGTGATTGGTGGTGTGGTCTCGTGGAGAACAGGTACCCTCGCTGCAGACTGCCCGGGTTCAAGACTTGGCTCCACCCCTTGCCACATGCTTAACCTGGGGCAAGGCATTTAACCACTTGGCCCCTCAGTTTTCCCATCTGTAAAATGGGACCAATAGTGGTTGTCTGCCCCATAGCTGTGAGTTTTTACCTGGCACATAGGAAGCCCCAGACAAATGTTTGCTATTATAAACAGCTGGTGTTTTTAATCATTGGTGGCTACAAAGATGAAAGCAAAAAAGGTCACATTTCTGCTTGGGAGCCCTTTGAGGGCATCAGACCCACAGAGAGACCCTTTGTGGGCACTTCCTGTTCTTTCTCAACGACTCTGGTGGGGAGAAGCCAGGGGTGGCAGAGCACAGATCCCACTCAGACGCAGCTTCTCCAGCGTGGCAACGTGACTGTGGGTCCAGGCACCAGGCACCGAGTAGGATCCTGCCAAGACGGCTCCAGGCAGCGTTCATGAGCACTTGGGCCTGAGCTCTGGCCGTTCCCAGCTGCTCTGATCCAGCTTGAGGCCTGCTTCAAATCCCAGATCTGCCCTGCAGGCTGCATGGGTTCTGGGCGTGGATGCAAGCTCTGCTGGGCCCATAGACCTCACAGGGTCATCTGGGCCATCCCCCGGCTTTCCCATCACACTCACATCAAGCCAGAAAAGGGGGGGCTCCTGCCTCTTGTCTGAACCTCCAGAGGAGGGCCCCTGGGGGAGGTGGGAAGTGGGGAGTCGGGGGTGGTAGGCGGGGCACCGAGTGGTCAGGCTTGTCTGGTTGGTGAAGGAGGCAACAGGACAAGCACGGAGGTGGAGGCTCTGGGTTCTGGGCCTCTGACCCCTCAGGGAAGAGCCCACAAAGCAAGTTACCACCTCCTCAGCCCCCCGGCCCAGGATGCCCACATAAGCCCATGCTGCAACCTTGGCACATGGGCACCTGGGCATGGAAGGTCCTCACCCGCATGCCCTGGACCCTACAGTCCATCCCACAGCGCCACACACTGTACTGCAACTGTCTCTTTATGCATCTGTCTGGGCCTCAGTTTCTGCATCTGTAAAATGGAACGTGGGGCTTGGCCTACCTCATGGGATGTTGTGGGGATTGAATGACACAATCCATGTAAAATGTTTAAACCACGTCAGTGTTCAGCAAATAGCCCTTCCTTTGGGGGATGGGGAGGGTTTTGTTCTGCCCTCGTGTCGCCCTGCTCTGCTTAACTTGGCATCTGGCTCATCAGAGGCGCTCGGAAATGTTCACTGAATGAACAAGAGAACACCGTGTTCAGTGATTCCTTTCCCCACTCACTCCCCAAAAATCTCCAGGCCAGACTGCGGGTAGCAGCTGTACTCAGGAGGGTGACCTGGGAGGAGGGGCCGGGGAAGAGTCCCTGAAAAGCAGAAGGGAAAGCCCGATCCGTCATTCATGCTTTCCACCCTTCCTCTGTGCTGAGCTCTGCTGGGCCCAGGTGGGTGTTGGTGGGTGGTCCCTCCCTCCAGGAGCGACAGTCAAGGAAGGATGATGGGAGAGGCTCCTGAGACCCTAGGGAACAGGGGTCCTTGCTGGGGCAAATGGAGAGGGCCTCCTATGAGCCAACAACATTTCCCCTCCATTATTATTATTATTTTGCATTATGGTATAAAATTTGTCTCATACAGAAGTATATATACATATGAAGCATATTATAGACACGCACCTGTGAGTCAGCCGTCTTTTACTTAATACCACCACGGGCTAGGTGTTAGGCATTTTGATGGTAAGAATTCCTGCAACGCTCACCATAGCTCGGGGTTGGGGGTGGAATCCTCATTCTTCTCCTACCAATGAATAAGCTGAGGCTCAAAGTCCTGCCCGGTGTCACCACAGATAGCATCTGTTAGAGGCAAACCATAGTCGCATATCTACCCGCATCATAGCCAGGAGTGATGGGGGTCCCATATCCTAGTACCCTGAACCTGCTGGAGCACTTACATAGCAGTGGCTGTGAGCCTGTATTCTGCCTCTGACCTCTCCCATAGCTGGTGGGTTTGAATCCTGGCTCGGCCACCTGCCGGCTGTGTGACCTTGGGCAAGTCACTTAACCTCTCTGAGCTTCATCTTTTCACCTACCAATGGGGGTAGTAATAACCCCAACAGTGCAAGGATTTATGAGTCAATGTGTGTAAAGCACTTCCCGCAGGGCATAAGAGCTTGATAAACGCTGGCGTTGGCATTGTCATTAGTTCTCAGGTCTCAGGGCTCTGGCTATAGCATCACTCTCGTGGCGGAAGCAAAGATCCAGTCCATCCGTGAGTCCTGCCCGCTCTGCTTCCAAATTCTTCTCCCATCACTTCCCTCCCCCTCCCTCCACCCTAGCCGCCTCTCCTCCCTGGTCCCTCTGCCTTCACTTTCACAACCTCTCCAATAGCTAAGGTGGGTCTTTTAACAACACACACATAGAAACAAGATCGACCTCGATGGCTCCACATCACCCCTAGAGTACAATTCAAACTCTCTCTAAAGACCCAGAATGATCTCCAACAGCGGTTCTCAAACTTGCCTGCATATTGGAATCACCTTGGTGACTTTGAAAAACTGATGTCCGAGTCCCCACACCCTTGCCCACAAAGTTCTAACTTAACCAGCGGGGCTTGGCCTGGGCATCAGGAGTGTGTAAAGCTCCCGGACGTTTCTGATGTGGACCATGGATGACGGCATTGGCCTCACCTGGGGGATGACTGGAGGCATAGGCCCTGGGGCTCTCCCCCAGACCCACGGGATGAGAATCTGTATTGTAATAAGCGATTCCTGGGTATGGAATCGTTCAAGAGGCCTGCACCCTGAGATCTGGCCTCTGCTGACTCCTCCCCTCATCTCCCACAATCCTCGCGGGGCCTGTCGATTCCCCAGCCTCTCTGGGCTTGTTTCTGCTCTTTCTTGTCGCATGGAGCTGGCTCCCATCCCAGGCCCTTGCTTCCTCCTCTGCCGGAATGCTCATTCCCCGGACTTTACGTGGCTGCTTCATCTTGCCATCCAGGCCTCAGAGAGCCCCCGTCCTCTCCCTGTGTTGCCAGCACAACCCCAGGAATATCAGCTCCGTGGGGACAGGGTTCTTGTCTCCCTTGCTCACCCTTGTCCCCCGAGGTCTTCAGTTAAGAAACACTTTTTAAACAACGAGTGAATAATTAGGGCAAGTCCTGACCGTAGTGCATGGGACCTGTCATCAGAACTTCATTTCACCCCCCCTACCGAGGGTGCCGCCTGACACTGGGCTTGCAGTTCCTCGGGGTTGATTCTGGGTGAAGACACTGTCTCCGAAAGGCCCCTGGTAAAAGGCAAACCGCCAGAGCTCCCTCCCCACCCCACCCCACCGGCATAGGGGCTCAGCCGCATTCACGGGGGAGGCCCCCAGAGGAGGCAAGTTCTGTGTGATGGGGAAGCTCTCCCAGCTCTTGTGATGGTCACTTCCTCTCTCTGTGCTGAGCTTGGTCCCCATAAATAGGGTCTAAGGTCTACACTCCATAGGGTTTAAGCAAATGATGGATGGGAAAGTTTTGCTGACAGTTTGAAATAATAATTCTACATTTGGATAATCTGTCAGCTCATCAGTTTAAGAGATCTCTACTGAGACCTTGTGCTGGACACTGAGGTCCTAGAGATGAAGAGAGGAAGGTCCCTACTCTTGAGGGACAAGACATCCTTGGTGTTTGAGGGGTCACAGGCAGAGGGCTCCCTAGTTGCAATACCCCAGGGTATCACCAGAGGGCGGCAGACAACTTTGCAAGCACTTCCCTCCCCTGGGAAGAAACTGGTGAGAAGGGTGCGTTCTGGGAGTCCCAGTAGACTCCTAGCGGGCCTGGGGACAAATGCAGAATGGGGGTGGGTGGGTGCAGTGTGCTGCTCTGTGCCAGCTGTGGACTCAGCGGAGTACACGCATCTCAGTCACTGTGTCTAAGGTCTCCACTAACCCAAGACCCAACCACAGAGAAGTACCCAGGATCCCACCTCCAGTGCGGAATGGGGACCCACTTGGAGCCTCGGGACCCAGGGTCTGTGCTGCTGGGGAGATTCTGGGGCCATAGAGGGACTCCGAGCCAAGAGATGCAAGCATGTGCAGGGAGAGGAAATGAAAAGCATCGCGCCTGTGTGTGCGCGCACGTGTATGTCTGTGTGCACAGAAAGGGAGGGCAAAGCCCCTGCACGGGGAGGGGGAAATGAAGGAAAGGTGAAGATCACACTGAGAAAGGGAAACCATAGGAAAAACTGAAATTCAAGGAGCAAAAGTAGAAGAAGGTCCACATTTACCAGTGGGAAGTGAAGGGAGGCAGGACGCACCAGGACCTGGCGGTCCTTCCGGAGGGTACTGAGTTCCAGCCTGTGCCGCCGGTACTGGCCCACCTGGGCTGCTCATGGCCTGGGTGGGGGCAGATTTGTGTGAGTGAAAAATTGCGACCTGGCATGAGAAGAGCTGAATGCAATGCACAGGGTTCTCCTGGAGGACCGTCGGTAGCATTGATTCTGCGCGGAGGCAACAGGGTCGGGGAGGACGGGGCCCGGACCCACTGCTGGGCTTCAAAACGGTAAAGAAGGACAGGCGACTGCTGGAGGAGAGAAGCGGAAACTAAGATGTTAACACCAGGGGGTTGAGGAAGCGAGAGGAGAGGGCAGCAGGGGCAGGTGGAAAGTGGGGGGACAGGGGACTCCGTCGTGCTCAGTGAGGACTTAGGCAGAGCAGTGGAAGCATGTTTGCCTCAATGGATTTCTCAGCAGGTAAATGGAATTGACGCCACCAGCGGAGGCAGACAAGGAGACCTGGGAGTCGCATTTCTAGGGCCAGAATTGGACATCACTTGGTCTCCTTGGCCAGGGAGTCCAGGGGCCTGGAACTGCCAGGCAGTGTCTATTTTTAAGGTGGTGACTAACTCTGGCAGCTTCCTACCTGGAGGCATCAAGCATGGGGGGCCACAGATCCACTGTGTGTGTGCGCGGGTGCACATGCGCTCATGCGGGGGCATGTCGGGATGAAGACACAAGGTCACGTACCCTCACTACGTCACTTGAGTCTCCAGCGCCTGGCAGAGGTCCTGGCACGGGGTGGTCACTCATGACTGCTGGTTGGAAGAGCCTGCCCCTGACGGCCCAGAGACCCAATATGACTCCAGTGGCTGTTTGAACGCCACGGCTTGGGTATGAACCCAAGCTTCCCCATGTGCAAGCTGTGTGACCTTGGACAAGTGACTGTACCTCTCTGTGCTTTCATGTCATCATCTATATAACAGGATTCAATGAGTCTGAGATCTGCACTCCACGATATGGTTGCTCAGGTTAAACCGATGATGGATGGAAAAAAGCTTTGCTGACTGTTTGAAATGACAATTCCATATCTGGATAGGCTGTCAGCCTATTGATTCAAGAAACTTTTACTGAGGGCCTGGGCTTCCATCCCAGGCCCTGTGTCAGGCACTGAGGACCTAGAGATGAAGAAGGGAGGGTCCAGTTCTAAGAGACAAGACCCAAGAGGGACAGCTGAGAGCAGGCGTCTCTGCAGAGCACTTCCTGCAGGCCCGACACAGAGGGTGGGTCCAGGAACTCTTCCCTAACGGATGCTCTGGGGGTGGGAAGCTGGGGATGGGGTCCAGTGAAACTTCTGGCTCAGAAAGTGTGGGTACACTCTACCTTTGGGGAAAATCCCAGGGGGCTGTGGAAAGAACGTCTTGCTCCTGAGCCCCCTGCCCCCCAGTCAAGGCCCCACTTCCCGAGAAGCTTAGCACCGGGCCCAGCATACTGTTATTACTCCGTCTGCTGATAGCTGGTGGTGTTTGGTGTGGGGACGGCCCAGGCTCCTGAAATCGCTGGTGCCTGTGTGGTCGCCCTGGACTGCAGGTCACTGGCTGGTCCAGCTGTTTGGTCATCTTTAACCCAAATGAGTCTGGCCCCCGGGTACCTTAGGACATCGTCTGTCGCCCACCGGCTACCGGCAGCAACGAGAATTATCTGTGCCTTGCAGCTTCCTGCTGAAATCTTTGCCCCCATCTGCACATCGGAGCTGATGGGAGGTGCGGTGTGCAGCAGAGTTTTCCAAATCTCGCTGCCAACATCTTTACCTGGAAGACTTTTTTAAAAGACTGCTTCCCCAGGCCTTGCTCCAGGATGCTTGAATCAAATTCCGTCTTGGTGGGGCCCAGGAATTGATATTTTTAAGCAACTCCCAAGGTGATCCTAATGCAGGTGGTGCACTGATCGGCTTGTGGTGTAGACACCACGGAGGGTAGCTCGTGCTCAGGTGGTATAACTGGCAGCCTCTCCTTTAGGGCGCGGTGGGCTGTGAGGGGAGCGCTCAGCTGAAAACTTCCTGGGAGGCAGACTGCAGCCCCGACTCCTAAAATAATCCCTGGTTTTGATTTGGGGACCCAGCTGCCACTTGGGGTTGGAGACCTGGGGTGTTCAATTCTGATGCTACTCAGAGGCAGCTGTTATGAGCAAAGTGCTGAAAGGGCTCACGGGTATCCTTACAACATCACTGGCTCATTCGCTTCTTGGGTGGGAGAGAGAGGAGTGGGTTTACAGTAGGTCAAGTACTGGGTGTAACCTTGATAGTTCCCTATGAGCAGGGTCTGAGCTCGTCCACTCTCCCAGCACCCAGCACCAGCTGGGCACGTAGTAGGTGTCCAATGTGTGTTTGCTGAGTGCTCAAATAAATGAATAAATGAAGGACCATGTCCTGTGCAAGCAGCATGGGTTATGTACATTCTGGAGACAAAAGATGTATGGTCCACTATACCGTGCAAAGAGGTGAGCTGTGGAATTCACACTTGCAAATCAACAAGGGTCAGAGGGCACTTTTTTGTGTACCAACGGTGGAGAAGGAGTTTGCCCTGCCCGCTAACAGCTGACACTGCAGAAGGGACACGGAACATTTCAAAGGGAAACAAACCCCTCTCTGATCTTTGGACCCAACAGCGAATATGTCTATTTTAAAACCAACCCCATTTTTCCTTTGGAACAGATTCCAGAGAGCTGCGACTTTGAAACCTCCGTCTGCCTACCTGGAGCAGCCTTGCTACTACTTCAGCACTTCCCTACCTGCCTCCGTGCCTTTGCACACACAGTGTCCGCTACCTGCAGTATCCGCTCCCAGGCTCCTCTTTGTCTAAAACCTACTTATGCCTCTAGGGCCACTTCAAATGCCACCTTCTCCACGAGTTGCCCGGGCTCTCCATCTCTGATTCATCATTGCATTGCATCTGAATCTTCCCCGTGGCAGCCATCACTTGATTATCTGAATGGTTAGCTATTTATCTCCATGTTTTATCTCCTCTTTCCTTTCATCCCACAAATATTTATAGCTCCTCTCTAAATGCCAAGTAGGTTCTGAGGTCACTGAGATGAAAACGATAGAGCAGAGCCTCGGAGGAGCTTATGGGCTGGTGGGGTGGGGGAAGCGGGAGAAGGCTTTAAGCTCCATGGCGGCAGGGGCTGCGTCTTGCCCACCTCTGGGCACTGTGCCCCCCGCCCCCCAGCTCTGTGCCTTGAATGTAGCAAACACTCGATATGAGCTATCAAGAGACTACACGAACGGATGCATCTCAAAGTAATAAAGGGAGTGGCATGTCTTTCCGTGTCCTCGATCCTCCAGGCTCTTCTTTCATTTACTTGATTTCTCCCACATCTCCCTCCTCTGATAAATATGAATTAGGAAGGTGTAACTGTGCACTCACATTCTCCACGAAGCCCCCAGGCTCTGCCCCATCCCCCCACCCTCCCAGCTGTTCTCAGCCTCCAGCAGGTTTGGGGGCAGGGGGGTGGGGGGAAATGGAGCCTGGTCACATGTTCACAGCGCGTGGCAATCAGCCCTCACCTTTGCCTCCTGGCCCCTGCCAGCCCGAAGCGGTGGGCCAGCTCCCTCTCCCAGCTTCACTCAGGTTTGGAATCTAAGTCCTGAGACCTATGAAGAGACCTCTCTCTCCCTCCCCAGACCCCTCTGAGGAAAGCTTTGTCTTCCTTTCCTGACCCCGCCAACCCATGCTCCGCTTGGCAACCGGGGTGAGCTTTACAAGACACTCCACGTCAGAGCCCAACCTTCAGTGGCTTCCAGGACGTTGAGAATAAAAGCCAGCTTGTTTCCTTGCTCCCTGAACTCTGGCCACGCTGGCCCTCTGGCAGCTCCTAGATCACGCCAAGCTGCTTCTCACCTCAGGATCTTTGCACTTGCTATGCCTTCTACCTGGAATGCCCTCCCTACCTCCAGCCTGGTCTGTCAGGCTTCTTTTATCCTATAGATCCCTGCTCAGATGTCTCCTATAAGAAACCTCATAGCACGCTCCCCCTTCCCCCCACCGCTGCCACACATACTCCACGACTCTCATCATCTCCATCACATTCCCTTATTTCCTTCATCACCTCCTGAAGATATTTTTCTGTATTCTTTCAAACACATTTTTTTTTATAGTCTGTCTCTTCTCACCCCCTGCATCGTAAGACTCACCAGAGCAGGTCTGATTATGTCTCGTTCACCATTTTATCACCAGCACCGTCCCTGACGTACAGCAATTGCTCCATTCCTTTGTGATAAATAAATGATGCCCGGGTTGGGGGAAGGTGAGGAGTCCTGAATTCCTTCTTCCAAAGTTTATCCCGCAGCCGTGAGAGCGTCAGTGAAAGACATCCACCACGCCTTCTACCACTAACTCATCCACTCCACAATTATCTACAAATTGTCCACACTGGGCAGGGGGTGCTGGGCTGGGCGGCTGGAGAGATGGCAGTGAAGACATCACCCCCAATCCCCATCCTCGTGTGGCTTCTGGTCAGGTGCAGGAGGCACTTTGAATACCCGGTGTCGGGGCAGTGAGTATGGGAGGGGAAGGGCACTGGGGTGCCTGGCCCAGTCTGGGCAGTCAGGGCGGGCTTCCTGGAGGAAGCAACATTTAAGCTGAACCTGAAAGGATAAGCAGGGCCTCGGCAAAGAGAGGTGGGCAAGGCGTGGGAGGGGTGCACTCTTGAACCCTTGAGTCTAGATTTCCCTCACCGCCAAATGAGGGCCAGTGAAGCCTGCTTGGTGTTCCTAGGGACAACCTGGGCTGATGCGATGGGGCATGGACTGCAGAGGACTTCGGGAAACAGAAGGCACAAGGTGTGGTGGGGGGAGCAGGGGCTGGTGAAGGCTTGCTGTGATTCACCCTGACCTCCAAGGAGGTCACAGCTGCCATTTGGGGATGGCCACATTCTGCAGGGATTAATGAGTTTTGCCCACACAACCTTCCCCTCAGTGAGGGGGGTCCATGCATCTGGTCCACTTGTGCCCGGCCTGATGGAACAGGTGAACGGGGCCTGAGGCAGGGCCTGAGAGGGCAGGGGTAGAGGATGGCAGATGTGCAGGATGCCCGCAGGTGGGACTGTTACTAATATCCTATGTCCCCACTTAGGGGCCCCTGAGAAACAGAACCTGAGACAAGGAATCTATTGGGAGCCGCTGGCTTATTTAGGAGGGTATCCCAGGCAGCTGGAAAGGGAGTGGTGATTGAGCGGGAGGGAAGTCAACACAGGTACATCCTGGAGGTTATTCAGTCCCGCTGGGGAACTCGTGGACAGTGGAGAAGACACATCTGAGTTGCCCCACTGGAGGGACGAGGGGACTGGGGTTTCATCTAACACCTCCCATCAGTCATTGGCCGAGGCTGCTCCCAGACATCAACTCCCTGGCACTTGGGCTCCGACGTCTGCCACACCTGCCTTGTCCCCACCATGGATGGCTCCTTCCCAGCCCACAGGTCTCAGCCCAGGGCCACCTTCCTGGGAGGCTCTGCCTGCCACCCCAGCACCTTAGTCCTCCTGGCACTGCAAGCTGCTCGCCCCTCGTTACGTGATCACCATCGGAACCACATCTTTGTGGAACGTGTCATGAAAAATTTATTGACGTCTTGCTTCCCTTGTTTCCTCTCTGTCTGCCCCACGAGAGTGTAAAGCCCCATCTTTCTTGTTCCCCATTGGATCCCCCGCACCTGCATCACACCAGGCTCCTAGTAGGTGCTCAGTTAAATATCCTTTGAAGGAATAAATTATTGTCAATTCCAAACTTGGAGCTCTGGGCTCTGAGGCTCAGAACTAGAAAGGCATTTGATCGATGGAATCTTTGGAGTGTGCAGAGGGGCAGTGACCTGCCCAAGAGGTCATGAACTGGGGCCCTACACCTGCACCCCCCAACCTGGGGACAGAAGCCCTGTCACCCCACCTGACTCCCATCCCTCCGGGAACCCCACCAGTGGGAGGAAAAGCTCTGGGATTCCCTAAGGCTCCCCTGGCTGCCCAGAAAATTGCTCTCTGCCAACTCTTGGTAATCTTCTCAGTCTCATTCTCTTCCCACTTTCCCCAGCTGAAGAGGAAGCGGCCCAGACAGCTGTGGAGCTGGGACTCTCTCTAGATGAGATGCATTAATTTGTAAACATCTTCATTTATATGTAAATGTGGAGTCCCGCACCCCTCACCAGCCCTAACGAAGCCCTGCAACCTGGGAAGCAGCCTCAGCCAGCCAGCACAGCTGCTCCTGCGGCTGCAACTCTCCGTGACAGGATCAGACTCTCCAAGAGGGCCTGCTCCTTCCTTCCCTTCTTCTGTGGCTTCCTTGAGGCCCCCCTGCCCTGCTGCTCTCTGCCTGGGAGACCCAACCCCCATTGTAACCAAGGCTCCAGGAGAAGGCTGGGGAAGAAGAGAGCACTGGCCGCAAGTGAGCTGCTGTGTGACCTTGGACTAGTCTCTTTCCCTCTCTGAGCCTCGGTTTCCTCAGCTGTAAAATGAGAAAGGCAGGGTGGTGGAGCGGTGGAATGAGGTGGGTTGAGGTCCAACCAAGTTGATGTTGTTATAGCAGGGGACCCTTGGGCAAGTCCCTTGACCTTGCTGAACTTTGACCCCATCTGTCAAATCAGGACTACAGAAATTAATGATAATAATAATAATACCTGCCTGCATTCCCGGTGTTGTTAGTGAGGATCAAGAGAAAGAGTGCACAGGGAGGGTTTTGTGAGATTTGGGAAAGGTGAGGGCTTTTTTTTTATGATGAGGAAAGGAGGGCTTTTCTAGGCAAGAAGAGCGTGCACCACTCAGCAACTACGGCTGCACTTTACGCAAATTATTAACTCAACTCACGAGGTTGCAGTGAGCTTCGTCCTGTTGTCATTCCCTTTTAGAGACTGGGAAACTGAGGCACAGAGTTACCAACCCAAGATTAAGCTGAAGCAAGGGGGTGGAGGAGCCAGGATTAGAGCTCAAGCCATCAGACGTAAGTCTCATCAAACTCCACAACGACTGTTTAAGCCAATCATATTAAGCCTGCTTTACAGGTGAGGACACCAAGGCAGAGAGAGGTCAAGGTCCTTATGGTCCAAGGTAACTCAGCAGGAAGTAGCTGAGCTGGGCTTTGAACCAGGTCTTTGCGTACCAGGGCTGTGCTCTGGTTACATGAGATGGTGGGGGTCAGAGCCAAGGAAACACCCTGGAGACCATACCTGCAGCCGCGGGTGGGGGACTGGAAATGATGGTATGTGGGGAGCTGTTGCTTCCCAGAGACCTTGGTAACCAGGCAGAGGTGTGGCAGGCGGAGAAGGGTTTCTAGGAAGCTAGAGGTGATCTAAATGTCCACCTGTGCAAAATCAGCTGTGGCTTCCAGGATAGCTATTTTCTTCTCCAAAATGAGTTTTTACCTTTTGTTCATTTTGATGGTAACTGGTGGGTCTTAGGTGTGCTTTAAGGCACCCCAAATCATTTTGGGAAGCGGGTGTAGGAGAAATCATAAATAGATGGATGAAGGTATCTGTGTGGCCGTTTGTACACCTCTTTGGAGCCCCTTCACATCCACATTCTCACAAGATTCCCCCAACAAACGCTGGGTCTGAGCTCCTAACACAAAGCCCAGAGAGAGGAGCACCCAGAAAGGTCCTCCAGGGGAGACACCCACCTTCCGTTCTCACCAAAGTGGGCATGGAAGGACCACCGGCCAGATTCCCCATGCAGGGCTGGATTTACCCTTTGCAATCTTCTTGTCCCATTTTCTACTTTTATCCACAGGGAAACTGACACCCAAAGGGCCAAGGAGGGTGCCCAGGGTCATCCACTCAATTTGCAAATTTTATTGTGTACCTACTGTGTGTCAGGCCTCGTGTTGAGAGCTGAGGGTGCAAGGTGAAGGGGGAGCACCCATTCTGTCCTGGTGCTCATGGTCACAGAGAGAAGGACCAACCTGTGTGTGGAGAGTGGGGCCTTATCCTCCTGGCGGGTCAGGGGTGAGGCATAAGCGGGGACGCGGCAGGCACCCACGAAGCACAGCGCGAGCCAGCTTGTCTCCTGCAGCATCTCCCTGCGTGCCTGGTGTAGCCAGGTTGTCCTCTAGCTTCGGAGCAGACTGCCACTTTCTGCCTGGCCACCAGGCAAAGCGTTTGGCTGTGTCGTGTGAAAAAGCATGCATGCGTGTGTGTGTGGGGGTGTGTGTGTGTGCATGTGTGTGTGTGTGTGTGTGTGCGTGTGTGTGTGTGTGTGTGTGCATGTGTTCTGGAGGAGCCGCAGCCATTGGCTTTGGGGGAGGTCGGTTCTGCTGGGGTGGCGGGCTGTCTAAAGAAGGTGTCCCACAGGAGGACCTGCTCGATTGGGTTCTGAAGGCTGATGAGGAGTTTACCAGGTGGCCAAAGGGAACAGCACCCATCAAGTGTAAAGGGTCAGAGCAATAAAATAGGATTGGGGCCTTTTAGGCAGTGGGTGGGAGGGGAGTGGGGCCGTGGGTACCCACACGCCTAGAACACAGCAGGGCCTAGAAGGGGATCCGCTACCTTAAAGTCTTCTAGGAAAGGGGTAGGTGTAGAAATATGAAGTGTCTCCATCCCCAAGGGCTCTTCCCTCCCCACCCTGTTGCTGCTTTGAACCTAGGGTCCGGTTGTTTAGGGTCTGTTTTCCTTCCCAGGTTTAGAGCCCGTGGGGAACAATAGGACGTATTCCACAGGCTTCTGAACCGGGTAGAGCTGGTTTACATCCCACCTCTGGCATTTCTGGCTGTGTGACTTTCGGCATATTGCTCACCCTCTCTGGACCTCAGTGTCCTCACCTGGAAAGGGGTTTGGAAAACCCACTTTGCGGGACTGTTGGAGGAGCCGTCTGGAGAGGCCGACATAAAGGGTCTGCTCCATGTGGCAGAGCTGCAACTTGACCCCTTCCTGCTTCTTCCCTCCAGGGGAGGATTCCCCTTGGGAATGGGTCCCCCTTCTGCAGCACAGCCCCAGCTCTGCCTTCCAAGCCCATGGAGGGTGATCCTGAGACCCCCCCTCCCCACTCCAAGAGCACTGCGTGTGGGATAAACATGAAAGGGCTAGAGAAGTGGCCCCCCGGACACCACCCAGCCCTCACCTCACGGTGGACTGGTACACCAGGTCCTCTCGCTTGCGGTAGTTCTCCATGTGGGAGAAGTTGGTGGAGAACATGGCGTCGAAAGTAAAGATCTTCTGCTTGATGGTGCCGCCATCCGTCACCTGCAACAGAGCACAGAGGAGTCACAGGTGAGTGCTCAGCCAGCCCTGCCACCCCTTTCCTCCAGGCGGTGAGTGGGCTCCCGGGATGCTGGGGAGATGCAGGCAGCCCCAGGAGAAGCCTCTTGGGGGAGATGTCACAACCATCGCTATTATCCTCCCGGGTCATCCCCACATCACTGATGTGCAGGCTGAGGCTCTGAAGTCAAGTGCCTTCCTGAGGCCCTACAGCTAAGGAGGAGTAGGGCTGCCTCTTCTTCTGGCCCTTACCGATGCACCAGGTGGTCCCACTTCTGCATCCCACTTGTTGGCCTTGCAAAAATGACAAGCAAACCTTGGGGAGCTGCAGACAGGGCCAGAGAGTGTGAATGTGTTTTGCAGAGTCAGCCAGAGTGCCAAAGCCATCCCCACCCAAGGAGAGAGGGAATGGGGGAGCAGGCTGGATAGAAAGAGAGAAGAAATGGGGCCAAGGGCAGGCACCTGTACCAAGATCTCATACGGATTCAAACAAGCTAAACTGCAATGGTTTCCAATAAATTCTTCAAGGGAGAAGACCAGAATAGCTAGGGAGCCCAGAGGAGGGGGAGGTCCCATCCTGGGGATAGGGTAATCATGGAGGGCTTCCTGCAGGAAGCAGTGCGTAAGTTGTCTTCTGAAGGAAGAGTAGGAACCAGCCTAGTAAATGGAGGGAGTGCTTTCTAGGCAGAAGGGACAGCAGGAGCAAAGGCCCTGGGGTGGGAAAGAAGCATCTGTGCTCAGTGAAAGGAGACTGTGTTCAGAGTGCCTGGGGCAGACAGGAAGTGAAGAGAGTAGACTCCGAGGAGTGAAATGGGAGCCACATCAGGGAGCGCCTGACGGGCAAAGATACTCAACTCCCCCGAAGGCCAAGGAGGTGCAGAGTTTCAGATTCTATTTACAAGCTCCCTCTGGCCTTAGAAGAGATTGAAGGGACTTGTCTGGAGACAGGGGAACCTGGGGTGGCTAGGGAGAACCGAGTCTACTGACACCAGCGATGGAGAGAAGAGGACAGTGTGGGGGACTTGCCTGCCTCTGGCTGCCCTTGGGACAGGCCAGGAGGGGTGTCAGGAAGTCCCCGTTTCACATAGGAATATGAAGGAGGCCCCGAGAAGGCAGGGGCTCTCAGGAGGTGGTAATAAAGCCCACGCTGGAAGACAAAGGCTGCACAGGTGCCCAGCTGTTCACAGCTGATTAAAAGCCAGACCAAAGTGTGCCCTAATCCCACCTGCCGCCTGTCCGCATCCCCATCCCCGCTGCTGTGCTGCCTCCCGCTAATGAAAGTGTTACTCCACAAAGCAGCAAGGTATGTGTTGTCACTGTTTCAATTATTTATCTGTTTACTCCGCTGCAGTTTTCCGCTTGTCTCAGCAACTCTATTATGGAGTTGCAGCCTCGCTAACAGCCTGCAACAGGGAGGCCTCCGCTTCCTGAAGAAGTGGAATTAACTCCCTGTGGCTGTGTGCTGCAGGCAGGAGAGGGGGCTGGGGGTGGGGTTTCTCCAAGGGGCTTGGGGGAGGGGGGAGATGCTGGGATGGGGTTTCTCCAAGGGGCTTGGCGGAGGGGGGAGATGCTGGGATAGGGTTTCTCCAAGGGGCTTGGGGGAGGGCTCGAGATGCCGAAAGGTGCTTCCCCAGCCCAGCAAAGGCGGCCCTGGAGGTGGGTCTGCCACCTTCTTGGGAGGACTGGCCCTGGGGCAGCTGGCCTCCTTTGGGCACATCTGGACCCCAGCTGACTTGGACCACATCTGTCTGGCCAAGGTGGTAGTGCTGCTGGTTTAGGGAACACAGATTCAGTGCGCTCCAGCCAGCATTTATTGAGTGCCAGCTGTGTGCCATGCGTAGGAGACCTCTATTAGTACCGGGGTCCCCAGGGAGCCCCGGCTGGTGAGGGTTAGAGTGATGACAACACATTCACTAGCTCCAGGACCCTGAGAGGGATCAGTGGTGGGACTTCCCACTACACGGTGTCTCCTTGCCGAGCTCACACCTCTGTGTCTCCAGCAGGCTCATGCACCGCTCACACACTTCACTTGTTCCCTCTCTGAGGGCTCTGCGCTTTTCTGACTGTGCGTGGGTGCCGTCAGAAGGCAAGACATCTCATCCTCTGGTCCTCTCACATTGCCTCTCACCGGTTTCCCAAACAGGGGATGATGAGAATGGAGGAAGCCTGAGGAAGAAGAGCAAAGTACCTGTAACCCAGGCCCCTGAACTGGGGGACAATTTTGCCCCCTCCTCCTCACGGGGACATTTGACAATGTCGGGAGCCAGTTTTGGTTGTCACAACTCAGGGGCAAGACGTGGTCCTCGTATCTACCAGGCAAAGGCCAGGGATGCTATGACCATCCTACGATGCACAGGCCCCCAAAGAATTCTCTGGCTCCAAATGTCAACAACACCAAGGCTGAGAAATCTGCTTGAAGCGCATCTCTTTGTATAGAGCAGAATAGACAGTAATCTCCCATTTTGCAGATGAAGAAACTGAGGCTTGGCGAGGCAAAGTGATTCATCCGAGGTCCCACAACGGGGCTCTTGGCAGAGCTCTGGCTCCCAGACCAGGGTTCACATCCCAGCCACTAGGCTGAAAGGGCTGAGGATGAGCTAAGCGCCTCTCGGGGCCTCTCTCTCTACACTCAGCGGCTGCCTCATCAGGAGGCAGGATGCCAGAAGCCCGGCGGAGGTTTGAGTAATCTTCTCCTAAAGTCGTAAAAGTGGAAGGCATCCTGCCTGTTTGACTTGCAGCCTCGCCTCCCTTCAGGTACTGCTTTTTTATCTCCTCCTAAAATGCGGCAGCCCTTATCGTCCCAATTTCAAATTTCACTCCATTTTTTTTTTTTTTTTTTTTATTATACAAAGGAGGAAAAAAAAATCTGTCAGTAAAACTGTCTCCTCAAATTTATTCTCCGGGACTGAGGTTTTTATTAGTGGGAAAATACACCCACACCCCACACGTACTCAACACATACCCACACACCCCAGATAAAGCACCGAAGAATTATCTGAATCGTAAATCGCTGTTTCAGGCCCAGGGACAGGGGCGTTTCAAGGACGCACCTAGTTTTACTTTGGTTTTATTTACATCTTTTTCTCTGGGGCCCGCGTCTGGCTGCTGTGGTTAAACTGGCCTCGGGCAGCCGGAGACAAGCACTGATCTCCTTCCAGTCAAGGCATCCACGGTCCCAGCTCCCTGCAGCTGGCTCTCAGACCTCCCTCAGCCTCAGGGAAGGTAAAGGAAAGTAACAGACTCCAAATTCGCTCTCAGGCCCCAGGCCAGTGGGCAAGTGGTTATTTGCAAGGAGGTTATTCTGCAGTTCTTGGAGGTTTGAACCCCTCAAGACAGAGGCTGGGAGGGGGTGGGGCTAATCACAGGCAGTGGGCAGAGGGCATGGTGTAAGCCTGAGAAGATGCTGCAAGACACCTTCTCTTTAGTTCTAGAAACATGTCGCCAGGCCTAAGACGCACAGGCACAGTCCTAGTCCCCATCGGAGAGAAAGAAATGAATTTCAGACACTGTTGCCGCCCATCACGAGCTTATTCACAGGCTGGTGGGGGAGATAACACCACTCACAGTTAAGTGAGAGGCCAAAGTCTGGGAGATCATGGCTGTAGCAACAGGTATTTGCCAAGCGTCATCTGAGGCTCATGGAGGAGCCAAGAATTCCTTTGGGGGAGGTGATCACAGGAGTCTTCCTGGAGGAGGCGGGCCCTTTTCAGGGGGTATCTAGTCTCAGGCTGCTTCTCCCTGCCTATGGGAGGCTTTTGAGCAAGAAGCAATACTGATTTCCCATACCCCAGTCGAATTCTTGAGTTTTGGTTACTACTTTGTGCTTTTGAGCAAGCTATTTCACCTCTCTAAGCCTCAGTTTCCTCATCTGTAAAATGGGGACAACTCAACCTATCTTCTTGGGAGGATTAAACGAGACAAGGCTTGGAAAGATCACCCAGCGTGTGGTCAATGCTCAGTGGAGACAGCTATTTTTATGAATACTAACACTTCTCTGAACCACCTCTTTTTCTGTGTCCCTTCTCACTCTTCAGGGCTGGAGAGCAGAGTATCTCTTGCTGAAAAGCCAGAGGATGCAAAACATCAGTATATGAAAGAAGGGGGTCCGTTTCTGGGGAGGGAGGCGGGTGGGAGGAGCCAGAAACCAGTGTGGGCAACTGAGAACTGGAGGGCTGGGGGTTGTGTGTGGGGAAAGCAGAGGCCCAGGAGCTTGCTGAATTATTATATCATTCTATCAGCCCAAAGAGGGAGCTCGAGGAGGCTCAGAACAAGGACATGGTGGCAGGCTAGTCTCGGGGGCTCCAAGACAGTCCCGCGGTGCCCATAGTGGGTTGGGACCAGGAGATCAGGGCAGACAGAGAATGACAAAGCTAGTGGGGGCAGTCAAGGTGATGTTGGAGAGCCAAAGATGTGTGTGTTTTCCCTTCCCCAGAGGGAGATGTGCTTGTGTGTTCATTCACTCATTCATTCATTCAACAGATTTTTAGTGAGTCAATCAACAGGGCTTGAATGTGAGCTACTTCTAGAACATAAGCTCTATGAGGGCAGGGTCTTTATCTGCCCTGTTCAAGCTCTGCCCCCAGAGTTGGGCACCTGGTTCTTACTCAGTAACTATTTGTTAGAGTGAGTTGAACCCTTACCACATTCCAGGCGCTGGGGCACCACAAGGAAAAAGAGAAGCCATTCCTACAACACAGACCTGCCCCCAGAACAGCCTTCTGTGCCCACGCCCGTTTCATGGGGCTTCCCAACAGGACCAGGCCCAGTGGGGAAGGTGGAGGCACCATCCGTGCAGTGATGCCCCAGAAGGAACCAGCACGGATCTGAGGTATTTTTTCTCGGAGGTCATTCTGAGACAGGCTGGGACCTGGGCCCTTTGCTGCAGTGCTTGTACCTAGACAAGTTTCTCCTCAAGCAACCAAATACAAAGAAACTATATGGGACTAAAAATAACTGAATGCATGCACAGTTGGGGTAAATTCTGGACCAAAAGATACAAAAAGACCAAAAAAAAAAACCTATCTACCACTTCTGAAGAGCCGGGAGCAAAAACTGGGTGTCAGGGCAAAAGCAGTGTACTGCGCATGCCCCCTGCACACAAAACACCACAAGGGGACTGGGGCAGAACACCTAAGCCACCTCTCTGGACACACCCCTACCCTCACCCCATCTAAGGAACCAGCTTGCCCCCCAGCTCGGCAAGCGAGCAAGGGAACCCTTTACTTGTTCTCGCTACCCCCTGCTTCAGCAGGGGCCCCAGTAAAGCCTTGCCTGAATTTCTTGTCTGGCCTCTAGTCAATTTCTATTTATTGGGGAGGTCAAGAACCCTGGTCAGTATCCAGTCCCTGACTGATCAGCTACACTGGACGGAGACCTGGGTTCTAAATCTCTCTGCACGTCTCCCTTCTCCAGGCGTCAGTTGCCCTAAATGCTCAATGAAGAGACGTGGGGCAGGGTGACCTCTGAGGGCCATTTCTACCCCGAATGCCCAAATGTTCTGATTCTACAACAGCTGGCCCTAGAGGCCACACTTATTCACGCTCGGTTTGCCCAGCCAAGGCTCAACAGCTGCCCACGGGTCCCGAGCCTGCCCGACCGTGTCCCAGGGCGCCGGCTGTCCCCGACCAGCGAATCTGGCTTCGGCCAGGCTGGGTTGATTTTCAGGCGGAGCCACCAAAGCGTGGCAAACGGACTGAGTCCTGCCAGCAGCGTGAGAGCCCGCGGGGGCCGACCAGGGTTTTCCATCTGAAAAACAAATAAGTCTCCAACTCTAGCCTCCTCCCAATGTCTCTGGATGCCCTCACCCGGAAGAGAAAAAAAAAGAAGGGGGTAAAAATCAGCTCCCCCACCCCCCAACCTCCTTCTCTTTGTGTTCCACAAAACCATTTATAGGTTGGAAATAGCTGTAATAAACTTGATATCCCACTTGTGGGCCAATCCCACCGCGGCTGGAAAGTGTAATAGTGGCAGAGAGTGAAAACTGCTGGTGTACTTTGCTGGAGCTGTTTAAATTGCCTGCCTACAACATCCCAACTCCTCTCCAGCCGGGAAGGAATTTGATCTCCTGGAAATGGAACAGCTGAGGTTTCTGTGGCTGGGCAGTGAGAGGGAGAGTTTGCAAGGAGGGTTTTTAATGAACTGATTAGACATGGAGGAGCGATGGCGCCTGGGCTCCAGAGTCAGGCCAGCCCAGGTTCAAATCCCAGCACCGGCAGGTTCCAGGCGGCTCCCAGGCTATTAAAATGGGCAAGAGCGGGCTTCCCTGGTGGCACAGTGGTTAGGAATCCGCCTGCCAATGCAGGGGACACGGGTTGGAGCCCTGGTCCGGGAAGATCCCACATGCTGCGGAGCAACTAAACCCATGTGCCACAACTACTGAGCCCGTGTGCCGCAACTACTGAGCCCGTGCGCCTGGAGCCCACGCTCCGCAACAACAGAAGCCACCGCAATGAGAAGCCTGCGCACCGCAACGAAGAGTAGCCCCCGCTCGCCACAACTAGAGAAAGCCCGCACGCAGCAACGAAGACCCAACGCAGCCATAAATTAATTAATCAATTAATTTTGCAAAATGGGCAAGAGCCATGGCTGCCTTATAGAGTTGTAGCTGTAGGGAAAGGGACACTGAAAGTGATGCATGGTGGCTAGAATGCTGGGCCAAGTGTGCAGAGGCTCAGTTCCTCCTTGGGGCTGTCACTTCCTGGCTCTGTGTTCTCAAGCAAGTCACTGATAGTCTTGGAGTCTCGGTTTCCTCATCTGCAAAGTGTTCATCGGACCCATGCCCCAGAGTGGTTAGCAACACTTTTTAAAAACCCAAATATATGTGAAAGCTTCCTGTAAAATGTGGTAAGCATATCTAAAAACTTCTGCCATGCAATCGTCACCTAGAAGTCTCTTCCCCACCTCACTCAACCCCGAGTGCCTAGCATGGGATTGGCACACAGTCTGTCCTTATAATGTACGTTTGTGTCGTGAATCAACAAGTCAGCGAAGGAAGGAATGTTCTAAAGTCTACTTAGATGTGTCTCCCTCCAACCACTCAGGAATTACGCTGAGAAAGCTCCCTCCGAGGCCCAGTGCAGAGATCAACTAGCGCTAGAGAAAGGCTTAGCTGGAGTCAGCCTCAGCACAGGGCTCGAGCCATTTGTGCATTCACGCGTTCGCTTATTGATTGAGTTCCTTTCATGAGGTGTGTTCGATTCCAGGAGGGCAGCCATGGACACAGCAGGTGAGACGGTGAAGAAACATAATCATCTCACTTAAACGTCTGAGATGGGTGTCTTCCAACTCCTCCAGCAGAACCTGAAGCCCAGGAGGGCTGCGACTTTGCTGTGTTCAATGTTGTATCCACCACTCCCAGGACAGCCGGCTACAGAGGGGGCTGTCCGTCAATATTTGTACAGAAATGAACATGCCTTCTATAGATGCAAAAACTGAAGCCGCTGAAGGGCTGCCACTCACTCAGGCTGCCCAGTCTGTCAGTGGAGGAGTGAAGATTTTGAACCCGGGTCTGATTCCGAGGTCCAGAGTGGAAGTGGCCCAGGCAGTAGAGTGGATGAAGTATTGGGTTGAGGCCAGGAAGGGAGCAGGTATTCTAGGCAGAGGGAAACCACGGCAGGGTGCAGGACACCTGCTCAGAGAGGAGCAAGGAGAATAAAAATGGAGAGGAAGAGGGGACAGTGATGCAGCCTCCCCCTGGCTTACTGAGTAGCAGGAGGGGCACGGGGTTCCTGCCTTCCTTGTTGCCATGGTGACCCTGGACCACTCTTCCTCTAGACTCCCTGCCCGCCTGTTCTCCACCCTGAGTCTGCTTCTGCATCTCCTGGGCCCGGGAGCTGGGCCAGGGGAGCAGCCACAGAGAGGAGAGGGCAGGCTCCCCTGGACCCTGGGGGAGGAGGACGCCGGATTCGCAGGGATAGCAGGGAGGGCTGGGAATCCTCAAGTCAGGTGCCACTCACCACGCTGGGTGGCCACATTCCACCCCCACTCCATCTCCCTTGTGAGTCCTGGCTCCTGGCAGGGCTGGGCTCTGGGTAATTGGCTTCCCCTCGTGTGTGTGTGTGAGATCCGGTTTTTAACAGGGACAGCTGGTGTCATAAATTGCTTGTCTCATCTGGTTACCGTGCAAAGGCAGACAGCAGCTCAGGGATGAGGTGTGGGGCGGCCCGGGGGCCCGGGGGCTGGTAAGAATGGCAGGCAGAGACGCGGCGGCTGGCTTTGTGGGCACACACATGGGCAGAGCCTATGCAAGTAGGAGGAGGTGCGTGTGCAACGGGAGTGAACACAAGGGGGTCCCAGGGGCTGCTGGCGGCCAGCTCATGTGGCTAAGCATGAGTGCAAATAAGAAAGCCTGTGTCCAGGGGCTTTGGGGATGGACATCTGTCAGCAGGGCGAGTGGACAAATCTACATGCCTCTAGGCTACATATAAGGATGCATGTGTGTGCGTGTAAAGCAAAGTGATGGTGAGAACGTTTAGTGTAGTTCTAGATGTTTAGGGAAGAACATGAGGGTTTGTGTGTGTACAAGAAAGGTTGTGTGTGTGCACGTGTGTGTGTGTGCACAATCAAGGTTGTGTGTCAGTTGTGGATTCATGGTGTGTGTGCACGTGTGTGTGTGTGAATGATGCCTGTACCCACGGAGTAAGCCCAGTTTACACACCCTGTTCCCTGCTCTGGGCCGGGGGATAGGGGACATCAGCTGGGGTGGGTGTGGGGGGGCATGTGTCTGAGAAATGCCAGGCTGGGAGACACCATCACGCCAACGCTGCCTTCTTGCCACTGTCCACCCCCGGGGCAGGCTCCCACCAGTCAAATGCAAAACCACAGTCAGGACCCAACCACCTGAGCCCCCAGACTCCACCAGACACAGGATGCTCTGAGACCTCCCTCGCCATCTCCTGTGTACCCCCCAAAACCCACACTGCAGGGGCTGGCAGGCAAGAAGCAGGGGAGACTGGAAGGACCTGGATAGATGCTAGACACTCAGACTTCTGTGCACAGCAGAATCACCTAGCCAGGTGGGAGTAGGATTTGAAAATGTCAATTTCTCTGGAAGCCCATCCCAGAGGTTCAAATGCAGTGAGTCTTGGGTGGAGTCCGGATTGGGGATTTTTAACAAGCTGCATGGAGTCAGTTGAATGCAGGCGTTGGGGATCAAAATGGAGAGACACTGCCCTAACTCCCGTGGACTCCCCCCCAACCAAGGCCTCTGCACAGCTTTCCCAGGTGCCGTACCCTTGGCGCCTGCGAGGCTCGGCCACTCAGCGTGGGAGGGACCCTTGACCGTCCCATCTAGAACCTGCACGTTACAGAAGGCCAAACCAAGGCCTTCCGTGAGGGGAGAGACAGGCCCAGGGCCACACAGGAAGGAGGTGACAGGGCTGGGAGCCAGGTCCTTGGCTCCAAAGCACCTCCTCTTTGCACCACATCCCACTGATGCTTGGGACCCCAGAAACCAAGGTTCACCATCAAGTGCTGTACAGATGCAGCACCGGGGATGTCTTGTCCGTCCTCTGCCTTTGGGTCAGGGCACCCCAATCGCTGCTGTCTGTTCCATGCCTCCGGGTAATGATTCCCAGCATTAGAGATGGGCCCCATGGTCATGTAGTCACCCCAAAGACAGGGCTCTTCCCAGTATGGCCAAAGCTCTCCCCTGCCACGCTCTGGAAGAAGTGGGGCAGGGATGGAGGAGGAGGGAGGAACTTTTTCAACCACCTTATGTCTCCCTGACATACCTGCCCTCAGCCTTCATTCCTCGAACCCAAGTGACTACACTTCTCATTCATTCATTCATTCATTCACTTGTGTGTTCATTGGTTCAGCACCTCCTGGTGGCCAGGCCTGTGGACAGAGGGTGTATCAGACAAGGTCCTGGCCATCAGGGAACTCCTAGAAAGGGCAGGGCAGGGGAATCACAGAAAGAAACATCAGCAGCACATGCTTGCCTGCCATGGGCTCCTCGGCGTGGAATGGAAGTGGCACAGGGCAGACAAATAGAGAGCTCTGCCAGGGAGAGCTCAGGCAGTACCCACAGAAGAGGGTACACTGAGCTGTGCCTTGGAGGAGGGAGAGGAGTTTGCAGGGCAGACAAGAGGACGCAGGAGGGCACTCCAGACACAGAGGATGCCAGACAAAAGTAAGAGAAAAGGCCATGCATGGGTGAAAAGTGATGGGGAGTTTCAAGATGGATTTTGTGGGATGCTCTGTGGGGTGCTGGGATGCGGAGTGTGGCCATGGGAGCTGGACCCCATGTGAAGGGTCTGGGTTTGGTAGTGATAGTCAGAATGCTAGGTTCAAATCTAATTCAAGATCTTGGGCAAGTCACTTCACATCTCCCTGCCTCAGTTTTCTCATCTATAAAATGGGGATAGCAGTACTACCACCTCATGGGTGATAGGCTGCAGGATGATTTTTGTTCTTCCACATAAATTGCTTAGAAAGGAGCCTGGAATACAGTAAAGGCTCTATAATTGTGTGCTATTTTATTAGTTCTAAAATGCTTAGCACGGTAGATATGACGTAGTAGATATTATTATTGATATTATTTTGTCAGAGGGAGATGGGGAGCCACTGAAGGCTTCAAGCAGGGGAGTGACAGCTCCCACCAGGGTCAAAAAGATCCCTTTATCTGCAGTGTGGACAATACAGCTAGGGGCAAGCAGGTCTGGCTTGGGAAGAGGCCTTTGGAACAGAGAGAAGAGATCACTTTTCCAGCCTCCTTTTCAGGGCTGTGACTTGATTTTTGGATCCCCCAAGCTGGCTGGGCAGGTGTGGGTGTGGGTGGGGGCGTGGCTGAGTCTTGTCTGATCCCAGCATCTGTGTGTCTGTGTGTGATCCCCTACCTGTGACACCCCAGCGTCCCGCAGTGCCATGCTCAGCGCTCGGTCCCCATGCCACCCCCTGGGCTGCCTGTCAGCGAGCACACCTGTGTGGACAGGTTGCATCCAGCAAGGGCTCATCGTGGGGACAGATGCCCAGCTTCTGCCAGTCTGGCTGACTGACACAGTCAGGAGGGGCTGCCCGTAGTGTGGAGGGACCTCGCTGTGCCAATCTGCAGGCCCTCCACACTCGGCAGGCGCTGCAGATGACCAGCCTTCTGTCAGCATGATTGGGCGCTAGCAGACCAGTGGACATGACCCATCAGCCGCCTGCGCCAGGCTGCCCACCTGCTACCCAGGGGGCGGGGCGCTCCAGCGAACACTGCTAGGCTGGCACATCCTGCCCCCTGTAATTAGCACACGGCATGCGGGCAGCCGGCCCAGTGGAGCCTGACTGTCTGTCCGTCTGCAGCTGCCCTGGGCAGCCCCAGCAGCCTGCTGGAGAGAAAGAGTAAGAGCCTGGGCCCCCTCTTGGCTCAGCCACTACGTGGCAGTGGATGCTGGGAAACTTGCATTCTCTCTCTGAGCCTCAGTTTTCTTATCTGTTAAATGGGGCGGAGACGGCTATCTCTAAATTCACTTCCTGCTATTTCGTGCAGGTGGTGTTAGCAACAGGCAAACTCCGAGTAGCATAATTCTGCGATCTGAGGGGTGACACTGAGCTTATCCCTGCTCATTTATTTCTTCCTTCAACAAGAATTCACTGTGTCTCTACTATGTGCCAGAGACTGTTTTAGGTGCAGGGGATAAAGTCATGAACAGGCCAAAGACCCTCTTCTCCTGGAGACCTCATTCTAGTGGGAGGAGACAGATAATAAACCAAATTAAGGAATATGGAAGAAACACATCAGATCAGGACAAGTGTCCTACAGACAATGAAAACAGCGTGATGGATGGAGGAGGTGGGGACCACAGCAGATTAGGCGGCCAGGGGAAGCCCGTTTCTGGAGCTTAAATTTCATATTTAAGCTGAAATCCCAGTGAGGAGGTGGGGTCAGCCTGCTTGGAAAGGATCAAATTGCTTCCTGCCAGCTCCTTACGAAGTCATGTTTGTTCAATGCTTCTGGCTTCTCATTCAGTCCCAGCAACACCCCCGTGGGCATTTTGCAGATGCGGACACAGAGTCACAGAGTGATTGCGTTTGCCTACGTGCCCACAGTCCAGATTCAGCTCGGGGGATACAATCCTTTTTCTACTGTGTCTTCACAACTGACTTCTACTTTGCTGAAAACCAGCCTTAATGTTTGTCAAAGACTGTGTGACCTTGCACTTGTCGCCCCCCACTACCCCAGCTGGGTCTTAACAGCATCGTATTTTATTCCCCCAGCATTTAACTATGAACACTTTCAAACATAGAGAAAAGTGCAAAGAATGTTAACGCAAACATCCATATTCCTACTACCCACCTTCTGCAATGAGCTTGACCATGTTTGCTTTACCATATAGCTCTCTCCCTCTATCCATCCGTCCATCCACTTGTATTTATTTGGTGCATTTCAAAGTAAGTTGCAGACACCAGTACACTTTACTCCTACATGCTTCAGCACGCATATCATTAATCAGAGTTACACTTATTTTTAATTCTCTTTTGGTAAAATTTACATAAAATGAAATGCACAGATCGTAAGTGCACTACCCAATGAGCTTTGGCAAATGAGTCTACCTGTGCAACCCAAACCTCTCTCATGATATAGGACATCACCATCACTCCAGAAAGATCCTCTGCCCTGCCCAGTCAATCCTTGCCCCCAAAGGCAACTATTATTCTGATTTTTCTCCCACCATTTTTGGCCTGTTTTAGAATTTCATGTAAGTGGAATCATACAGTTGGTAGTTTGTAGTGAAGGCTCTTCTCTCCCAGCATAACTTTTTTGGGATCCACCCTTGCTGTTGTGTGTGCCCGTAGCTCACTCCTTTTTATCGCTGAGTAGTATTCTATTGGAAGATGAGACCAGTTTGTTCAGCTGTTCTCTTGTTAAATAGACACCTGGATAGTTTCTGGTTGGGCTCTGCTATGTATATAGCTGCTAAGAACATTTTTATACATGGTTTTTTAATGGATGGATGTTTTTATTTCTCTTGCTACTGCTTTGTTTGCCAAACAGCCAGTTCATTTCAACAAGTGTTTTCTGAGCACCTACTACGTGTCTAGCACCTACCTGTGCTAGACATGGAGGTGAGTGATCCCAGCTCAGACTGGGGTCTTGGGCTCTGAAACCTCCAAGGAGGCACAGGAAGTCAGGAGTGCCTGCTAGGAAACAAGTGATCTGCACGTCACCGTGTTTTATCCTCACAATAGCTTGGTAGCATGCTCATTGCGACCCCGGTTTTCAGAGGAGGCAACTGAGGCCAGAGTGTTGAAGTGACCCGTCCAAGACAAGTTGCAGAGCTGGGCTTCAAACTAAGGGTGACTCCAAACTATGCCCTTTCCTTGTCCTGAACGATGCAGGAGCAGCAACCCAGGGAGGCTGGTGATCTGCTCAAGGTCACATAGGCAGTGCAGTGACAAGAACACAGGCTCCTGTTCTCCCAGTGCAGGGCTCTTTCCCGACACCATGCTGGCTTCATCTTGGGAATCTTAACAGATAAGGTCTCAGTATTTGTTGAATCAGCATTCCCTCCTAGAAATAAGGCTGGGAGAGCTGTGTTATATAAAAGCCTGGGTTATTTGTGTGTATCTGTGTCCCAGTGCACGAGCTCATCGGACTAAACTTGTTCCCTGTGCTTGCTGATCTAGGACCACAGGGTTACAGGCCCCAGAAACCAGGCAGAAGCCCAAGTGTGAGCCTCTGGCCGGTAGTGAGAAGGGATGGGACCGGTTTGAGATGGATAATCTATGTGGGTCCGAAGTCATTTAATTAAAAATAAAACCCTCAGTGTATATCAGATTAATACAATCTTCAGGGTGAATGTGGCCTCAGACAATGGTCTTGTGGGCCCAACATTAAGCAAATGAAGAAGGTGATGACAGTTGTTGGAAGGATAATTGTTGTGTAGAGGGTTAAGGATGGCTCCACACTCTTTGACACTCCCGCGCTGAGAGACAGGGGTTTATGCTCTCTCCTTCTGAATGGGGCATGTTCTGTGATGGCTTTGGCCATCGGGATACGCAAAAGTGCCAAAGCATACCAGTTTCCATGCCCAAGCCTTAGGAGGCTGGAGACATCCACTCCCTGTCTCTGTCCATGGTGCTGGACAGACCACGTGGAGAATGAGAGGGACCCAAAAGCCCAGACTTGCCTGCACGTGAGTGAAGCTGCCTTGACCCCTGCAGACCAGACCAGCCGCCACACTGAACATGACCCAGTGACCCCTGGTGATGCCATTCAAAGCATCAGAATCACCCAGCCTGGCTCTGTTTGAATTCCAGACCCACACAATCACGTGATGTAATGAACTAGCTGGTGTTTTAAGATGCTGCATTTCGGTGCGATTTGTATGCAGCAATAACCACAGCTGCATGCTTCTCCTCTTGTCAAGGAGGAGTTCCATCTCAGCCCCCACCTGCACACACAGGAAATGCCAGTGCCACCCCCATTGCATTGTGGGAGCCTCTTTTTGATTGAAGCAACATTTGGGTGTGCAGGGGAAGAGGTCGGATCAGGTGGGATCCAGCAGGAAACAGATAGTCCATGCAAAGAGGGTAAATGAGGAGGGGTCAACACCAGGTTTATTTACAAAGGTGTGAACAGAGCTGAGGGATCCCAGCAAGGCATGTGTGGTGGCACCTGGGGCAGGGACCAGTGGGAGCTGCTAGTTTTTTAAGGAGCAAAGGGAAAGGGGCAAAGGGGTGCTAGTTTTACCTGCACCTGAGAGAGTGGCAGATGAAGGAAAACGCCACCCAACAGGAACTTAGGTAGAGGGACACGGGGAACCAGGAGGGAAGAGCTGGAGAATAAATACACTGTCCTCTCAATTTCACCTGTCTACCCCCATCTCTTGCAGGTGCCTTCCATTAGCCAAATACGACTGGGAGTCAGCCGGCAAGAAAGCCCATTGATGCTACTGGTACAGGTCAGCTTTCAGGCACAAAGGATGGAGAAGGTAAGACTGGGTCTAGGGGGTGGGAGAAGGTGTCCAGTGGACCAGGAATCCAGGGAGCCAAACTTGAGTGGCTACCTAGCTCGGCAAATTTCCATTAAACCCTGTTCCTTGTCTGGTTGACCCACAGCTGCATACAGCAAGGTCTCACCCTTCACCCCACCACTGCTCCCCCACCAGACAGTTCAGATGAGTGTGTGGGAAACAGCGGCATCAGAGAGGCTCCCATTCAACTGTCATGTTTCTTCCCACAGCTGCCTCATGTCTGATAACCAAGATGCAGCTGATGGGGGAGAGAGAGCTGAGCCCATCTCTGCTTCTTCATCACCACCAGGCTCCGTGAAAGGGGGGTGCAGGGGAGCTGAGAAAGGAAGGCTTGTCCTCCACGCCCTTGCCCTGTGGAGTAGGTCCCGCCTGAGATGGGTCCTCCTGGGAAGCTTGGGACTTGGAGACTCTGAGCCCCATCATAGAGCCCTGGGTTGTGATTTCTCCCCATAACTCTGCTCCCAGGGCAGTTCTCCAAGAAAAAGCATGAGAGGGGCCTCTAACTGACCCCAGGGCTGGCTCTGCAGCCTGCCATCCATGCAGTCATATGGGGCCCTGTGCTGAGAAGGTCTCACTCTTGGTTTAATGCCTTGCTGTTGCCATCTTGAAATTTGTAATCATTTTCGAAGGAAGGACCCCATATTTTCATTTTGCCCCGGGCCACACAAGTTAGGTAGCCGATCCTATTTCCAAGCAAGCGAGAGTCTCTGGGACTGATTCCTTGTCTTGATCAAGACCCAGCGAACTTTCTCTGATAGTAAATATTTTAGGATTTGAAGGCTATACAGTCTGTGTTGCAACTAACCAGCCCTGATGTTATAGTGTGAAAGCAGCCACAGACAATCTATAAACGAATGAAAGGACACAGTTGTGTTCCAATAAAACTCTGTAAAAAAAAAAAGATGGTGGGCTGGACATGGCCTATGAGCTATAGGTAGGCAACCCCTGGTCTAGACTGTAAGCCCCTCTTCTCCCTGTCTGCCTGTCTGATTCTGGTTCATTCTTTTTTTTTTTTTTTTTTTTTTTGCGGTATGCGGGCCTCCCACTGCTGCGGCCTCTCCCGCCGCGGAGTACAGGCCCCGGATGCGCAGGCTCAGTGGCCATGGCCCACGGGCCCAGCCGCTTGGCAGCACATGGAATCCTCCCGGACCGGGGCACGAACCCACGTCCCCCGCATCGGCAGGCGGACTCCCAACCACTGCGCCACCAGGGAAGGGAAGCCCCCTCCGGCTCATCCTTGATGACTCAGCTCAAAAGCTTTTCCTAGCATCTCCAGGGAGAGCTCAGCTGCTCCTCTTTTGCCCTCACCCACACCACACCTGTACACGTTTATTTATTGAGCCTGAGCTAAAAGGCAAGTTTTGTGCTGAGCACAGGGGCTACAGTAGTGAGCAGGAAGGCATGGTTACAGCCTTCATGGAGCTTTGTGGTACACACCCAGGTGGGAGTCCTAGGCTAAAACCTACAGAAGGGCAGGGCTGGGATCATTTGTTCAATACCATTTTTCACCAATCCTAGTGTAATAATGTGATGACAAAATACACAAAGGCAAGGCCTTATGCTGACAACTTTTTTTTTCTAGTTGGGCCACTTGAGCCCCTGAATCATCTTTGAGGTGGACCTGGTAGGTGTCTTTAACAGAGAGGTTGAGCAACTTGCTCTAAGACACACAGCAACAGATTAATGATGGAGCTAGATTCAAACTCCCAGGCTGGGCCCATTTCAACCATGCCTAGGAATTAGCACTAAGCCCTGATGTCCTAACAGAGCCAGGAGGGATGCCATGGGCAGCTGGAGTCATGAGTCCCAATGAGGGGTGTGTAGATGTTCTCACTCTACAGTGGCTCAGCGCCGGAGGGGTGGCTGGTTTATTTCCTCTGGGGGAGAGAAAATTGAAAAGTCTGGTGCTGGTTCCTATTACAAGGAAACTGTTCAATAAAAATCACCCAGTATATTAAAAAAAATCTTTACCTGGCTTTGAACAAACACTTGGTGTTATTACAACGAAAAAAAGTCCCATTTGCTTTTCATTATAGATCTGTTGTATTTTGTTTTCTTGTCCCCAGAGAGCAAGGATTTCACTGGCAGAGTGATTAAAAAAAGAAAACAGTGGGCTTTGGAGTCCAACAATTTTGGGTCCAAATCCCAGCTGGACCACTGACTAACTGAGAGACTGAGACTGTTCATTAACTTCTCTGAGCCTCGGTCTTCTCATCTGTAAAGTGGGGATACTGCTGCCTCCTTCCCAGGGTTGTGGCAAGGATGAAATGATGATGTTGCCAATAGTTACTACTCTGTGTTAAGCACCTTCATAAGACACGTGGCCCCTGCTCTCAGGGAGCACGCGTTGTACTAAGAGAGATCAATTGTGCACAAATAAATAGAAAATCAAAAGAGAAAGATGATTTCAAGTGATCATTGCTATGAAGCAAACGAACCAGAAAGTGAGGGGCTGGAGAGGGACCTGGGGATTCAGTAAAAGGCCAGAGGAGGCTAAAACCCATATGAGGACGGACCTAGAGATTGTCACGCTGAGTGAAGTAAGTCAGACAGAGAAAGACAAATACCATATGATATCACTTACACGTGGAACCTAAAAAAATGATACAAATGAACTTATTTACAAAACAGAAATAGAGCCACAGATGTAGAAAACAAACTTATGGCTACCAGGGGGTAAGGTGGGGGAGGGATAAATTGGAAGATTGGGATTGACATACACACACTACTATATATATAATAGATAACTAATAAGGACCTACTTCACAGCACAGGGAACTCTATTCAGTACTCTGTAATGGCCTATATGGGAAAAGAATATTAACAAGAGTGAATATATGTATATGTATAACTGATTCACTTTGCTGTACACCTGAAACTAATGCAACAGTGTACATCAACTATACTCCAACAAAAATTAAAAAAAAAAAAAAAACCAAATGATAAAGCACCAGCCTTGGAAAGGCGTTTTCCAGGAGGAAGAGGTGAGAGCACCTGCAAAGGCCCTGAGGTGGTATATGGAGCTTGTTATGTGAGAGAAGAGAAAGGCAGCTGATGTGGCAGAAGTGGAGTGAGCAAGGTGGAGAGCTGAGGGCCCTCAATCCAGAGAGCTACCTCGAGCCAGATCACACAAGGTCTTAAAAGCTGGTGCAAGGAGGTTGAATTGCTGCAAAGGGAAGGCGTTGTTGGGTCTTAAGCAGGGGAATTCTCTGACTTGATTTACCTGTTTAAAAGGTCCCTCTGGCTGCTGGTGGAGAAGGGATTGTAGGGCCTATGGGGGCGGGAAGATCTGGCCAGAGGCTCCTCAGTCATGGAGGGAGACAGCGGTTCCCACTGAGGCATGAAGTAGATAGAGGCTTGGCCCCTGATCTATTTCCTCCCGCATATCTCTGCCATAGGAGGAGTTTTAATGCGTGTCTAAAGGCCAAATGGGGAAGATTCTAAAGGATTTTCAGACCTTGGGCAACTTTGAATTAAAATGCCTCTTTTGTCCAGTGAGCAAGGCTGTGAAAGGCTTGGGAAGCCCCCTTCCCCCACCGCCCCTGGGCAGCCAGGCCCCTGGCAAGAAACAGGGGACATGCTTAGTCCATCAGAGATCCAGTTCCTTCCGAATCACTCATTTCAAAGCCAGAAAAGGCAAGAAGGGGCTGTCATGGTCATATAGGCAATGAGTCAGCAGCACCAATGTAACAGTGACACGATAGCAGTAATGACCACAGTGATGATAAAAGTATGTCCTGAGAGCTTCCCCGGTGCCAGACGTTGTACTAAGTACCTTATATGTGTTTTCTCACCAGATGCTCCCAACTACCTTATGAAGTGGGGCTCTTACTATTCCCACCTTACAGATGAGGAAACTGAGGCCATGAGAGGTAAATCGACTGGTCCAAGGTCACACAACCAGGAAGCATCAGAGCCAGGCTTGGAACCCAGTTGTAACACCAGTCATGTTGCCCCATCTCTTACTGGGAGCCTTTGAGTACATTCATCGGCCACCTCCCCTCCCAGCCTTGCCCCTCCAGCCTTTCAAAAAGCCCCCCTCAAAAAAAAAAAAAAAAAAAAAAAAAAAAAAAGAAGCCCTCCTCCATTGCAGCGACTCTCCGAGTGAGAGCCGGCCAGGAGCCACCGTGGTCTTGGAGTTTCCCAGACCAGATCTCCTTGAAACCTCTCCACATCTGTGAGCAAGGATACAGCAATCTCTGTGTAGGTCAGAGAGGTGGTGGCCACCTAGCTGAGAAGTGGCACAGGTGGGTTTGAGCCAAAGACTGCCCGGTCCCTCCACCATCCTGCTCCTTCTAGAGACCGGGCCAGCCATTATTGCCCGTGGTTGGTCATTTCCCACCTCCCACAGTGCCTGGAGTCACCGTGACTGCCTTTGAGCCTCGGGAAGGGGGTCTGGTGGAGGAGGAAAGTGGACAGAAGCTTTTCTATGTAAGGTGGCCGACTGTCTAGGTTTGCTTGGGATTGAGGGACTTACCAGGATGCAGGACTTTTGGTTTTTGCACCTGGATAGTCACAAGCAAATCACAAGTTGGTCTTCCTAAGTGGAGGCCTTGGATGTGGGACATACAGTGCTAACACTGGGAAAGTCCTGGGCAAGTAGGGATGAGTTGGTCACTTTAACTCTACGTCACCCATGAAACAGATTGAGGTTATAGGGTGACAGCGTCCATCAGTGTCAAGATAGCACTTTTTAACTGTCAGAGATACTCAGAGATGGACTGGGTAGCTAGCTATAGTGGGTAGTGAGCTCCCCATCATCAGAAGCATGTAAGCAACAGTTAGACGACGCTTGGTGGAGAGCCACTGAAAGTCCATCCTCTGTCCCTAACTCTATGAGGTGAGGCAGAGGAAAGGTCTCTCTGAGCTCAGCTGGGTTGTTAAGACCCCTTCTCACCATATTTTAGCTCCTTTTGGGCCTGCCGTCTGAGGTGCACTCCATCCCTGCTTTCCTCTACACCCCACTGGTCCACTAAGTGAGGCCTGAAAATTACTTGCACGGTTAGGTAAATATTACAGCAGTCAAAAATGCAGCTTTGATGGGGGAGAAAAATATGTAATTTGCAGAAATACCATGGCATCAAATTACACATGGCCTGCGAGTGAGTAGCAGTGACTGACAGCTTCAGTGGCGCTGGTTCAGGTGGTTTTTTTCTTTTTGAAATCTCTGATAGACACCGATAGGAAGGAGCCTGAGATTCCCTCTCTGGTGGTGGGGACTGCCTGGAGGGCAGGAAGCCCGCTTTCACTGAGCCTGGCCTGTTTCTAGGGCGGCTATGGTCATGGTCAGAAATCTGGTCTCTAGTCAGTGGTGAGCACTGAGCAACCTCAAGGGGGCGCCTGGTTCAGGCTGTCTCCCTGGGGAAGAGGGCCTGCCTCTGCAGACCACCTACTGGGAGCCAGCTGCGTGCTAGTGCTAACGTGTCTCTATCTGAGTTATGGTACAAAGGGCTCCCTCTGGCTCGCAGCTGCCCCGAGAGGGATGACGTAGATGCCATGTGTTGGCAGAACCTTGGGGGATGTGAGTCATCCAGGGTGGCTCCCCCCAATCCTCTGCCCATTCTTCCTAGAATATCTGGGGCTGGAGAAGAAATAATTATGAGAGACCGAGCCAAGTGAATGGGACGGATATCTCAGAATTGTTTTCTCTCTTGTTAATTGAAGTCTTCAAAGAGCCACTTCCCTGAGCTTTGGGAGTGAGGGGAGAGAGGGGGTTTGGAATCTCTTAATCTGGTTCCCTGCAGGGCTGGTAATTCAGCCACCAGGAATGCTCCGAGATCAAAGAGGTGGGAAATGAAGCTGCCAGCAGGCAGCACCAGAGCAAAGATGCTGTCTGGCTCAGCCTGGGAGCGGGTCCTTGAGGAGGAGATGCATGAGGGTGGAGGATGGGGACCGATGCTGCAAGATGGAGCCCTCTGGAAGGTGTGTGGCAGGAGTTCAGAGAGCCAGAAGCATGCTTCTGAAATGCTGGAGAGCCTCTTGGTTTATGTTGAGGGAAACTGAGCTCCAGAGAGGGGAAGGGACTTGCCTAAGGTCACTTGCAAATTACAGTTGCCAAGTCCGTGGCTGTCTTTGCCTCCTGAGAAGCCTCTCTTCTTTCTCAGTGCTGCCCTGCAGGGAGGTGAAGGCCTGGGATCACCAGAGGAGAGCAAGGAAGGCCTCTCCTTGATGCTAGAGTGATGAGGGAGACATATCCTCAGACTGGGGAGATTCAGCACCTGCCCTCCGGGACCTGCTGGTCTAACGGCACACAAGTACTCCCTAGTCTGAGGGGAATTGGCAGGCTGATGGTGGAGACACAGCTCCAACCCTAAGGGAGCTCTCAGTCTGATGTGGGAGACAGCTCTGCACAAAGAGGTGCAGTCTCCGGATTTGGGGAAGCTTCCAGGCTGAGAGGGGACTTTGCCCGCTCCTTGCCTGAGGGGAGCCATGATCAACTCTTTCCCGTGAACTTGCTGACACTCCTCTTCCTCCTTCAGGAAGTCCTCTGGCATCCCACCCCATTACACAGGATCATAGCCATCTGGATCCTCCTTCATCCACTAGGAAGGGACTGCCAGTCACCCCAAAGCCTTGGGTAAATGTCCAAGCGGCCCCTCAGGGCATCCCACTTACCCCAGGCCTGTCATCCCGTCAGCATCATGCAGCCTCTCTCACCCGTAAATGATATCAGAGCCCATCAGAGGCTGCAGTCACCGCAATTCCATCGGACCCTCCCTTCTCAGCGCTGCTCCAGCCTCACTTGCACCTTAAGTAGCCATGCCTTTCACGTCCTGACATGTTTGTTTGCAGCTCATTTGCTCCCGGACTAAGAGGTTGCATTCAGGAGCTGGACAGACATCAAGAACAACTGACCCCCTCAGGAAAAGATTGCCCTGAACTGACAGTGGCAGAGGGTTCTCTGCACAGAAGGTCCTGGAACTGTTGCAACGGAAGGCAAATCCGTGTGTGTTTCAACCTGTAGACTCTGCCATCAACAGGGCTGAGGGCGATTCCTGCCTTGGGTGGCACGTGTGTGACCAGTGACTATCTCCCAACCAGATAAGCCTGTGGGACAGTTGTCCCGCTGCTCCCCTTGCCCCCTGCCCTGGAGCCCCCAAGAACAGAGGCCAGTTGCAGGTCTGATGCCTCCTGTCCTTCCATCTGCTTCTAGCTCTGGGAAGGACTAATTGGATTTGGTTTCACAAGTTGGTGACAAGTAATTTCCTCCACTCCCAAGCCATGTGTGTGATCACCCTGAGCCGGGCTGGAAGAGAGACAGGCAAACCGCAGCCACAGCCTCCGGCGCCCCACCTGAGCGCAGGTGTTCTTCTGGAGGGGCCGCAGGCAAGCCCTGTCTCTGGGCCCATTTCTCCTTCAGCTGCATCCCCCGGGGACCCAGGAGTCCCTAATACCCCATCCACAGCCCCGAAGTACTTACATCACCTGAGAACCTCCTACAAAGCACCAAAGAAGGAAACCTCAATGCTGATCACTCAGGGGACCGCAGGGAGAGAGGCTTTGGGGTGTATTTTAGCATTTTAGAAAGACGTCTGCACTGCGGGTCAGGAGACCTGCATCTCAGAGGTGCCTCTACTACTAACAGGCTGGAAGATGAAGGCTGTTCGCTTTGAACTCAAGTTCTGTTTTCTCAACCGTAACATGACCAGAGGAGGCAGAGTAAACAAAGGGACGGAGTGATGGTGGGAAAGGGATTCCTTCCTCCACCACTGGGCTGCACATGTTTGGAATCATCAGCAGGCATCCTCTCCTCCTTTCTTCATGTTTCACAAAGGGGCCCAGGGCCTTCTTCTCCAACCCCCCCTGCACTTTCCCTTTCCCCACAGCGGCTGCTCTGGAGGAGGAAGGCAGAGGGAATCCAGAAGGCTCTCAGAGAGTGGGTTCTGAGCAGGGGGACAGGACAGGGTAGATAGGAAACTCACAACAGGCCAAGGAGGTGGCAAATCAGCTCCCCGCCTCATCTTCTCCTGAGCTTCCTGATTCCACTTTCTAATCCTTGTCCAGCTGAGAGCTTCCTCTGCCTTCCTGACTGTGGCCAAGCGTCACCTCCTCCAGGATGCCCACCTAGGCTGACTCTCTTCGATCAGGTTTTTCCAGTATCTCTCCAAATCTTCTGGCCCTCGGCGCTCAGTGACATTTCTTTTCTCATTACATGGGTGCTCCACCTTACCCATTAAACGACTCATTCCCATGAGGCTGAGAGCAACGTCTACGGCAACCAACAGGCAGCCAACCCCCAGACACATACATGCGTCTAAACAGCCAAGAAGACAGAGCTGCCTAGTTCATCACTCCAGATATGTGAGCAAAGAGTGCTTATTGTAACTGCCGTGGTCATTTTGTGCTCATTTGTTATACAGAATTACCACGGCAATAGGTAACTGATATATATATATGGCTAAGCATTTGGGTTCCAATGGCCTGGGATCAGCTCCTGGCTCCACCATACACTAGCTGTGTGATGGACTGACCCTCAGTCTCTTCATCTGTAAAGTAAGGGTAAAAATAGAAGTCACCTCGTAGGGTGTTGTGAGGATTAAATGAGATGCTTCATATAAAGTGCTTGGAACAGAGCCTGACACATAGCAAGTGATCAATAAACATTCACTCAATACTGTGTTCCAGGGCTGAGCCAGAGGCTGCAAGGATAAATTTCCAGGTCATTCTCACCTACTCACAGTCTGACAGAAAGAAACCCTCCCCCCCTGTCACTCGGCTCCACCACGGTTACACTAAATTACTAAAAACCCTTTCTTCAGTGGCCACTTCCAAGCTCTTAATCTCCGCGGCTCGAAAGAAAAACCTATTGAAGAAAATGCCTGTGGAAGGTCCAGGACCTCGGACAGAGTGGACAGGCTGGGCCTCCGCCTGCTCTTCTGTCTGGGAGCTCTAGGAAGGAGCAGGCTTGCCTGGGAAATGCGTGCTTCTGTTCTGAGATCCCTGGTTGTGTGAACCTGGTGCCAAAAATCTGCGTGAAGAGTGCAGACTTCAGGCAGCAGTGCAGCATGGGGGCAGGCAAACGTGGACGCCAGGCAGGGTGGAGGCCTTCCTTCCAGCTGCCTGGTGGGCACAGACATCAGCCTGGAAATGGGTGCTGCTGCTGCACGTTAAAATGGAGACTCAGCACCCCAAAGGAGGGGCTGACAGGGCACAGGGATGCTGAGAGAAGTTGGGGGACGGGGCGTGGCAAGAAGGTGTGCCTGGGTGGGTGGGTGTGAGCTGGATCTGTGTGCCTGGGAGTAAAAGGATGGCATATAAACAATGACTTTCCAAGAGTGGGAGGTACACGGAGGACACATGGGGGTGAGGATCTGTGCCTGACAGTAACACTGGTCCCACAGACCACATCTAGAACCCTGGAGCCAGATGTGTTCTGGAACTCAGGCCTCATTCTCCTTCTGGAACGTTGATATGCTGCTTGTTCAGTATATTATATAACCCACCCAGGGGGCCGAGGAATCACTCCGTAATCACCCACATCAATATTTCTGCAGTGAAGCGTCTAGATAGTAACACTAAGTAAGATAAATAGAGACCATAACGAGCTCCCATTGGCTCAGGCTGGGTTTTGCCACCGGGACAGTTCAGATCAGGTCCAGTTTGGCCACCAAATGGATGACCAAAAAAAACCTTTCAATTTTCAGATCTTTTTGGATTTCTGGGTTACAGGTAAGGGGTTGTGAGCCTGTGAAAATAGAGTAAGCATTATGACGTTCTGCTCAACAACCACTACAATAGCTGCTATGTATAGGGCGCCCACTGCGTGGTTGGCCCTGCTCCTGGGTCAGCTGGGCGATTCACCATAACCCTAAAAAGTGAGCATGGCCTTTCCCATTTGATGGAGAAGGGGAAAGGTAGGTTAAGGGAGTGTCTAAGTCAGCACAACTGGTAAGAGGAAACAGAAGCACATAAGAGGCAAATTGCACTCCGAGAAACATCTGGAATAAAGTGCCTAGGAACAGAGAGGTTCAGTTTCAACCAAATGGTCCATCAGCTGAATTTGCCCCTGCTGGCTTGTATGTTTCTGTTTATAAATAGAATAAGAGCATGACGGGGCCTTAAAAGTCTCTGACTCTTTGCCCAAACTCTATCACGGTGTCCTCCTGGAAAGGGATTCCAGCAACCTGATCCCTGCTCTGGGCTCACTCCGTCCACACCCTTTCTCCCCATTTCACAGCTGGAGAAACTGAGGCTGGTGCACAGTGATGTGCCTGAGGGCACATACTGTCTTTGTGACAAGAGTCATGGGATTCTGGGAGTTCCCTGGTGGCCTAGTGATTAGGATTCTGGGCTTTCACTGCCATGGCCCAGGCTCAATCCCTGGTCAGGGAACTGAGATCCTGCAAGCCCCATGCCATGGCCAAAAAAAAAAAAAAAAGAAATCATGGGATTCAAATGCACCCTATACAATATTATTATTAATGGCATTATACATTAGTTGGGCACTTGCTATACGCCAGTCCTCGTTCTGTGTGCTTTATGTATATTATCTCATTTAATGTAAGTGCTGGGGGTTAGGCTGGAAGCAAGTTTGCTACAGGTGGTTCTTTTTTTTTTTTTTGCTGTACGCGGGCCTCTCACTACTGTGGCCTCTGCCGTTGCGGAGCACAGGCTCCAGATGTGCAGGCTCAGCGGCCATGGCTCACAGGCCCAGCCACTCCACGGCATGTGGGATCTTCCCCGACCGGGGCACGAACCCATGTCCCCTGCATCGGCAGGAGGACTCTCAACCACTGCGCCACCAGGGAAGCCCCTAAAGGTGGTTCTTAAATGCTGGGCTTCTTGCTGGTGGGTTTCAACAGGAAGCTTGTAAAGTGGAAGAGGCCTCAGAGATTAGAGACTCACTTGGAGACAATAGGAGATAGGAGAGCTGGACAATCCCTTTATTCAGAGGGAGGGAGGGTAATGCAGGTTCCTGGGAATTTAAGATAATGAGCAAGGAAAACAGTCACTTTATTTAAATGAATTGAACAATATTTGGCTTCACTCTGTAAGAAGAAGCAGTTGAGGGGTTTTATTTTATTTTGGCCCTAGTAATACTACAATCTCCAGGCTGGTTATTACCTGTCACTTCCCGGGGAAGATGGAAAAGAAAATAGTTTCATCCCAGGCAATTGGAAACCGTTTGATTTGATGAGTTGTTGTTCCCACTTAGAAATTACAGGCACCAGTGCCAGGTGACCTGGCCCGGCTGGGTGGCTTTGTTTAACTGGTTACAAACAAGAGAGAAGAGGAGAAAATTTTCCTGTCTTTTCACCAGGAGTTCTCAAAATGCAGTGTATGTGAGTCCTGGGGGGGATGGGCAGGCAGTGAAAGACTAATTTCTAGGCCTCTCAGCGGTAAAGCCTTCTTAAGATAACAGCAGGTGGAATGGACTTGGTTCTCAGCAGAAAGGAAGAGCCCCCCTTAATACATGATTATTCCTCAAGGCGACGTCTGCAGCTTCCAGCTCTCTAGGGTCCACCCCTCTCTCATTCCAATTCTGGAAGAGTGCTGCTACAGAGTGCATCCACCCACTGTGTGCCTGACGCTCTGACTGCATTAATCTCGTTAGATCCCCATAATGACACTGATCCCCATTTTATGGATGAGGACAGCGAGGTGCAGAGGGGTGACGGACTTGCCTGCGTCCCGCAGGTCTTAGGTGACCGGGATTCAAACTCAGACTTGACCTTGTAGCAGATGTCATTGGTGCCCATCCCCTCCACACCTACAGCTACACGCCCACTTGCTGCCATCCCCTGCCACTCTCTGCCTCAGGCTGTTTCTTTGGTTGCCAGGACAGCAGTGTTTACAACCCAGACACAGTCCTCACCAAGGGCAGACAAGGAGTTGGTGGACAGATACCCCAGTGTCCTTACCCCTTTGTGGAGGAAAGGATGGCTCTGAGTGTGGTCCAACCCTGCGATTCCAAGTCTGGTCCCTGCAGCATCAGCACCAGAATCATCTGGGAGTTTTTCAGGAATGTGAATTCTTGGGCCTCGCCACAGACCGACAGAATCAGAATCTCTAGAGGTGGGGCTCTGGAGTCTTCTTCTAACAACCTCTTCAGGTGACTCCTTGCACACTAAAGTTTTAGCAGCTCTCCTCTATACCATCACCCAAAGCTCCCTGGGGGACTGAGCCTCATTTCCCACCTGCTCAACAGCACATTCCTTTTTTTTTTTTTTTTTTTTTTTGCGGTACGCGGGCCTCTCACTGCTATGGCCTCTCCCGTTGCGGAGCACAGGCTCCGGACGCGCAGGCGCAGTGGCCATGGCTCACGGGCTCAGCCGCTGCGCAGCATGTGGGATCTTCCTGGACCGGGGCACGAACCCGCGTCCCCTGCATCGGCAGGCGGACTCTCAACCACTGCGCCACCAGGGAAGCCCTCAACAGCACTTTCTTTACTGGCTGTCTTCCCTTCCCTGTGTCACTTCCCTACTCCCCTACAACACTTCCTGGGATCACCTCTGATAGAAATGACTTGTAGTCAAATCTTTGCCTTGGGTGGGGGCATGGGGAGGCTTCGGGGAAACCTCCTAAGACAGACCCGAATCCCAATTCTTTCTACAGCACCTTCAAGGCTTAGGTGGGGAGGCACTCTGGGTGCTGACGCTGAGGATGACTCCTGAGGGTACCAGATCGTTCTGTTCTGGCTCGGGCCGCCAAGGTCTAAGAGCCCTGACTGACGCTTCTTCTATTTCTCCTCCTCCATCCTCACGCCTGACGTTTATAGGACACTGTTTCTGGGCCACACAATGTGCCAAATGCTTCACATGTGTCGTCTCATTTAATTGTTAGGACGATCCCCCTGGAGTAGGTGCAGTGATTAGCTGCTTATCTGATGGAGAAGCTGAGGCTAGCTGGCCCAGGGTCAAGCAGCTTGGTGCCCCTGGCTTCCGATCCCCTATCTGAATCAGTACGTAAGAGCTATGATTTGACACTGGGGCGCCACTGGCTGTTTCTGGCCAAAAGGCAAAGAAATCACCCCAATCTTTTCACCCTGGCTCCACCGGCTGGTCCGTCACCCTCCACATCTTCCCTCATACAGGTGCCTAGTCACCTCCACCTGGATAAGGCCCATGCCAACCAAGACCAGGATGGATTCCCGCGGCAACCGTACGGAAGTCCCAAGGATAAGGCAGAGCCCCCAGCCAGCAGCTCTGGGCCTCTTGGTCCTTTACCTGCTTAGGTCCTGGGACCAGCCACCTGGCCTTTCCCTAGACTTGGACAGGGAGTCATTTGGGAAGGGACATTGGACTTTCGTTGTCCATTAATCACCCTCAGTGTCTCTCCTTTCTACCCTTTCTAGCTCTTCCCTCATCCTCTCTTGATTTCTCCAGCTCAGAGAGTAAAGGGAGCTAAAATTACTAAGAACGTTCCAAATGCCAAGCACCACACTAGAGCTTTCTCCTAAATCCACCCTCCCTAGATGGAAAGGTAGAAGCTTCTACGTCCATTTGAGAAGAGAAGAAGCTGAGCCTCAGAGGTGAAGGGGCCTCGCCAAGGCCACACATCTAGCAACTGACAGAGCTGGAGTTTGAACGCAGATTTGCCCACACCAGTCTCTCCATTGTCCAGCCCCCCATCCTGTCCTACCACGAGCACTCCCATTCCTTCAGGTGGTGAGCCCACTACTTGAGTGCTTAAGCCCACCCTCTCCTCCATGCGCTGGGGCCTTGCCTCTTCACCTATTTCCCACCTTCAGCTCCAAGATCTCCCCAACCCCTGGCTCTGGCCCTTCAGCCTAGACATGTGTACAGCTCCCCATCCTAAATACACACACACACACACACACACACACACACACACACCTTGAAGCTACTCCCTCACACTCTTGTCCTTTCTCTTCTTGAATATGAACTTGTCAGGAGAGACAGTCCCTACCCCGTGGCATGGGTGAAGACTAGAAGGTTCTGGGAGGTGAAGGTGGAACGAAGGCCACTCACAGTGGACTTCCATCAGAAGCTTCGTGGGCACCAAGCCCACTGGCCTTTATCACACCTCCTCTTTGTCCTCTTACATGGCTGACTCCTTGATTGGTGAAAACCTCCTCTTTTGTTCCACGGCCTTGGAGGAGGGTGGAAGAGTCTATATTAGGCCCCTACTAGATGCCGTGAACTTCACCAGACACTTTCTCTCTAATCCTGACAGTTAGGAGGTGGGTATGGATCTTTCCATTTCACAGATGAAGAAACAGAAGTTCTGAGTGTCTCCATGCCACATCACAGAGATGCCCCAAAGGAGAATCAAGATGAAAACCCGGTTGGGCTTGACGCCCAAGTACCTGGTCTTTGCAGTAAACCAAGCTTTCCCTCACGAACCAGCCTCAGGGGACCTGGCAGCCACCCATCCCAGGGTCAATCTCTCCCCTTTGCCGTTTTATTTATTCATCCAAAGGCTCAGTCGCCAAACCTGTTTCCTTTCCTTTAATATTTATTAGTGTTGCACCTGCTTTCAAAAGGATCCCATCAGAGGCTAGGGGAAGAGGGAGGGACAAAGGAGCTGGGCCTGGCTCCCTGCCTGATTCTGTTCACCATGGAACTCAGATGAGCATTCAGGCCTGGCCCTGCCTTGGGATTCAGTTGCAAAAAGCTTCTCTGGAACCCAGATTCATGGGAAGGGGAGAGATGAGCACTTCCCAGGTGCCGAGCACTGTACCAGAAACTTGACCTGGGTCTCACAAAATCACATGGAAGGAAGTATCTTCCCATTTTACAGATGGGGAAACTGAGTCTCAACGGGGTGAAGCAAACTCCTGAGGTCACCCAGCTGGCAAATGTGAGGGCCAGGGCTCGGATGCTGGTGTGAGCTCTATAACACCTCCACCCTAGAGAAGGGTCCTCTCCTTAAATTTTTGCACTGGGGTCTTCATTCTACACATGGGGAAACTGAGACTCAAACAAGCCCAAGCTCAAACCTTGTACTCATGACAAAAATCAAGACTAGACCCCAGGTTTCCCGGCTCCCATTACAGTCCTCTTTCCACCCTCCTGCCTGGCTTTGCCAAGTGCCAAGGTCAAGGTTACTGGAACCCCAAAGACTACAGAGTCCACCTCACCCTTAGAGGTCATGGAGTCCCTTCTCCTGCCTCTGGGACATTCTGTTCCTTAATCACCCTGGACATAGATGTGGGGAGGATGGTGGGGAGAAATCCTTTTAATTCTCAAATGTTCCCTAGAAAACATTCTGGGGAGAGCAAGCCCAATCCAGGAGGGAAGTCCCTTCCCTCCACCCCTTCCATCTTTCCTGTGTATCTTTGGTGCGGGGGTCACCTTAGGAAGCTATAGTCTTCAAGGTTGTCGAGGAATGTGACTGTCCTGGGGGACTGGAAAGGACCAACTGAGGCTGCTAACTCCCTGTGCAAGTGGTTCCTGGGTTTCACAGGAGGGCCTGACAAGATGATTTACAAATTGTATAAATAGAACTCAGCAGACCCGCAGTCCTGCCTCAGCTCAGTGAAGAGTGCCATTCACTTGTAAGTGAGCAGGAGACTGCAGCGGGAGCCTCCTCTCCCGGGGGCCCCTCAGAAGACACGCATGGGAAGGGCTCATGTGGAGGGGAGGGAAGGTTCCCATGTCCCGGTACCTGTTCCGGTACCTGTCCCGGTACTGAGCAAAGAGAAGAGGCCTGTAAGGAAAGACTGGCTTCTTTTTAACTATCCTTCCATCCCCTTTTCTGTAGCAGTCTGTGGTCTGTGCCAAGTCCCCCCAGGCTGTAATGTGTGGGTTGACACACAGCGGTCACTCAACAAAAGGTTTGCTGGCCTGTAGGCTCAGTGCCTCTGCCACTGGTACTTGGTGTTTGTTGATTGGAATTGAGCTCAGTGAGTTCGACACCATAGAAACTGGAATTGGGAGCTTTACTTCCAGTTCCCCCCATGACTCAACATATGATCTCTCCAAGCTTCGGCAGTCTTGACTGTCACTTGGGGAAGATGCCTGTCTTGGTTATAGTGTTTCATGGGGAAAAAATTAGATGACAGATGGAAATGTGCTTCATATATATAAAGTGTAATGCATTGTCATTACAAGCAGCTTTCATATGCATTCTCTCTACTGACGCTGTTAGGAAGTCCTTCCTTCGGTCTAACTTCCACCTTGCCTGCTGTGGTTTGGTAAAGATCTATGTATTCTAGACCAGTACGCCCAAAACTGGGATGGCACTACTGGTCAAAAGGAATATAGAGATAAAAACAAAGTGTGTGTCTTCTTTAAAAAAATAACTTCCTCCACTTTCAACGCGTTGTTCAGAGTAAAGAGTATAATCTGCTTGACGGCCCCAGCCCATCAGCTTATCACTGAGGGCCTAGCAACTCCAAGAGGAGAGGATTATGCAAATAGAAATCAGCTTTCAAGAAAGTGGGCTAATCCAATATTACCAAAAGGGCTGAATTTGAGAGAAAAGGGAAGGCAACTAAGATATGTGTGCTGCAGAGACAGTGAGCTCGTTCCTGCTGTGATATGGAGCACAGAGCCCTTACTGGCACCTGAGCCAGGGTTGTCGGAGAGGGGACCTGGTCTCCATCTTCCTGATACTCAGAGAGGGAAGGAAAGGGAATTAGGTAGTGGACAGAGAAACTCTTTATTACATTATTTGCTTCTGGAATAGCCCCTTCTCCTTCTCAGAAATCTGGCCAAATGCCAAGAGGTAGGTGTGGTATTAGAAGGCTTAAAGCTTTCTCATTGAGCTTTTCACATAAAGGCAAGCTCAAATCCACCACGTAGAGCATATTGTAGATTCATAAGGTCAGACCAAGGCCTTCCCTGCCCCCTTGGGAAATACCCAAGAGCACAGGTCACCTCCAAGGTGGTGTCTGAGCGAGGGCCCTTGTCAAAGAAAACTGGGAGCCGGCAGCACCATGGACAGCTCCCAGAGATGGCCCTGGGAACCTGGCTCCCTTGGTGACCTGGGATTGTGACTTAGGGATCCAGCCTCAGGTTTTCTTTTGGGAAACTGGAAGCCTATAGTCCTCTAAGCCTTTGTGGCTCCAGCACTGAAGGCAGACAATTAAACAGGCAATTCAGATGCACTTTGATAAATGCTATGATTTAGAGGAAGTGGAGGGGACCATTGAAACTCGGAGCAGAAACACCTAACCCAGATTTAGGAGTGGAGAGAAGATTTCCAACCTGAAGGATGAGTCAGAAAAACCCTGGTGAGAGAGGAGAGTGAATCTGTTTCAGGGAGAGAAACAGCATAGGCAAAAAAGCCCCGAGGTAAGAGAGGGTGTGGCTTATTTGAAGAGCTGAAAGAAGTTCCTTTGTATGGCTGGACCATCAGGTGGGAGGGGCTGGGTGAGGACTGTTGAAAGATGAGGTGGAGAAGTGGACAGGGGCCAGATTCTGTAGGGCGTGGAACAGAGCAAGACTCCATTCTGAGGCCAATAGCAGGTTGCTTCAGGGTTTTGTGCAGTGAAATGACTTGATTACATTTACATCTTGAAAGCTCCCTCTAGCTCCAGGAAGGAGACTGTATTGGGGCCAGGTAAGCCCCTAACACTGGGCAGGTCAGGAGGTGACAGACATCCTGATTAGGGTGATGAAGTGGGCTAACAGGTGGGGGCCTCAGGATAGAGGGCAGTGGACACACTTGCGAGAGATTTAAGAAATGGAATTGGCGGGACCTAGATGGAGATTGCTTGGGGATGAAGAGTGAGGAGGAGGGAGGGCTTAAGGATGACTCTTGAGGTATAAGAAGCAGGGAGGAAGAAAAGGGATACAGGGTGGAATCAAGAGGAATTACAGAAAAAAGGAGAGGGAGTGACTTAGAACAGAGAGAGGCAGAGCCACAGGAATGAGGGCTTGGAGCGTAGGAAAGGGGAGGGCCATGAGAAGGTGGGGGTGGCTAGAATGATCTGAGTAAGGAATTCAAGTCTTTATTCTGTCACCCGTGTGTCCTGCCGGGGTGTGTCATTGTCTGTCCACAATCACAGCCTTGCAGCAGGACTACACCAGACTGTGAGCAATTTTGAATTGACAAAAGCTGCTCTGCTTGGATGGATGAGGAAATCCTCACGAGCCCAGCAGGAGCACCAGGTGGGTGGGCACTAAGCAGGCAGCCAGCCAGGGAAGTGAGAGTGAGTTTGGCTCCCGATTGCCATGCACCTGGGGCAGTTGACCCTTCCTCCAAGCCTCGGTTTCTCACTCTGTAATTCAGAGGCTGGGTTGCTTCTCCATCCACTTCTCTACAGTGGAAGGGACTGGAGACTGGAAGAACACGTCTGGGCAGGGCCAGGCCTGTCACTTGTCCCGGGGTTAGTATATTTCACTTTGTGGATTCAGAGCATCTATCACTTGACAAAGCCTAAAGGGAGATGGGTTGGATAAACTAACTTCTCCATTTTCCAGAAAATCCCAGCCTACAGTACTGAGTGCCCAGTGTAAGGAGGACAAGGCCACTAGCTCAAAATAAGTACTGGACGAATGAGTGGGTGGGTGGACGGATGGGTGGATGAGTGGGTGGATGGATAGATGAAGAGAGGGATGGATGAATAAATGGATGGGTGTATGGATGTATGGTGAACAAACACCTGAATGATCACCATGTTCTATGGGCTCTAGGCATAGGCAAAGCATCTTTGAAGCTTTCAGAAGTGGTACAGAGCCACCAGCCTTAGGCAGCCTATGTCCAGGAGTAGTGTAGGCAACAGCCTACTTTGTGGTGGATGAGAAATTCCAAGGCCATTAGCCACAACCTTAGAAGGTCACCTGACATAACACTGCTTTGGGAATAACAGCTTCCAAAGGTACCTGCTAGAATAGAAGGGAAGAAGAAAGCTGATAAGAGGAACCGGGGCCTAGGCCAGGTCAGTTTAGGCGGTAGGTCAAGATCTGGTGAATGGGTAGATGGATGGATGAATGAATGCATAGATGTCCTAGGGAGGCTCCGAAAGAGGGACATGGGGACCTTTGGGCTTCAGGTAAAGACAAACGCTACCAGCTTCACAGCCCCCGTACTCCTAACCCCTCCACATCTCTTCCCCCACTTTTCAGCCTAGGGGTTAAAAGCAGAAGTACTGAGACCATCTGTCTGGTTCTAATCCAAGGTCCAGTACCTTCTAGAAGCATGAATTGGTCTGAAATACCTAAGCCTCAGTTTCTGTATCTACAAAATGGTGACAGCAAAAGAACCTGTGTCTTAGAATTGGAAAGATTAGAGATCACTTATAAAGTGCTTAGCACAATCCCGAGACATAGAAAGTGCCCCTCAAATATTATTTATTAGCTCCCATGAACCCTGCTTTGCTCCTGCAGGGCCCCTTGCCCACGATGCCCTCTCACTCTCCCCTAACTTTACTTATCTTTCACAGCCCAGCTTAAAGTCTGCCCCTTCCAGGAAGCCTTCTTTGACCAACCTCACTCCATTGCTTCGTGAGCTCCTAAGGGCAGGGAAAAAGTCAAGGAGTCCTTTGGCTTCTCCCTGGAGCCTTCAAGGTGGGAGGCGCCCAGTTACTGTAGATGATAGTCCCTGTCAAAGGAAGCTGAGGAGGCTGTCCCAGAGCCTTCATTGCCTGCACCTCCCCCCGTGCCTCCTCTTCCAGATAAAATGCTAGTAATAAAGTCACATTGAACTGGTCTGTCCTCTTAACTGGTGATTTGGCAAAGGACAGACTCCCTGCTAAGCATGAAAAGGCTTTAACGTTCTTTACTGAGCTACCTCTGAGAGCCCATGCTGGATCCTAGGTACTGGCAGGACCACGGAGAGATAAAGGGCCCCCTGCACCTTCTAAGAGGCTGACGGGAGGTAGCCAGAAGCCTGGGGTCTGGCCCAATTCTCAAGGGTGTGAGTGGTCTCTCTCCCTTCCGCTCTAGATTTGACCCAAGGCAAACAACAGAAGCCTATTTAAGGACATTTGGGTGCCAGAAAATAGTGCAGCCCCTCAGGGGACTCAGGAAAGTCTGGGTTTGCTGTGGCCCCTTTGGTCTCTGGGTAAGGTGGCAAGGATACTCGGTAGCATCTTACGTAAAGGTAAGGTGGACCACACGTGGTGGATGAGGTTGCCAGGGAAAGCCATCTGCTTCTTGGGGAAGGGAGAAGCATTCATTATCGAGGAGTGGAGTGACTTCCTAAACTTGTCCTGATCCTGGAAAAGTTTTGACAAGATGCTACAGAGTTAGCATCCAGGGTCGTGGGCACGAGGGGGTTGGAATGGAAGGTGGCTTGGTAATTCTTCCGAACAATTATTCCCATTGGTTGAGCACCTCCTAGACGTCAAGCTCTGGACTTAGGACTTTTTACCTACACTATCTCACTCGGTCCTAATAACCCCGTGTGGCCGGTGTCATGAGCCCCCTTTACTAAGAAAGGAAGTCTAATATTCAGAGAGGTTAAGTAACTAACTCAAGATGTAATGGCAAGCAAGTGGCAGAGGTAGGATTAGAACCCATGATCTTCCTCACACCCCATACATTGTTTCTCAGGAGCCTGGAGACGGGGAAGAGTGAGGCAGGTTTGGGTGACCAAGCCGCAGCCCACCCTCCTCCCTCCCTCCCCTTCTGCGTAGATCTCACCAGATATGACCAAGAGAGGAACTTTGCCCCAGGCACTTCCCCAGCTGTTTGCATCTTGGACTTGCTGGGGAAGGATTTGGATACAGAGGCACGTGTGGTCCTGGCTCTGGCCCCTGGCCTCTGCTTAGCTAGTGATAGCTGGGGCAAGTCCGTGGCCTCCTCTGGGCCACTCCTTCTGCCTGATAAGTACAGAGGGTGGTCTTGGACATCGCTAAAAGCCATCCCAAGGTTAAAACTCCAGGGTCTTATGACCGTGTCTTTTAAAAGCATTGGTTAGAGAGTATCTCAGCATATTGACTTTATGGAATCAGAAAAAAAGCCATTTGGGGACTTTGACTTCATCCTGTGAAGGAAAATGTAAATGTTTCCATTGCAAGGATTATAATAAGAGTAGTAGAGGCCTCCTGGTCTAGCATAGTACCAGGTGTGTATCAATGTCACAATATCTGTCCATTTCTCTGCATCCCCATTACTACCGTCCATGCCTAGGCCACCACCATCCCTCACCTGGAAGACTGCAAGAACCTCCTAACTCTTCTCTCCACCCAGCTCCTGTCCTTAGCAGAGACAGTGCTGGGTGATCACCAAATCTCAGTGTTATCCTCTTCCGGGGCATCTGGTCAAACTACATTTCCCAGGCTCCCTTGCAGTTGCAGCCACGTGGCAGGGTTCTGGCCGGCAGAATATGAGTAGAAATGGCCTACGCCACCCCCAGACGGGCCCACAAGAGCAAGCACATGACTCTCTTGCTTTTGTACCGCCATTTGGAGGTAACCACGCACAACGTGAGGCTAGAGCCACAAGATGAAATGAGTCTGGATTCCTGAGTCATTTCACGGAGGAGAGCCGCCCAGAAGAGGCGTGACCCACATTCAACTTTTTGTGAACAAGAAACAAACCTTTGTTGCATCAAGCTACTGAGATTTGGGAGTTAGCTTGTTAATGCCGTGCAGCCTAGGCTATGCTGCCTCACACACTCTCCTGGAGTCCACTTTCTGCACGACAGCTGGAGAATTATTTTCAAAACATAAATTTGAATGGTCTTCAAAACATGTCGCTCCCTACTTAACACTCTCTACTACACCTGACACTACACAATGAATAAAATCTACAAAGCCCTGTGTGAGATATGCCTGTCTCGTCTCTGGCACCTGTTCTCTCTTCCCTCTGTCCCCTGTGTTCCGGGCACACGTCTGATCTCTGGACAGTGTAACCAAGCTCAGCCTTTCCGTAGATACCCTTTTTGGCCTGGGACACTCCTCCTCAGATCTTTGCCTGGCCCCTCCTTGTCACACAGAGCTCAGTTTCATTGTTACTTCCTAAAAGGCACCTTTTCTGACCAGCCAACCTCAGAAGCCCCAGTTACTCTCTGTCACAACATCCTAAATTACCTACACCACACTTATCACTGTCTGATACTTTCTTGCTAATTAATGAATGAATGGTCTGTCTCTCCACCCCACTAGAGCAGGGAGATTGTTTGTCTCATTCAACACTGTATTTCGGTGCCTAGAATGGTTCTGGGCACAGGGTAGACGCTTTGTGAGTGCTCGTGGACTGGGGACACGAGCTTATAAAAGCTACAAATTTTACAGCTCTGTGAGGTGGGAATTACTATCCCCATTTAGCACAAGAGGAAACTGAGGCCCAGAAAAGTCAAAACCAGTAAATGACAGAGCTCAGATTTCAGCCTGGCTCTGTCAAACTCCACACACATCCTCTTTCTACTCTATAATTTTTTGCCTCTTTGGAAGGTATTTTAACTACGTGGGGCTTATGATCCAACACAGAGAAGGGAAGCTACTCTGTCTTTGGTAACTTCTTTTTACTCAGCCCTTGCCCTCACAGCTTCCCTGTCTGATGGGGGAGACATGGTCCTTTTCTCCTGAAAGAACACACAGGCTGAAGCTGAAGACAGAATCCCAGCACCTGCGAGAATCACAAGGGCGCTTACAAAGTAACGTTTAGGTGAGCACCAGTGGTCAGAGCACATGCAAATTCACCAGGAGAGGGAGAGAGGGAGGGAATGAGAGGGAGAGAAAGACAGAGAAACAGAGACAGAGACACAGAGCCAGAGTGCTGTGATCAGGGGGCATCCACCCCTCCCTCCCCAGTGAGAGAAGGAGAGCAGACTGTCCCATGGACCAGCCGGCAGAGGACTCAGATGCTGCCGAGGCTCCCCCAGCAACAGGAAATGAGTCTGAGGACACACAAAGGGGAGGTGGTGCGGAGCCAGGGCCAGGGGTGCAGGTTCTGACCATTGCCAACTCCTGCACCAGTGGGTTTCCACTGCTGCATCAGGCGCCCCGAACTTTCCCTTGTGCGCCAGAGGCGGGAAGGGGAGGCAAGATCTAGAAAGAGAACAAGTTTTGTTTTTTAAGGCTGGAAATTCTTCTCTTGCCACATGGCTCTCGGCCATTCCTCTGGTCTCAACCAGAGAGATATAGGATACAGGGTGAGGAGAGATGCTGCTAGACAGAACTGGCCTTGGGTTGTGAAGTGTCAATCTGGCCAAGTTCTCCAGGCTCAGAAAGGCTGCCCAGGATTCCCAAGCTGCTTTTGCACAGAGAGCTGCCCCTGCCAGGACCACCTTTGCATCTGCCCTCACCTTCTCCATCTGGTGAAATGATGATGCAGGAACCCATGCCTCCAACCTACCTGGATGTCACCTCCTCTCTGAAGTCTCTTCATATCCCACCACTCAGCAGCTTACTCCCTCTGCTGGGCCTCCAGCAGGCCCCTGGCCACTAATCTGTGCCCTGCACTCCACCCCCCACCGCCCACTCCCTAACTCGGCTGCCATCTTTGATCTTAGACCGCTGCAGCGGCCTCCAACCCAGAGCCCCTGACCCACTCTGGGGCTCCCCAACCTCCACCCGGTCCCAGTTCATTGACCTCACAGCTGCAAGCGATCACATAGACCATGCCTGCTGCTCCTCTGTGTAAAAAAGCGTTCCCTTCTTTGCCCTCAGGGTTAAGTTCAAGCATCTTATCAAGATGAATGCCTGATCCAGGGCCCACTCATCCCTCCAGCTGCCTCTTCCCATCTAGACCGCAACTAGATGGCCCACTTTAATTTTCGGGCTTGCCACACTCTCCCCCATTTTAGGGGGCCTGCACAGGCTTTGGGCTAAGTCAGCCTCATTCTTCAACCCTTAGCTCCTACTTTCCTTCCTCGGGAAGCCAACCCTGATCATTTAAGTCTGGCTTGGGCATCCACGCTACGTAACCCCTTCATCATTTGACAAGAGCTTCTGATCTACGCCTTCTGCATCCCCCAACAGGATGTAAGCTCCTTGTGGGCAGAGAGAACCTGTCTTGTTCAGTGCTGTGCTCTCAGCATCTACCACAGAGCCTGGCAGCCCCGGGTGTCCAAGAAATAGTTGTTAACTAAATGAATGATGTGGGGATGTTGGACGAATGAATGAGTTTCACCCAGGGCACCTTGCCCGAGAGAACTTGCCATGTGGCATCATCGGACCTTGTGTAACCTATATCTGTGTCCTAAGGACCATGGTGGGCAAAAGCAAACATACTGGGTCATTTCTCAAGGCCCCAAGAAGGAGGCTGTCTGTCTGCTTTGGTAGCATTTTCCCAGCCTCCTCCCTGCTAATCGTTCAGAAAGCCACAACTGCAAGTTTCCCTGGTCTAATGGAAAATCCCAGCATCACTCTTCTACAAAAGCAATCTATAAATCACGCTTCACAACTTTGCCAGCACCACAGAAGCCAGCCTCCGACTGTCTGCCCAGAGCCTCCCACGTTGCGCAAAGTTTTGAGCTATACAGAGGGGTTAATTCCGGCAGCTTGAAATGAATCGCAGTGTCTCCCTTCAAAGTCAAGTCAGCCAGCACTGGCCCCGCTCCCACCGTGTGCACAGCCCCATGTGGGAAGCGCGGAAGGGACAGAGGGAGGGAGAAAGCCTACACTCAGCTTGCAGGAAATCTACAATCCCAACAGGCTGGCTGCCTCTCCTTTGGCGTGTTCTGTGGGCATCTCTCTTCAGGGCTAAGGAACCATCCTCCGTGCCCTGTAGACACCTCTGTGCCTATGCTTTTTCCTTTTAGCTCATGGTCTATTGGCCTGGGCGGACTGCGGGTGCATGGGAAGAGGAGGAGAGGCTTGGGGAAGGAACTAATATTCCGAAATACTTAATAGGAGTGTGGGTTCGAATCCCACTTCTTTAATTTACCAGCTCTATGATCCTGAGCAAGCCGTTGCTTCTCTGTGCCTCAGTCTCCTCATCTGTAAATGGGGACCAGGATAGTACCTTCCCAGAGGGTTGCTAGGAAGATGAAACGAGGCAACATATGTGAAGCGCTTAGACAGTGACTGGCCTAGGGTCAATGCTCAGTAAACATTCGCTTCTATTGTTGTTGTTATTGATATTATTTTCCAGGCACTCTGGCGTGCACTTGCCAGAATGATCTCATGTTATAGCCACAGTACCTCATAGCGGGGTATTATTCCCTTCATTTTCCAGGCGACAGAACAGAGGCTGTAGACACCAGTGACCTGCCACACCCACCATAGGCTGCTTCCAGCCGAGGCTCGCTGGCCAGAGCACTGGGGCAGCTGCAGGGAACTCGCCATCCCCCGAAACACCTCTGTGCCAAGCACTCTGGAAGCTCACACTCAAATGACAACGTCCTCCTTCCCCGCTACTACCCAGGATGACGAAGACAGGTAGCGGGTGGACTGCGGCGGCCCGTCCCAGGTGGGGTTTTGGTGGCTCAGAGGAGGAAGGGGGTGCCCCTGCTGCTGCCCCAGCATAGGTCAGAGCCCCAGTCTTGTCTCTGGAAGCCTAACAGAGCTGGCCCCATCCTCGGGTCATCAAGCCTGGCAGCCCTGTGAAATGGAGGATTCACATCCACTGACCATCTCAACAGACAAAGAAAATGGCTAGCGTGGGGCTCGGCGTCAGAAGGACCTGGGTTCGCGTCCCAGCCCTGCAACTTGTGGGAAATCCCATCACACATCTGAGCCTCAGTTTCTCCATCTGTTCGGTGGAGCTGCGTATAGCTCCTGTTTCGGGTGGTGTAGGGACACCCCTTAGCCTAATGCCCGGCATGATGTGACTCATCAGGAAGGACTTGTTCTCCCTCCTTGAGTCCCAAGCAGCTTCCAGAGAGCCTCAGCTGCTGAGGAATCTCCTATAATATCCTGAGAGCCTAGGGTGGGGGCTGAGCCTCAGGGTGGCCTGGGGCTCCTGGAGGCGCTCAAGTCTGTGCCTCGTGTGGGCAGAATGGCTCTCTGGTGCCACAGCGGCATGCTAGACAGGCTGCCACAAACCCACACAGTGGTTTGGTGTGAATGAATAAGAGGTGCCCCAAGAATGAGGCTCGGTGATTAGGGAATATCCTGGGTCCCTTTGCCTTCTCAGTCAGGCATAACTCCAGGGACGCCACAGCGAGACACCCGCTGCCATCTTTGCAGGAAGCCCAAGGTGATGAGACCGCAGAGGGTGAGCCTGGAGGTTGCAGTCCTAAGCTCCACAAGGATAATTAAGTTGACTGGTGTTAGATGGAGGGAGATTACAAGATACATGTTCCCAGGGGTGCGAGATTCTGGGAAGAGGGAGGGGGCCTGTCCGCAGAATGATGAGATGGTGTAATTAGCTCAAAAAACCCCCAAAAGCAGGACTACAGGCAGGAAGATGCAGGGCCTGATGCAGCAGGAGCGCCAGGCAGAGTGGAGCCTGCTGGGGACTGCTGGGGACTGGGATGCCAGCAGTCTCTGAGAGACGCTCATTCAGGGAGAGTGAGCATGGTCCACAGGCTCAGGGGAATGTCTGGGAGCACGGCACACTGCATCTCCATCCCAAGCCCCTCAGGGCTGAGATGCTGCTTGGAAAAAATATGGACTGAGATATTTTCTCCTTTTTATTTCAAGCGAGTCCCAGATTCAAGGGCAGAAAGAGGGACAGAGAGCTGGCCAGAGCTGGCCAGTTCAAGGCCAGATTTCAGAATTAGGGCATCAATCTTCACTTTCCCTGCAAGAAACAACGCTTGCATTTCAGAGGTCTGGCTCCCCGTTGGGTTCAAGGCTAACTACTCCTGCCCCTGAAAGGGGAGAGGCATCAGTCAGGAGGCGGCTTGGCCTGAGGGTTAATGGTGTTTGAAGCCCGATCAGAATCTAAGTGGCTTTGGAAACCTGGTGGGATTCCTTCCCATCTTCAGGCTGCTGTTCTCAATACGTCTGCAGAGGACGGTACCCCAGCTACCTCACCCTGCCAAACACAACACGAGTAATCGAGGAAGCGGAACCTGGCTCAGCGCCTGGCACATAGTAGGAATACTTGTTTGCTGATAAATGCAACCTATCCAAAAAATACAGAAAAGAAAGAAAGAAAAATGTCAGCTGAGGAAACTGAATGCCTAAAGAATACAAGGAAAGCCACCACATGCTTATTAAAGAGAATAAATGAATTCATCTAATTTGTAGGATGCAAGATAAAGCCACAAAAATAATCAATTGCATTGCATTCTTTCATCCCAGAGACCCACAGAAAATCCAGTGAGAAAGATTCCATTTATACAGCTTCCTTTGTGGCGCAGTGGTTAAGAATCCACCTGCCAATACAGGGGACCCAGGTTCGAGCCCTGGTCCGGGAAGATCCCATATGCCGCGGAGCAACTAAGTCCTTGAGCCACAACTACTGAGCCTGCGCTCTGGAACCCGCGAGCCACAATTACTGAAGCCCACGCACCTAGAACCTGTGCTCCGAAACAAGAGAAGCCACCGAGACGAGAAGCCCGCACACCGCAATGAAGAGTAGCCCCCTCTCACTGCAACTAGAGAAAGCCCGCGCGCAGCAACGAAGACCCAATGCAGCCAAAAATAAAATAAATAAATGTAAAAAAGGATTCCATTTATAATAATAAAAAATAAATCCTTGAGAGTTCTTTTCATTTGGAACACAAGATATTTGTTCAAAGAAATTATAAAAACCCAATGGAGGCTCAAAATTAGGAAAACCATCAACATAACTCATTATGTTAGAAATTAAAGGAGAAAAACCATATAATTATTTCAATAGACTCTTAAGAAGAACTTAATTAATTTTTCTTTATAAAAACTCTAGGTGAAATTGGAATAGAACTAAAATTCTTTTACATGACAAGAATAGTATTTATTGGAAACCAGCAGCAAGTACCGTATGCAATGTTAAACGCAATCCTACGAAAACCAGAAATAAGACAAGGAAACATATTACAAGCATCCTGGGATTTTATTACAAGCATCCTGGAGATTTTAGGCAATGGAATAAGGCAAGAAATTATAAGAAATTCAATGAGTAACAACACCACCATACATAGTGCCAGACACTGTCCTAAATTCATTATGTGAGATGAGAAAACGGGCATGGAGTTTAAGTAACTTGTTCAAAGTTACAAAGCTTCTAAGTGGCAAAGCTAGGATTTGAATCTCAGTGATCTGGTCCCAGGACATGTGCTTTTATACATTATGAGATACTGTCTCTCGGGTGTTAGAAGAGAAAGGTTATTATTTGCAAATAATATAGTTACATAACTTTTAAAAATCCAAAAGATTGAAATTAAACAAAAAGCCTATTAGAAGGGACAAGTGTCAGTAAGATGCTTGCAGAAAAGACAAACATGCAAACATCACCAGCTTCCTTTATTCCGCTAGAACCTCTACAGCAGCACCTTGCACCTTGCCTGGGACAGAGTGGACACCTGATAACTATTTGTTGAAAGATGAATCAATAGAGAGTACAGCATCGTTTGGAGAGGCCAAAATGGTTCAGCAATGCGGTTGGATTTCTTCGAGGGATCCGCTGAACGACTTCCCTCCAGCCTCCATCTGGTCCCCCTCCAGCACGTGCTCTCAGATGCAGAGGAAGGCCTCCAGCATGACCTGCAACAACCCCTTCAAAGCAGAGACCCCTGCCCGTCCCATCTCAGCCTGACACTGTGGGATCATGACGTGCTGTGTTCACAGAAAACTAGAACACCATCATGCTCTAGTTAACATATGAAAAGCACTTCCTGCAAGCTGGGAATTGGCAACAGACAGTGTGATTTATTGTCCAAATTGGGATGATTTTGAGAGGTTGGTGCTATTATCATCAGCCCATTTTACAGGCACTGACGTGGAGGCTGAGAGAGGTGACAGAGGAAGAGGCAGAGTCTGGAATTGAACTCAGATCTTTCTGCTTCCAGCATCCCTTTCGCTAAGCGGCCTCTTCACCACTGGTCCACACACTCCTCGGGGCACAGGCTGTTCTTCTTTGGAAGACCATCGAAAAGCACAGGGTTCTGCACATCAGGAATCGGGTCAACTTGGACTTTTAGGAAGAGTGGACTTGTAGGCTATTTACGGAACACTAACAAGGCTGGGTGGTAGAAGGCAGCAGAGGGGAGACTGCCACCTCTACGTAGTGATAGAGGCTCCTGGTGGCCAGGAGATGGGAAGGAGCAAGTGGAGTCGGGGCGTGTTTTGAGGGTAGACTCAATGGAAGAGCTGTAGGCTGGGGGTGGGGCAAGGGAAGGGAAGAGCAAAAAAGAGCCCTAGGTTTTCGGCTGAAGTAACTGGCTGGACGGTGATGCCACTTACTGAGACGGGGAAGAATGGGAATGGGTTTGGGGGAGAAATACAGAATTTTGCTTTGGCTGTGTCAAGTCTGAGATGCTTATCAGATATCTCTGGGAGGGGTCCAGAGATCTGTAAAACTGGACGCAGCTGCACTTTTGCTTAAAATTCTTCGAATGTGAGCTTCCCTGGTGGTGCCGTGGTTGAGAGTCCGCCTGCCGATGCAGGGGACACGCGTTCGTGCCCCGGTCCGGGAAGATCCCACATGCCGCGGAGCGGCTGGGCCCGTGAGCCATGGCCGCTGAGCCTGCGCGTCCGGAGCCTGTGCTCCGCAACGGGAGAGGCCACAACAGTGAGAGACCCGCGTACCGCAAAAAAAAAAAAAAAATTCTTCGAATGCTCCCTGTGGATACAAGCCAAGCTCCACTGCCTGGAACCCCAACTGTAGCTCGTTCTTCTCGGGTCCCTGATTGCCCTCAGCCTTCTCTCCTTCTCCTTCTCCAGCCTTCACCAGTGCCCGATGGGATTTCCATGGGCCACCCTCAAGGCCTCTGCACGTGCCCTTGGCTCTACTGGCCACGCCCTTTGTCCCCTCCTCATTCCGGAGCAGCTCCAGACTAGAGTGGGCTCCTGCTCTGTGGCTCTGTGACATCCCGTCTCTCCCCACAGAGCGTGAGCCGGGGTCGGCATCTCGGTGGTGCGCCCAAAACTCCGCGCAGGTTTCCTGTAGGTGTTCATTCCATACGTGAAGGAAAGAAGGCACGAGGGGATGATCTGGACATCTCACGAAGTCCGAGCCCACACGTTCAGACAGGACTCACTCCCCTCCATCTCCGAATATCAAGCCTGCCGTCATTTGATATCCATCGAGTGCACCTGGTTAGAGGGGCGCGTGCTCAAACCACTTAAGAAGCGGCTTTCCCACACCCTCAATTATGTTGGCAGCATCTGCTCACGTATAATTAATGCGCCAATTGAAGGGACTATTATAACCATGAAAGCAGGTCCCCCAAGATCCACTCCTTGACAACACTTGTTTTGACCCATCTGAGTTACTCCACCATCTTGCAACATAGTTAATAATAATAATCAACAAATTCATTTCTTGAAGGATAGTCTCCAGTTCAGGCCTTCCACTAATCCAGGCCACCCTTCTCCCTCATTGCCGGGATTCCTGAGGGCTGTGCTCCAAGACCCGGCTCCGGATAGTAGCATCAAACGCTTTCTCAGGTTCATCCAAGGGACGTGGGCAGATGCCCTGTGCAAGGGGGGCGTGCAGGGAGGGGCGCGGGAGGGGAGGGTCCTGTCCTTTCCACCTGTCTGCTCTGCACGTTTGTCTCAGGGTAGGTGAACCGTGCTGTCTGCGTCATCTCTGCAGGTGGAAGCTGTGTTTTCCCTTGGGTCCTCCTTTGGTGTTGACAGCCCCTGCATGGATCTGTACCGCTGCCTCTGCAGACAGGTGGCTCTGGCTCTGGATGATGAGGACATCCTGAGGCAGCCAGCCCCGCCCCGTCCCCTGGCCCTCTCTGTCTCACGCTGTACCAGAGCTAAGGAGCTTCCCAGAGGCGGATCTGGACGCCCCCTGCAGTTCTGTGGGCAAGCCTAGGTGCAAAGAAGGTCTGGCTGTAAGGGGAAGTCAGGCCAGTGGATAGATCCTGCGCCGTCCTGCTGTCTGCAAGGCTTGGGGTCTGTTACTTTACCTCTTTGAGCCTCAATGTTCCCAACCCTAAAATGGACAAAAGTGCCGGTGTCACATGGTTTCCGTGAGGAGCCAGTGGGATGATTTTGTAACGTCCCTGACACAGCACCAGACCCAAACCATCGCGATGGCGTTGATGAGGAGAAGAAGGAAGAAAGAGGCTCCCCAAAGCCGGAGGGGTTCAGCCCTTCTGAGGGTGCAGCCCTCGGGTTGCCTGTCACTCGGGCGGAAATCCTTCCCATCCCCCAGGACGCTATTTACGGCCTTCAGCGGAGCCTAAGGAAAGAGCATTGCTTTGGAGTCAGAGAGCGGCTTCAAAGCTTGACCCGACCTCTCTCTCTTGCACAACTCAGAGCAAGGTGCTTAACCCCATCTAACCTCAGTCTCCCAGGCTCCGACATGAGAATTAGCGGGTCCAGCTTGCAGGACCCTTTCTGCCCTTCCCCAGTCCTTCCTGTTCCTTTGGTCAAGGCTCCCTGAGGTCTCTGAACGCCCGCAGCTTCTTCCTTCACGGGAGCACACAGGAGATGAGCCTGGAGAGGCGGGCAAGGGCCAGACCCTGTAAGAGGACACCAGGGCTCGGATCTTTGTCCCAACAGCAGCAGAGAGGCCTCGGTGATGAGTTTCAGGCAGGGTGACATGAACAGAGATGTGTTTTACGACACCTTCAGCTGCGGACTGCCCTTCTGTATCTGGTCTTACTAACTCCCTTCACATTCTCCCCCCACCTCTCTGCCCCCAGGTGTCTGAAGCCTCCTCTCTTTTGAATGTTCACTCAAGGGTGGGGCACCCACATGAAGCAGATTCCCAGAACATCTACAATCACCCCTCTCCGGGGGAATCTAGAACTTTCTGGATACCTGGTGTCCCACACGTGATGTGTGGGCTAGCCAAGCTGGCTGGAGGCTTCATCCCTACCTTGTCATGATGTCATCGCTGGGTGGCTGAACTTGACGTAGCACAGAAGTCCAGAGCTGAAATGGACAGTGTCATCCTGTTCTGGGCTCCCTTGGGCCAGGGAGCCAGAAATTCTTTCTATTGTATTTTTGATAGGAGGCCACTCTAAAATTTGCTTAGACACTCTCAGGGGTAGGGAACTCACCAGTCCTCAAATCATCCCATCCATTTTTCTAATTGTGAGAAAATTATTCACCTCATGAACTAAGGGTTTACTTCCATGTCACTCAGCCACATCAGGTATTTGCTCATTCATTTATTCATTCTCTAAGCTATGTGCTCAGATACAAACAGGACACCTGGTCTTTACCAAGAAGGTGCTTACGTTCTGGAAGTGAGACATTCAACTATTAGAATTAATCCCCCTGTTGTGAGCTCTCAGTTAGCAGGCATCTGTCTTTTTGGGGGCAGTTACCACAATTTCAAAGAAATTTGACAGTCTTCCAGGCCACATCTCTTTCCCTGCTTAACTACAAGCTCCATAAAGACAAGACCCCACTGTTCTTACTCAGTGCTCTAGTCCCAATGCTTGGCACATAGTAGATGCTCAAGAAATAGCTGCTGCATAAGTGAACATCTGTGTCCAGTGCGTTAAGTCCTAGGGTAGAGTTCTGAGTATTTTAAGATGCCTGGGTCATGGTGATTGCATGAAGAAAAAGATGGAAGGGAAAAAAGGATGAGGAAATGTCTCTGGGGGTGACACTGCAGCTGACTTTGGAGGGCAAGTCGGAGTTTGCCAGATGGAGCGGGTAAGGGCGTGGTGGGCAGAGGAAGTGGCATTTGCATTGGCACGGGGGTGGGAAAGAGCATTGGCATGTTCCAAGAACTGCATATAGGCCGTATGATTCCAGTGGTGGGCCCATTTGGGAACGTGGTAGGAAGCACGGCTGGAGAAAATCAGTCAATGGAGCTTGAATCAAGAACCTTGCGTGCCGGGCCAATGACCTTGAACTTGGTTCTTAAGGCAATGGGGAGCTCTTGCGAAGTGTGGGGCAGCCATAGTGTGTTTTAGAAAAGGGCCAGGCTGTGCCTGTCTGCATCGGGGTGACTGTGATGACCCTGGGGACATCTCTGAGCCTCTTGGGAAGAGGACACAGTCATTCTTCATATAAGGACGACACACCCAACCCAGAAAAGGTGAGGAAAGGAGGAGGAAGGACTTAGGAGGGAGAAGCGTCCTGAGCTGGTTTTCTGGGAAACATCTCTCATTTCAGTCATGTTCTTTTATGTCACTGGTGTGCTGGAGCGGAAGTTCACCTTTAATTCTCCTCCCACAAGTTAAGTCAGCCCCCTTGTCATTTAAACCCAGCAGGGCTCAACTAGGCAGAGTCGGCTGGAACTCACACTCTGGGCTTCATACAGCTCTGGCGCCCACTGGCTCAGAGGGCCCGACAGCATCTCGGGCTGGGATTTCTACCCTGATGAGGAATTGCCCAAGCCCCACCCCGGGGAGCACCTGGCCGTGCAGTGCCAGCCTCTTCCACCAGGCCAGGTCTGCTGGAGGAGAGGAAAGGAAGGCGGGGGGTTGGCTGTAAAATGGGAAAGAGCACGTCCTATAGAGACCATCTCACTTCATCCTGTCATTTTACTGACGAAACTCCTGAGGCTCAGAGAGGGGAAGTGATTTGCTCAAGGTCACACAGCAGGACATTTTGCCCCCAGGCCCCTGCTCTTTTCTTTTCTGTGCATTTGGTAAGTGCAGACAAACTCCCCATCAATGCGTCTACCTTGCACCTGCCAGTCTACCCTGTCTTCTCTTCACGACCATCCAGTGGGACAGCCTGTTACAGGTGGCGTCCACATGTGCTCCAACAGGACATCTTGTTATTTGGGCATCCGCTCCAACTGTTGGCACTCTCCCCATCACCCCACCAACGGTCTGGGAGCCAAGAGCCCTTATAAGCCTTGTGTGAGCACCTCTAGGCATAGAAACGGTCTCATTGCCAGTATCAGACACCTGATCTTAATTCCCCAAAGAGGATAGATTTCTCTGGTCAGAACACCTTCCCTCATGCCAGAGTGAGTGCTGAATTGCTGTCAAAGCAAGCCGTTCCTTTCCCCCTCTTACCTCCTTCTCCCGTCCCACAGTGTCTGTGCACACAGCTGGGCTGGCTGGTCTGTGGCATCTGGACTAAGCCCATCCCCCCACCGCTCTTCCCATCTAAAGCTGAATGCAGTGCCCCTGCCCGCCAGGTCCCTGGAAAGCTCAAGGGCCACAGGCTTCCTGTCACAGCCTTGCAGCCCCCTGGTCTCCGAGACCCATCCTGAGTACCACCTTGGTGACCCGCAGGTGGAGGTAATGACGCCCTCCACGTTTCACCCTCACAAGCCTTGGACACCTGCTGTTGCTATGGTTGAAACTTTTAGGGGGTGTCACAGACCCTTTTGAGAACATTCGGTCCCTTTCCACTAAAAAAATGTACGCAACATACTGGGCATACTTTCTGGGGATCCAAGCACCTCCAGAAGCCTATCCACCCCCTCCCTAGGGATCCAGAGATGCCACATGAAGACTCTGGTCCAGGGCCTGTGGGTACCACAGCACACATGGGAGAAGCAGATAAATAAACCTCAGCCACAGACGCAAAGACAAGAAGGAATAAAACACCAGGCGATACCTCGCTAATCGAAGAATGTACAAATGCGGAGGGAACATACGCTGGAGGATCTCCGAGCTCTGCCTGATGAGCAAGGTCAGAAGGCTGCACAGAGGAGGGAATGAGTAAGACGTGGCCAGGCGGAAAAGAGGATAAAGGGACATGAGTGAAGCCTATTTCTCCTGCACTGAGGGTGAGGGAAATGGCTTTTCTGTAGGCATCTCCTTTGTTTCACACAAACCCCTGGGAGATGCTTATGGGGAGCCAATCAAGCCCATTGGCTAGATAAGGAAACAGATCTTTACAATTTAATGACACCTGGACTTGGAAGCTCTCCCCTGGAGGGAAGAGGGTCCTTCTTTGCATCTCCAGCCTCATGTACCTTGTACTGAGCAGGGTTATGTGAATGGCTGTCATCCACAGGCCACTGAGCTAATTGGGTGATTAGAGCTGGGATGTTTCCTCCAAATGCATTGCTGAATCACCCTAGACTCCCCTAAACTCTCTGAGCAGCCACTTCCACATCCTTGAATAGGAGGGTGATGCTGCCATCAGTTGCGGATTGCAAGACGGGGCAAGTGTGGAATAGATAATGTCCTTGGTACCTATGAACGACATGCAAACGGAGATGGGCCAAACAGAAGCAACGGTGTCTTTATGTTATCTGCAAGGTTTGTCCAGAAGTTCAAGGTCAAATCCTTTTAATACTCAAAACCTCAAGGCTATTCCACAGCTGGTCGTCGCACTTCCCTCAGCCCACTGAAGCCAGGCTTCTGCCCCCACTAGCTCTGAGGGGGCTGCTTTCCTCGGTTCTTTTAAGTCCTCCCACTGGAACACTGGAGGCAGCTGACTATTCTCTCTTTCTTGGATTACTTCCTTCCTTCGGGATCTGGGCACCCCACTCTGCCAGCTTTCTTTATATCTTGCTGGCTGCTACTTCCCCATCTCTTCACTGATTTACTTTCCTGTCTCTAAATCTTGAGTGCCCAGGGTCCACACTGGGTGCTCTTCTGTTGCGCCCTCCCTGGGGGCATCATCTCATCCAGGCCCATGGCTTTAGATCCATCCACACCTTGATGACCCTCAAGGGTAAATCTCCTGTCCTGACCTCTCCCCAGGATCCCAGATTTAGCTTCCCCTGCTGCTTTGACCGCTCCATCTCCATGTCTTAGAAGCACTTGGAACATACCATGGCTGATAAAGAACTCCTTCCATCCTTCTCCTCCGCCTACCCTCCCAGTTTCAGGAAACAGCGCCATCCCTCACATCTAGCTGCAAAAGCTCGAAAGCCAGGAGCCACCCCGAATCTTCCCTTTCCCCCCACCCCCCTGCACATGTCAGCAAGCCCTTGGGACTCTACCTGCAAGTCACAGCAGAATTTCTTTGCCCTCCTATCATCTCCACCACTGCCCTCCTGGTACTCACCAAAGGCACTGCCACCTCCTGCCTGAACTGTTCTAATAACCCTGCTTCCAGTCTTGCCTCCCATGGTCCATTCACCCAGAAGTGACCTTTAAGTAAAGTTAACCATATCCTGCTACTTCCCTGCTTAAAGCCCTCCAAAGTTTCCTGCTGCCCTTAGAATCACTCCAGACCCAGTTCTCTGGAGCTCAAAGTCTGGCATGAATGGTCCCGCTCATCTGTCTCACCTCATCTCTTAACTCTCCCCTGTTCACTTCATTCCAGCCACGCAGTGGGCTCTCTTTCTGTTCTTTGAACATGCAAAGCTTGCTCCCAACATAGGTCCTTTGCATGTGCTCTTTCCTTTGCCCAGAATACTCCGTCTCCCCACTTTGGCATGGCGGGGTCCTTGTTGCCTTTGAGGTCTCAGCTTAAATGAGAGTCTTTTCCCGACCATCTAATCCCTTTCCATGCCATCATGCTATTGTAATTGTGTGCGCCCTTATCATTATCCGGTATTTTCTGGCTTGTTTATCTTTTTAACTTCTCGCCCACCCCACCCCCGCCAACTCCCCCACATGAGCTCAGGATCTTGTGCTCTTGTTCCTTGATGCGCCCCCCAGTGCCTAGAACCATCCGACTCAGTACCCACGTGCTGAATTAATGTTGAATGGGTGAATGGAGCAGCTCCCTCTAACAGTTTCCCAAACACCAGGGCTCCGTCCCTGCCTGAGCCGAGCGCATTATAATCACCTGAGGGAGCTTGTTAAACGTACAAAGACCCTGCGGCTCCAATCCAGGGGATTCTGATTCAATAACTGTAGGGTGAGGCTCAGCTATCAGTATGTGTTTACAAGTCCCTCTGGAAATTCTAAGGAGCAGTTAGAGTGGGCAACTCCTGCCTCTTGGCAACCAAACGTCCATTAAAAACCAAGAATTGGGTATGCGATAGTTGCAATTCACACTCTGACCTCTAGAGGGAGCTTAAAGCTGCTCCCATCACTCCACCCCCAGAAGGAGGAGCTGTCTGACATGGGATGGATACAATCTATGGCTGAGGGTGGAATACAAAGATGGCAATGGAACTAGACTCAGAAAGATGTTTGTCTCCTCCTTATGTGGCACTACATTTATTGTACAATCAGCTGTCCTTTGGTGGGCCTTCTCGCTGGTACTTTCTCTTTCCTCTTATGTGACTGGTGTGATAAAATTAGGTATGGGACATTCCCCATCAGGGAAAGCCTGCTCCTTTGTGAGGCTGGGGGCGAGAATGGAGAGCTGGATAAGGCAGCTCAGCCAGCGTAGCCCTGGCTCAGTGAAGAAGGCTTCTTGTCTTCCTTTATCCCTTCCTCCTCCATATCTTGGAGCTGTAAGACCTGTGAAGGGGGTAGCAAGGAGCAGCCAGGTTGAAAGGCTGCCAGGATGGGCTCCAAGCCAGGGGCCCCTCCAAGCCAAAGGCTGCCAGGATGGGCTCCAAGCCAGAGGGGCCAAAGGAGTGATGCAGCCCAGTTCTCCGGGACTTGGGCCCTAGCCTCTACTCATCACCAAGACTGTACCTGTCTTCTTGCCCTTATGATATCATTAGGCTGTAATGTCCCTTTAGGATCATCATTTTCCATTTTGTTTCAGACAACAAAACATTTTGAAGGACTGAGGCTAAGAGAGGGCCCGTGCCAGTAAAGCCATTTTGAAATAGCTTCTGACTTCAGGGGGAGCTAAGATCCATTGAAAGGGCTTAGCTGTGTGATGACCTTCCAAGAATCAAATCCAGTGAGTTCACCAGCGGAACCACATAGCGGCAAAGAGGGTACACGCTTTAAGTATTATCTCTGCCTGTCTGTGTCGGCAAGGCAGGTGGTAGGCTGGATCTCAAGGAATCCTATTTTGGTGATCCTCCCACAACACATTCCACCCTGGTTCTATAATTTCCCTCTCTGGGATCCCTTGTTACCAAGAGACATGAGAGGACGATGGCTGCCATTCGTTCAACAGGTCCCATCATGAGTTTTTGTTGAGCGGAATAAAAGGATTGCAGTGGCACTGGGCTTGTCTGGTTGCAGACATTATCTCATTTATGCCTACAATGTAGGTGGTTTCATGCCCAATTTCAGATGAGGTTTCTAAAACAGAAAGATTATGTCACTGCCTGAAGCCACATGCCCTGAACAGGTATGCAGGTATTCTGACGCTGAAGTCCTCTCTCCCTACCTTACCCTTCCCAGCCTCCAGGCTTAATCCTTTCTCTAATGGTTCAGAGCAGCCATAAACCCTCACTGCCCAGGCAACCAGCAGAGCCCTAGGGCGGGAGCTCGCCCCAGGCCAGGCAGCATCGTGGAGGAGGAATCTCCACCATTAAACAAACACTCAGGCACACGTTCCCCACAACGTGAAAGAGGCGAGATAAGGGGCTCTGAAGTTATCACTCTTTGTAGATCTCCTTCTCTCTCTGCCTTGCTCTGTGGCTCTTTTCTGTGGCCTTGTAACCTGAGCCCAGCACAGCTCTTGGGAACCAATTGTGAAGGAAAGAGAGGAGACAAAGGAAAGATGATAAAAACTGCTGTGAAAAGTTAAATTCCCAGGATCCTCTGTGGCTGTTTAATGGATTTCTATGATATAAACAGACCTTTGGCTTTGCCTGTTGGGCAGGTGACCTCCAAGTAAATGAGTTTAGACAGCGTTCCCTAATAAGAAATGTTCCTCTTTTTCCATACTCCACAAAGCTCCCTGAGTACACAAGGACTCACACTCACTCCCCAGGCAGACAGATACGATCAGCTAGACACAGATGTCCACCTGAAATGGCAGTGGGCTACCTGGCATGGTCTGTCAAAACGTGCGTGTGCATTTCCACCTCTAACATTTGTTCATGTAACAAATATTTACTGAGATGACTCTCCGCTAGGTGTTGTTGATATAATGGGGAAAAGACGTGGCCTTTGTGCTTGAGGTGCTCACGGCCCAGTGGGCAGACAGATATTTTGACATAATGAGGTAAGAGCTGGAGTATAGACCCTCAAAGAGGAATCATGTAGGAGGAAGCATCTAGAACTTTCTGCAGAAGTCAGGGAAGGCAACATGAGCTGACACAGTCTTTTTGGATGGCCTCAGTGTCTTCATCTGAAAAACAGGCTTAATGATACTACCAACCTCAGTGCCAGCATGAAAATGAAATGCAGCCATGTATGTATAGCCCTTAATCCAGTGGCCGGCACAGAGTAAGGTAACATCAATAATGTTAGTCACTCAGATTAGTATTAGCAGAATTACTGAATGAGTCCCCAAATTTAGGTGTAAATGGATAGAAATAATTAAGTAGAGGATATTATTTATCATTCGTTTTCTATAACCAGGTCCCAACCTTAATGCTAGAATAGTTTGGTTGTTAGGCGACTGCCTCCTACTGGCCAAGCGTGGAATTGCATCCCTACTCTATTAGTTGCTGTATATTTTCTAGGGAAAAAGGAAAGGTATGTGCCTGAGCTCTGAAGAAGCCTGGGAAACTCAAATCTGGGAGGGGAACCCATGCAACAGTGAAGAAAACGTGGGAGATGGTGAAAAGGCTGTGAAGCATCCTTAAGTTGAACAGGACTTTGATAGATGACTAAGATACCAGCACCTCAGGGGCCTGAAAACTTTCTTGACATCTTCTCTATGTTTTCAAAGAAATCTTTTGAGAATGATAAGCCCTCTTCCAACCCCCCATTCCCCGCAATCCAATGATGGCAGGTTACACAACAAATAAAATTCATTTTTCTGAAATTCACTTTACAGTGAATTTGCCTAGAAAGCTGGCTCAGTGAGCAGTCACTTTCAGTCCCTTGCCAGGAAAGTACAGTACATTCCAAGGAGGGGCCATAAAATTATTTTTCAAATATTTACAGCAGGCTGTCCAATAGAACTTTATGTGATGATGGAAATATTCTATACCTGCTCTGTCCAATATGGTAGCCACTAATCCTATGTGGCAAGTCTGACTGAGGAAACAAATTTCTAATTTAATTTGATTTAATTAAATTTAAATAGCTACATGTGACAAGCGGTTACCATATGGGTCAGCACAGACCCAGGGGCTCTGATCATGTCCACTTCCTTGAGTCTATTCTAGAATTTTGTCATCTTTTTCTATAATTTGGCCTGACCATGGGGCAAGGTGTCCAAGGTGCAGGCCCTGGCCACTTCCTCCTATTTCCCTGCCCACCTACCCCATCCCCAAGGGGTCCATAGGCCAAGACCTTCCCAAATGATGAGACAGTGTTCTTGTTAACCCCGAGGGGGTGATCCCTTTTGCTTCACACAATTCCATCAGCTCCCCCAATTTACCCAAAGAATCCAATCCACTTGCTTCTGAAAGCTTTGGAGAGCTTAGGATGACCCCGTTGGTAAGATAACGTCTTTAGGACCAGAGGGGAGGCTGCTGGGCTTGACACATGTTTTGGGCCATTTTGTGCCCACTGGGCTGAGTGGGCAGAGGCAGCCTCCTCACAATGCCCTGCTTTTCCCTGCTAAAGGGATTGGAGACACAGTCCCGGCTGGACCTGTGTAATCTATTCATTTCCTTCCAAGCCGGGCTCTGTAAGCTCTTTCATGAAGGATGGGCAAAGGAAGCTGGGGAGGGAAGCAGACACACGTACAGAAAACAAACAACGCTCGGCGGCTCCCTGTTTGGGAGGGTGGGCAGCTGGGGGAAGACAGAGATGGGGGGGATAAAGCTGTGGGGGCTTGTCTGGGGGGGATCCAGCTGGGGAAGGAAACTGGGGTTTCCACTGCTGCTTCTCCCACACCCTCCAGAAGCCCTGCCCTGGCTTTGGCTCCCGGATCCCCCGTCTCGGTAAGCTCTTATCTCTCCGTTCAGCTGACTCCTTGGGAAAAGAGGTGATAGGTGTCAGAAGGCCAGAGTGGCAGCAGGCAAAGAGAGAACTGACAGCGTGGAGCCATTTCCCCGGAATTTGTTTCCGTCCTCTGCCCCATCCTCACCATCATAGACAGGGCATGCAGGGCTCCCCTGGTCCCAGGGAGAGTACCAAGTCGGCTGAGCCCACTTCCTCAGTCCAGCTACAGAATCAAAAGGGCCCAAGTATTTGGCTCCTGTGGGCAATTTGCATGTGATTTGCATACATCTGCATCCCCACCCCCACCCTCATTCCAGACGCTCTCAGTCAAAGGATGTAAAATGAAATAAAATAAATTAATTAGTGCAGCCTACCATAGCCTGATATGCAGGGCCTGACACCCGCAAGAGACTTAACTGGTGTTCAAAGCGATCAATGTGATCGCAGGCCAGGATGGAGATGGGGGGGGCAGTGAACGAGGGTGCTCGGCTCTGGGGCAGAGAAGGGGAAGGGGAATCTGTCTGCACTGGAAGCTAGGCATCTCGTCCTGCCCCAGCCACGTCCCTGGTCTTCAGAGAACACAGACGTGAGCCATGTGGAAGCCTGCTCTTGGTTTCCTACACCTCGGTCTGGCACTGCTGTTGCCCCAGCCCTGGTAGCTACTTCTGCAGGGAGATTTTCACTACTGATGCGGGAACATTTGATTTCAAACAAGAGTGAAGATAGTTGCTTCAAAGGATGGGAAGGCAATGAGATGCCTATTGGTATTTTCCTGTTTTCAAGCTCCCTCCCACCTTCACTCCTATTAACTGTTCCCATCGGGTCTCTGTATTTCTCTCAGCAGGTCTCTCACTACCCCTCACTCAAGGCTGAGGAAGAGATGCAGTACCATCCTCAGCAGTGAGCTGGAGTTAATTTATCCCAGTCCTCTGCCAGGTGCTAATGAGATGCTCACAGCGTGTGTCGGCCAAGCAGTCCCCGTATCATGTACACACACCTCTTAGTGATTCAGTTCATGGCACTATTTAACATATGTCTTGACTTTCTCTAGGCCCATTGATTTATCCAGGATGGAAACCTCTTCTAAAGCCGGGGCCCTGTGGGGATCCAACTGTCGGAGGCGATTCTAAGTAGGAGGGGCTACGATGCTAAGATGGGGAGCAATGATGTGGGTTAAAAGGAGCCCAGGTCACCGCACCCAGCAAAATAGCAATGACCAGCAAATGATGACTCAAAGGCCAAGAAAGGAACAGTGACTACAGGACGGTTCAAAGCAAGACTGGACCAAGAGCAAGGAGGGAGCCCAGCTCCGAGTCAAGGCATTGAATGGTGAGTGGCCCCCAGCAGGATCCTCTAACATTGGGTTTCCTGGCACTGCACCGTGGGTGTGGCAATAGCTTGAAGGAGCAAAGGAACCAGTTCTAGACGCCTCATCACCAAGCTGCGCCCACCCAACCCCCTACCTTCCCCCTCCTCTCCCCACTCCCCACCCCCTACTTCCACGCTCCTTCCAGAGCAGTTACACTTGACTGTGTCACCCATTGGTTTCACTTGAAGAAAGGGCAACACAACTTACAAAGCCTAGGGAAGTGTTGGTTTTAGATCGGGGGCCGGCAAACTAAGGCTGGTGGACCAAGTCAGCCCACAGCCTGTTTTTGTATGACCCATGAGCCAAGAACATTTTTTTTACCTTTTTCAGTGGTTGAGAAAATTAAAAAGGAGAAGTAGATTTTGTGACACGTGAAAATTACATGAAATTCAAGTGTCCTTGAATAAAATTTTATGGGAACCCCGCCATGCCCTTCCATCGGCACGCTGTCTGTGGCTGTTTTCACACTATCACAGAGCTGGGTAGTTGCGACAGAGACCATATGGTCCCCAGAGAGGAAAATATTTACTATCTGGGCCTCACCGAAACATTTCGCCACCCCCTGTTGTAGCTCATGGAAGAGCAACTCTCCGCCTAACCCGTACCCCAGATGGCGGTACCTGGCTCTGTGCAAACCTGAGTACGGCATTGCAAGAAAGTCAATGCCAACTGGACCTTCTCCTGAGCCCAGCCAGCCCCGACTCCCTTGTGGCAAAGGGAGGCCAGGCTGGGATGCCCAGTCCAGACACATAGAAATGTCTATCGGTGGCTAAAAAGGCCAACACTTGTTTCCATGACCCAAAGCTGGTTCTCCTGTTGCCAACACCTGGGCCTCGGGCAGGTGGGCATCTGCTCATCTTTATCAACATCCCATCTCAGACCTCCTTAGACCTTGGGGTGCCAGACATGTGGACTAGTCCTAGGTGTAATCGGATTAGAAGGCAGACTATGTCTGTAATTTGATTTTTAAGAAGGCAGGGAGCTGTCCTCTTCTCTCTCCCCTGCGAAAAACATCACCCAAATCCTCAGGCCCCAAATTCCACCCTTCGGTTCTCTTTAGTTACTCTGGAATCAGGGCCTGCAGCCTTCTTAGTAACCAATACTAGGTACTGTTGGGGTTTCCTGAACATAAGGGCATGTTAGGGACACAAAAGACGTCAGCACGAGATAGATACTGAGGGCAGAAGAGAAATAGATACCTGGGCAAAAGGATCTTCCAGGAGGGGTTCAGCAGAGGATGGGGACCTAGCAGAGAGCACAGGACAGCTCAGGGCTGGTTAGGGCTCAGTATATAGCCAAACCCGCGAGGATCCCCAGAGAGGCTCTGGGGACGCTACGCTCAGCCCTGGCCATAGGTACAGAGGGGATAGTGGGGGTGACTTACCCGGTACCACACGATCTCACGCATGCGGCCATCTGTCTTGAAGTTACACTTCAAGGTCACAGCATCACCAGCCACCACGGGTGGGAGAGGCTCAATGTTGACAGTCAGGTAGCCTATGGAAGAAAGGAGATGGGGTGGTGAGGGCATGAGCTGATCTGGAGGGCTGGGCTGACAGGTGGGGTGGGGGAAGGAGCCGGCAGAACTGTAGGGGGCGCTGTTCGCACTGTGGTCTATGTGAATGGTGATGGCGGGCCTGAGCGGAGCTCATCACCCTCTTCTACCTTCTCATCGATGCCTCCCTTTCTGAGAAACTTCCTGGCTCCCATGGATCCCTCCAATCCTGAAAACACTTCTTCTTGGGATGAACTGTCCCATGAAAGTAGGACCGGTTGGCACCTGGAGGAAGTGCCTCAATGTATTTCTACAAGATACCCCAGAGAAACGGGTCTGCGGTCCAACACTGCACCTCCATCCCCGCTTTTAGAAAGTCGCAATGTGCCTAAGCTTTGTAGGAAATGTACATGCTGAGATGCATTTAATCTAGTGCTTCCAAACGTATTTGAATACGGGTGCTCAGCCATCCCTTAAACCCCACCAGCATCTCATGCAGCCAGGGTCCCTGGAACATCGGGATATGGTGTTCTAGGCACCCATCCCCCTCCATTCCCAGCCTCATACAATGACTCCTGGTGAGAAGGGAAGAGAGAACTGGGAAACTGGTGTTTGCTTCCTGAACCCCCAAATCTCCCATCAAGCACACCCTGACGCCCCAAAGGAGATGCAGTTCCAACCCTGGGCCATGGCGGTGGTGATGGTGGTTGCGGGGGGGGCGGTGATAACAGGCTGACTGCCTGGGAAGGAGTCTCAATTGTCTGCAAGCACAGATGATGCTTCTCACCACCAGCTGTCCCCGGAATCCCTGCCCAGCTCCCAGGAGCTGGGGCTCTTCTCCTGCCAGATACACCCCGGGCGACACTGATGCCTTCACACCAAAGTCCAGCCTGCTGAGTCCTCTGACCCACCGCCTCTGCCTCCCAGAGCCCCATCCTCAGGGCGTGGTGCCCACTGCAGCTCCATGAGGGACCTCATTCTTGGGCTGATCGTCCAGGCTCATTGGATTGGCTTCCTGCTGGCTGATGTCCAGCCATTGATCTAATGTAATCAATCCAGTCTGATTGTCTTAATGAGAAAACTAGCCAGAATGGATTGGGGGATTTCAGTTGTGCAGGCAACCTAAGCAGATGGAGCCCAGGTGTCTGACCCCTGCCTGGAGCTTAATGGTTACAACACGCTACGGAAAAAGAAGAAAGAAAGAAAAAAGAATCAACCTAGAGGGGAGCAATTTGGAAGCTCGAGGCAGACTTGACCTGTGCGGTCCAAGGCTTCAGGTCCCAATACCCAGGGTAAAGGTGTAAACCTGGGGCTCACCCCCAGGGGGCCTCTAACTTAGAGCGAAGGTCAGGCTCGCAGGGAGCCCCACAGAAGACACATGGCCCGTGAGAGCAGTGATCAAGCTAAGCAGAAGGAAGGACCCATCTTCTGCCCCCTCCTCTCCTCATTCACTCTGCCCCAGAGTGTGCTCCCACCTGCTCTGAGCAGGCCCCGGGCAGGAAGCGGGATGGCTTGAGCATGGCCCTGCCCTCCAGGAGCGTACAGTGGAGGGACAGATTCACAACACGATCACACTAAGCCGGCGAGGGTAATGGTAGGATTACGGTGAGGGACTGGGGGAGGGGAGAGGGGAAACCTGGCCCAGGCTGGATGATCCGAGAAGTCCCCAAGCCCAGCCAGTGCCAACCCATGACAAACAAGGAGGCCACCTGCAGGGGGATGAACCCCAATGGGAGGGGGGACGCTGGGGAAAGCCAAGTCAAGTGTGAAATAGTAATAACGGCTCACATTTCCACGGTGCCCACTGTGCCACACACTGGGCTCCGTGCTTAATACACACTGACTCGCTTAATTTTCACAACAATCCTAGGAGAAAGGAACTAGTATTATTCCGACTTTCCATGGGGAAACAGAGAGGCGAAGTAACCTGCCAAGGTCACACAGCTATAAGTGGTAGAGCTGGGATTCAAACCCAGACCTTCTGGTTCAGTTATGACCACCACGCTACACACCGCTAAGGATGGGAGAGGTGAGAATGGGCCAGCAAACATTTCCCATCCAGCCCTGGGAAGGATGGGAGTGTGTTGCTGGGGGACCATGGCAGGAGACCAGGACCTGATCCCCTCTGCTACAGTTCCCAGCCTTGGGATGACCCCCCTGCCGCCGCCCACCTTCCCAGCAGGGCTGGGATGCGTGTCTCACCTTTGGAGCTACAGCTAAGATGAGCATCAACCGTCCAGATGGCTGAGGAGCTCAAGAACAGAGAACGGCCCCTCCCACCAGAAGGCGATGGAAAGGACACATTTTCAGATGTATAAATCTTCCAGCCAGCCCAAGGCGGGTGCAGATGGTGCATGTATGTGAGGCGGGCCAGGGCGGGATGCCAGCTTGCAGGGTCACCGTTTCTTGGCGAGTCCTGAGGGAATCACAGGTGTGAGCCTGGTGGGCACTGGAGGAAGTGGTGGAAACTCTGGTGACTGGTGGTCGTGCTGGGAGCGCCAACAGGTGTAGCAGGTGTCTGGGGCACAGGCTTCACAGGGGCAGGCCTGGGTGAGAGCAGAGAAAGCCCACCGCATAGCAGAGAGAGGAGGTCCTTGGGATACCGGAAGAGGAGAATTAAAAGGTGGGGGCATGGGGGTGTTTCTGACCCCTTAAGACAGCATATTCTGCTTGTTTAGAGAATGAGCCGCTAATAGACGTATCAGGCAACAAGATTTCCATTATCAACTAAGTGTGAGAAATTTTGGTTTAAACGTGGTCCTTCCCTTCAAAATGTCTCAGAAACTTTCTCTCCTTCCTTCTATCTGTCTTGCCTTCTTCCATAAAAATTATTGAGAACCTATTCGGTACCAGGTACTGTTCCAGGCACTAGGGATACAACAGTGAAAACAGGCAGGTCCTGCTCTTGGCAGACGATGGTCCAGCAGAGGAGACGATAATCAAAGGAACAAACGATGAGAAATATGTCAGGTGGTGATAAGTGTAATGAAGAAAAGCAAATCAGCGTAAAGCAAGGGAGAGTAATGGGGGAGGGGTTGCTCTGGACAGGGCACGACCCAGAGGCTCCCTTGAAAGGGCCAGAATAAAGGAAAGTGTGAGCCATGTGTGACTCTAGAGGGAGAGAATTCCAGATGGAGGACGCCACACGTGCAAAGGCCCTGAAGCTGGAGTGTGCTTGTGATTCTCCAAACTTGGCCGGTGGTGGGAAACTTTTTTGTAACATTGTACACTCTGGAGCCCATTGTAGGATTACAACCAGGGCCAGCACGAGGGTGGGGCACGAGAGATGCCTAGGGTGCCAGGCTTAAGGAGGCGCTCACTCCCGCTGCAGGACCCTGAGCCTCATTTGCCACTTCCTAGCTCCCACCCTGCTAGAGTCCTTTGGAACAAACACTAGTTAACACCTCTCTCGGGAAGTGACTGTGTCTCTCATTCCCGAGGTCCTTGAAGTCACAGAGGGAGGGGGATGGGGGCGAATCGCTCCGAGCAGAGGTGTCTCCTCTTCTCAGCTCCCCTGGGAGGGGCGGAGGGGGCGTGCCGGGCCGCAGAGCAGGCAGGAGGCCTCAGCGTTAAGGACTAAAACCTCCTTCCCTGGGCGCATGGCGCTTTCCAGTTTCTCCCAGAACTTTCACTCGCATTTTTCCATCGGCTCTTGGAACAGCCTGCGCGTGTCTTCCTGATAAGACGCTGCGATTACTGCATATGTCGCGCTGGAGTGTAATTGTCTGTTTGCACATCTGCCTCTCCTTCTGGGATGGGAGTTTCATTAATATCAGTAGAGTATTAAAATGAGAATATGAGTGATGCTTTTTTGAGCTTTCTTCTGCGCGGGCGGTCTCAGTGCTCATGTCACCCTGTGAATATTTCTGTCACAAAGGAGGAACAGCAGTTCATGGGGGTGAAGGGCCTGGCTCAGTACTGCTGCCGTGTAAGCAGCAAAGCCGGGATCTGAACCCAGATCTGTCCGAGTTCGAGCGAGGCCAAGCTGTCCACCACGTTTGCTACCGCCGCAGCAGAGTCACGGGACTTGCTGAGGTCATGTGAGGATTCGGGGGGTTGCCCGCCATTGGCCGCTGCATTGAATGTATCATCAGAGGCCTGGCTCTCAGATGGGGTAGATGATGATGGAGAGAGGGAGACTGCAGACACAGAGGTCTGGGGTGAGACCAGGTCCCAGCGAGGGATGGGGGCAGAGGGGAGACCCCACTCCCTCCAGGCTCGAGAGCCTCACAGTGAACTGTGGGATCCCTAGACCTTTCCTACCCAAGGCCAGGAGAAGCCTCAGGCAATGCATGGGCTCTAAGTCTTGGGTTTGGAGGTAGGATCACTGGCCGGGGGAGGGAGGGAGAAGCAGGTGGCAGGGTGATTTTCTGACATATGTACCAGGCAAGGATTGCATCAGCCCTCGTCAACACCTGGATCACAGGTGAGAACTCACCTTCCCAGAAACAGACACACGGGAGAGGGGATAACAAGAATTCATGGCCAAGGAGTTTTTTGCAAAAGAGAAACACAGGGAAAGTTCTCCTCTAGGTCTAACATTCCTCCAGCTCCTTTTTCACAAAATCCCATCATCTTCCAAAGATTCCGTGTTGGTTCTTTCTCTGAAAATACCCTCCCCCTCACTTTCCTTGCTTCTCCCACCCACATGCTTCCAACAAATCTGAAGTCAGTTATCTGGTTCAAGTTACTAGCCCCACCTCTCAGTCTTGACCTGGGCAAGTTATGTGGCCTCCACGGGACTTCGTTTCCCCATGTGTAATGTAGACGTGGGAACAATCACAGGGTCCAACATGGTGAAGCACGTTCTAGGAGTTTGTTCATCACGAGCTCTGCCCACAAGGGGGCACCCCTGAGCAGGGTGAGGCATCCCCATGCTCCCTCGTCCCCCAGTCCCCATTGTCCAGTTGAGGAAGGACGGTCCTGGGATGGAAGTGGGAAGAGTGGGGTCTGACATTGGAAGCTGGTCATGGAGTAGGAGATTCAGAAATGTCCAGCTCAGCCAGACATCCCATCTGGACCGGAATCAGAGCCAGAACACCCACCAGGAATCCTCTACAAAGCAGAGGACAGAAAACCAAAGGGAGGAGATCCAAAAAGCCCCATGCTGCCAGGATCCCTGAATCAAGCCCCTGGGCTGGTGAGAAGGGGCCGCTGAGCAGGCAGGGGTGGGGAGAGACGGGCTCATCCACCAGCCAGGAGGCAGTGAATCCAGTCGAAAGAGCACAAGAAACGTGAGTTGTGGGCTCAGCTGTGTTGCCAACCAGCTCTGGCACTTCAGGCGGGTTGCCCCTCTCTCTGGGCCTCAGTTTTCACATCGGCAAAATGAGGGGTGAACTGCATTTTCGGGGTCTTCCAGCTCTGATCAACCCCATGTCAGATGTTAACTGAGCCTGAATCCTGACGCCATCGTTGCCTATACAACTCAACGCCATTTCTCCGAGAAGCGAACCTGTCAATGAATCAGCCACCAGCTAAAGATGGAGCTCTTTCTCGGCATTAAATTTGCCACCAATCAGCGTCGATGCGTAAGCCCTCCCCCCGCCCCCACCAAGCACCCTATCAAGAAGCTGGATCAGGAGTGGAAACGGGTTCACCTTAACTAAGCAGTTCATTACCCTGAATGGGGCCATCACTCTCCCCCTCTATCGCTGACAGCAGTTACACCACTCCTGTAAAGATACCTTTAGCCGGGCTTCCCTGGTGGCGCAGTGGTTGAGCGTCTGCCTGCCGATACAAGGAACACGGGTTCGTTTCCCTGTTCGGGAAAATCCCACATGCCGTGGAACAGCTGGGCTCGTGAGCCATAGCCGCTGAGCCTGCGTGTGCAACGGGAGAGGCCACAACAGTGAGAGGCCCGCGTACCAAAAAAAAAAAAAAAAGATACCTTTAGCAAAATGGCAGGCAATATTTAGGAACCAGGCACCCTCCCAATGTGGTGATGACATAGTTTCTCTACCTGGAGACTCTCTTTGCAATATCCCAGCATCACTCCTTTCCCTTTTTCCAGCTCAGGGAGGATGTTTCTAGAGGGCTGGCTCATGTCTGGCCCCAGGCTAGACGGGAGTCAGAGAGGGTTTCCATGGGAGGGCTACAGGTAGTGCAAAGAGGCATGAGTTATATTAGGGTGACCAGGTGTCTCAGTCTCCCCTGGGACCCAGGGGTTTCCTGGAACAGGTGCTTTCAGTGTTAAAACTAGAAAGTCCCTGGCAAACCAAAACAAGTTGGTCACCATAGTTACACTCCCACCATGGTCCACCATGGCTAAGCCACTAGACCTCTTCGCCTATTTCAATCAGGAGGTAAGGATAACAGTCCGTCCCCACTATAAGGATTAGTGAGAGTAAATGCTGCCCTGGTACTTGCCTCCTCGTGGGTGTTCGGTAGATGATGGTGCGACTTAAGGATGTAACTTGTGAGATTAGGATTTGTCTTGGGCTTCCTGCACCCATGGATGCCCTTCAATCATCTTCCGCCAGCAGCCAGAGAGCTTTCTCTAAAAGGCATGCCATGGCCTTCATAAGGGCCTTCAGAGCTTCTCATTGCTCCGCAGAAAGAGGCGCAGATGCTCTCTGGGGTGATCCGGCCCAGGCTTGGCTCTCACCCCCTATCCAGGTCCTGCTGTGTTCTGCTCCTCCTCGTGTGCGGCCTCGGTCTCCCCTCTGGGCCCCAGCACAGGCTGTCCCCTCTTTCTCAAGCCCTTATGCTTTGCTTGTGTAACTCTGTTCATTCTTCAGGGATTCATGGAAATCTCACTTCCTCAAGAAAACTATCCTGGACTCCCCAGGTTCTCACAGTTCCCCAAATACCCCTCCCTTCCTACCACTTAGGACACTGAAAATGCCTTGTAACGATGTGTTCATTGTACATTCTCAGTGCACAAGGCCACTAACTCTTTCTACTTGCCATGTTACTTGTGCACCTAGAACAGTGCCCAGATCCGAGCATGTGTTGAATAAAGAAACACATTAATTCTGCCCACCCTCTAGGCTGTTCTATAGTTAGAGTGGGTGGTGTTCCCAGGAGGGCCTTCTCAGAAGCACCTCTTCCCTGTGGCGCAGCCCAAGCTCAGGGCCGCCGTGACCCCAGGTGCCTTGCGAACCTGCCTCTTTGATCACATCTGCTTGGGTCGATGTTGGTATTCCTGCAGAGTGTCCTCTAAGGCTCCTCACAGAGGTCAGGCAGAACTCCGTCCAACAGAGGAAGTCACCACTGGGCGGTGAGTGGCTGCCCCGTCAAGGATGGTAGGACAGAGGGACCTAAGGAGTGAGTCAGCAGACAGCACAGGGGCAGAGCAAAGACCACAGGCTGCGGAATCCATGGACAGCGGCACTGGCTCAACCAGCAGGGCCCTGGGGCAGGAAGGCGGGCGTTCACCCGAGCAGGGTGACTGCCAGAGCTGCGAGGCTCAGAATCAGGGCACAGAGGCACTGCTGCTGCATCGGAATGATGTCCTGCTTCTCCTGGGAACACTGGGCTGAGCTGGGGTCCCGGTAGCCTCCCCACCAGCAGAGGTAACCAGGTAGCTTGTAGCAGATGGGTTAGGAACCCCTAACGTAGAGCACCACGTTACTGCTTGATGAACCCCTCAGATGTCCTTTGGCCTCCCAAGTGAACAGGTCCAAAACTGAAGTGATGTGTCCCCCTCCTTCTCCCCAGTTCGGGGAACACCAGCAAGGCCCGCAGGCTCTACAGAATAAATCCGGAATTGAACTCTACACTACCTTCCTGAGCCCAGCCTCCGTTTACTGCTGGTCTATTGTCCTGCCTCCTAGATGGTCCACCCACACTCACCTTTGTCCCTGCCCATCCCTCTGATTTCATCTCCCTTCACCCTCTCCCTCATTTACTCTACCCACACACAATGAACCCTGCTGATTCCTGAATACTTGCTGGTTAGACCAGCAAGACACAGCACTTCCACAAGGGAGCAGCAGAATGACTGTGGTTGGGGCCATTTTCAAGTTCAAAGACAGCAGAGGATCCCAGGGAGGCCAGGGAGGTGTGTCTGAGACCCTTCCTGGGACTGTGAGAGACCTGAGGTTGGATGGATAAATTTGTCCCATCACATCCCTGACATCTGAACCCAGCTCTGGACAGTTCCCTTAGCCCAGAAGTGCCTATCTTTTGTCACCCAAGTTATCACTTGTTGATACAAAGTAACTAGAGAAGAATCAAAAGCAGTGGACCACCGTCTTTCTATCAGAGGGCAGGGCTGTTTCTGCCACCAGACTGGGAGCTCCCTGAGAACAGGGACAGTGTCTCACCCTCTTCTGTGTCTGAGAGTGTAGAAGTGGTGCAGAGAACTCAAGGACCCCTCTTCCCTGGGAGAACCAGCTTGGACCACACCGAGACTTGACCTGGGGCAGACAGACAGTCAGGTGGTGGCAGCAGCTCCACCAGCTTTGTTCCACCTGCCGGAGCGGACCATGGGAGTCAGGGTCACGTAAATTCCTCATGCCACCCTCCCCTTTCTGTGGGGCTCGGATTTATCTCCACGTGATAACAGGAGCTCCATGCACCACCACTCAGGAAGAAAAGAGGTCACCCCATCTCATGAAGATAAGTACCATAGCGTGGTACGACAGCCGCCCTGGGCACCCCGCACCATGTACTTACTACAATAATAAATATTATTACAACAACCAATTACTGCAACCATATCTTTCAGGCAGGTATAGAGGGTTCTGTGAAATACACCCTTCCATGCTGGGCTAACAGGTGCTCCCAGCCATCACCTCCTTGTTAGCAGAAATGGGGGCAAGAGGTGGGGCAGAAGATAGAGGGGGGCCTTTGAAGAAAAGAAAATGTCTGAGCAAAGAGGGGAGGTTAATAGCTCATCTGTCTCTAAGATGGATCAATTCTTCCTCTCCAGTAGCTCTCAGAACTGTGACTGCCCTGCACCAACCCTGCCTTGGTTCGGGCCCTTAAAATCCCCATCAGGACCCTGCACAGCCACCTTGCTGTTCCCAAGCCTCAGGCTTTGCCCCTCCAATCCACCCGCAACATCGGAGTCACAGTGATATTTCTGAAATGCAAATATGATGACGCCACCTCTCTGGTTAATGCCATGCAATTTCCCCACCCCATTGCCTTCCAATTCAGGATCAAGTTCAGCCTCTGTCATGGACAACTGGGCCCCTAATGATCTGGTCTCTCTCAGCCTCTCCAACTCAATCAGTCTCTCACTGCGTTTGTGCTACCCATCCACCAGCCCTCCCAGATATCCTCAGGTTCTTCTTTTTGCCTGTGTCATTTCCTCTTCCTGGAATGCCCTTTTGCTCTGAGTTCACCTAGGGAAATTTGTACACGTCACAGGTTCAATGCCACAATCACCCCCAGGTTCAATGCCACAATCACCCCCTCCTTGACTTCCATGAATCTGACACTCTCTCTTATAAGCACACAGCCCCCTGTAAACATCTCAATCATACCCGGTCCACATCGCTTTGTAATATAACATACGGTTCTTTGTGTATGTTTCTACAATCAGGCTGGGAGCTTCTTAAGGTCAGGGGCCTGGCATTCATCCCTGTGGGATATTTGGCACGTGGTGGGTGCTCAGCCTGTGTGCTGCATGCATGAAGTAATGAATGAACCAACACATGAGCACTGCATGGGACGGGGCTCGGTGAACCGTGTAGCCCCGGAGCAGTGTGGATTGGGCTGCAGCCCAGCGTACTGATGTCACATCTCGGGTCCAAATCCTCCTTTGTCTCCTCACTGCCTTTGGGATGAACTCCAAACCCCTTCCCCCACACTCATGGCCTGCCTCTTGTCCCTCTGCCTTTTCCATGCTGAGCCTCAGTCATCCTGGGTTCCTTAGAGCTCCTTAAATATGCCTTGTCTGGCTACCGGGTCCTGGCACCTGCCATCCTTTTGCCTGGAACACCTACCATCACTTTACCCCCATCGCTTTGATATACCCTTTAGGTCTTCGTTTAGACATCACTTACTTTAGAGGCTGCCCAACATACACCCTGACTTCACCTACCTTGCACCCAGAACCCCCAAATCATGGTTAAGTGCCCCTCTCATGGCATCTAAAATAACCCTAACACGTTGCATGGGGTGACCCTTCATTTTGCCAGTCTGTCTCCCAACATTGTGAACGATGAACTCCTGGAGTGCCAAAAACATGACTCAGTAACTGCATGCTGGCCATGCCGTTGGTACTGAAGACATATTTATTGAATGAATGAATGGATGAATGCATGGATGAATGAGTCTACAGATGAACAAATAAATTCTACAGATACCTTCAGCTGGCCTCGCCTTAGCAATAACATCAAATTCTGTTGGGGCTGGAAGGTTTCTTTGTGTTTTTGCCTTATTGGGTTACGGATTTCCACTCTAATTTGAACCATGGAAAGACATCTAGACACGAAGCCCCCACCCTCAGACTCCTGGTTCCCACATCCCCCTGCAGAAGGCCAGGTCAGTTCTGGGTCACCAAAGACATCAAACATTTTACACCTCTGCAGGGAGACGTGCCTGCCACTTTCAGGTGTCCAACCCCTGCCCCAACCTCCCAGACTCTTCTGAAATATTCCCCCTCTGTGTTCTCCAGCCAGCTAATCGAATTCCCCTCTGTCAGAGGCAATAAATGCTCAAAAGCCTTGTAGTATTAATGTATTATTCATGACATATGTATTATTTATCATTAGTTTGTTTATTTATTATTAATTTGTGTTTCATTATTGATACTGTTGTGGTTCTACTATTAATAAGAAGGATTGGGAAGGCTGTTCTGTGGCCCTTTGAAGACACCTGATGCTTCTCTGATTGATTCTCCGGAGAGCCAGTGTCGGTCAGTTTTCTTCCCAATTCATGGATGGGAGACACTGAGGCCAGAGAAAGGCAGGGCTTGTTCAGTCATTCCTCTTGCCTCTGAGATGTAGGCAAGGGAATGTGATGGGACTGGGGAAATGCTTCATTAGGCAGCGTGCCCTGGACTGACAACAGGGCCAAGTGCATAGGCTCCTGCAGGATGCTGATGCTGGACCTGCCAGCCAGGTCTCCATCTGGACCAGCTTGTCCCAGGCTCCTTTGCCCAAGTTCACATTGGGGTCTGAAGGTGTCTTTGCTATGCTTGTACACAGTGCTGCTCTGTGCTATGTGCTCCCCAAACCCCATTTTTTTTCCTTTTCCTCCCAGGGATTCAGCTGGACTACATTTCCCAGCCTCCTTTGCAATTTGGTGGTGTCATGTGACTAAATCCTGGCAGGGGAATATGGCTTCCAGGCCTGACCCCTAGAAACCTCCTGTGCCATCCTCCACACCCTCTCTCTATATCAGCTGCCTGGATGGACCCGGACGAGGACAGAGCCAGAAGATGGAAAAAACCTGGGTATTTGAATGACAGTATGGAGTAATGTCCTCCTACAGCCCCTGACAGACAGTAATATGAGTGAGAAATAAAATGCTATTGTGTTAATTATGAAATAATTTTTATAATAAATATATTTTATATAATAAACACAAATTATTAAAAACAAAACCACTGAGATTTTAAAGTGATTTGTTACAGCACTTATTCTACTAATACTTTCCATTAATATATTGCACATAGTAGGTACTCAGTAGGTTCTTCGTGAAAAAAAGTGAACAGACAGATAAATGAATAACAAAATTAATCGGTGAGTCCGGCTATACTGTCACTGAGTTGGATTCCCAAACCATAGTTCTCCATCACAGAGGATCACAGGGAAGTGGCTTTGATGATCTCGAATGGAAATCTTTTTGTTATAAAGATGGTAAGCTGAGGCCCAGAGAAAGGAAGGGCCTTGGCCTAGGTCACAAAGACAATTAATAAGCAATTTAAGACCAGGATTCAGGTCTCCCGAAGCTTATCACACCCATGACCTTTCATCTGATAGCTTGCCATCAGCCTCTAGAACTTTCTCAGTGTCTTTGGGGGTTGGTGAGGGGAATCATCATTTCTTTATCTCTGGGTCAGTCCAGCATCCAAAGAACAGCTGGAACTGCCAGAAGGGAAGAAGGATGAGAGACTGACGGGATACAGGATGCCCGTGAGATGCCCGACCAGCCACGGCTGTCTCTGTAGTGCCCTCTCTGGTCCAGGGCCACCAGGTCAGGGCTGGCTGTGCAGCCAACCACAGGGAAGCCACAGGTGGTGCAGGAGGAAAAGGAAATAGCTCCAGACCTTGAAGCCAAAAACCCAGGTCTAGCTCTCGCTCTGCCATGGACACAGAGGGCAACTCCCTCCCCTTCTCTGGGCCTCAGTCATCTCATCTGATAAAGGGGTTCATGGTGATTATTACTGAGAGTAATGGTGATGCAAGATGAGACAATAGAGGGGAAAGTGATCTGAAGAGCACAATTGGGAAGGCCTCCTTCTTTGCATGAGGATATTGTCAGGGACCACCGGTGCCGAGAGGTTATGACCTTGGGCTTGGGAACCAGACAGACCTGGGACAGCTTCTGACTCTGCCACAGGCCACCTCTGCAGCACTAAGTTGTTTCATTGCTCTGAGCCTCAGTTTCCAACTGCCAAATGGGGATAATTATCCTTACTTCTTAATGCTGGAAGGGGTGGGGGAAAGGGAGGGAGGTGGCCCAGGCAAAGGGCCCAGTACAGTGCCTGGCGTATGGGGACAGTGCCGACACAGATATCCTGGCCATCACCCCCCTGCCTTGACTGCCCCACTTCTCCACACCCTCAATCCTCTTTTACCAGCAAGACTCCTTTAAGGAGTTTGCTAGAAAGCTTTGGGGCCGATGACCCATGTTTCTTTTTTGTCTGTTTCAGATCAGCCTCAAGAGCACGGAGGCTGAGAAGTCACCATCTCCTAGTCGATGTTGTTTGTGTCCTCTGCGGAGATTTTTGAAGCAAAGTGCACTGAGGGCCTGGCAGTCCTGCATCCTCTGACATCACTCAGCATCAGGAGGACAGATTTGTTAACAGGGAGGCTCCTCTGACTTAGAATAACATTTAAAATGGATGAGAGGTTATTAAGGAATATTTTAAAAGAAAAATAGTTATTACTCAAGGAGCACAGTCTAAGCTAGGTTATAAACTGGTCTTAATCAGTAAAATGAGGCAACTTAATGAAAAAAATTACAATTTAAAATAGGCCTACATTAAATAATCATGTCTCATAAACACAGAAGTCCTTTAGCACATAAGAATTAATTGCTGGACTCAGAAGCTAAAGGCACAATAAAGGAACCCTTAATTTTTTGGTCTTTTATTTTTCTCTTCCAAAAGGCAACCCAAAGGAAGACTAGACTTCCTCGCTTCAGCACCAAAGGGTCTGGACATTTGCAAACGGAATTTGCTCAGTAACAATTCTGTTTCCTTCAAACTATTATTTTAAGACATGGTCTGAATAAAGTGTCACTTTGTTCTCTGGATCTGCATCCGTTTTAAGTAAACGCATGTGACATTTTCACCTCTGATGAATTAGGGAATGAACTCATTTTGCAGAATCAAAGCCCCTGAGTTTAGACCCTTCAGGCTGGGCAGCTCAGCTATCAGGGTAACAGCCTTACTGGTCCAGCGAGATATTGCATCTCTATTACAGCAGCCGTTAGAAACAGTCCAATGAAACAGAGTGGCCTCATCCAGGGACGATTTTTGCCCTCCAGGGGGATATTTGGCAGCGTCTAGAGACACTTTTGGTTGTCACAACTGGTGGAGGTAGAGACTGCTACTGGCATCGACTGGGTACAGTCCAGGGACGCTGCCAAACATCCAACAATGTGCAGGACATCCTCACAACCAAGAGTCGTCCAGCCCCGGAGGTCAACAGTTCGGAGGTTGAGAAACCATGCAGCGAAGGGAGAAAAGCAAAATTCTGGAAGGAATGAACGTGCCCTCAGGGGTTCCCAGGCACAGGAGACAAAGAGAGTCTCCAAACATCAGGACCGGCTATCTGAAGCTGGGAATGTAGGCTGCTGGAAAATTTTCCCTCAACATGACCCCAGCACCAGGTGTGTCTAACATCTGACTTTCACCCAAACCTATTTTCCACCCAAATGGATCAATTCTCTCCATCAGAGCATCTTTCTTGCCCTCTGGAACCTATTTTGATTTTGTGATAGGAGAATCCTAGGAGAAAGCTTTTTTTTAAAAATTTATTTATTTTTATTGATTTAGTTTTGGCTGCGTTGGGTCTTCGTTGCTGCGTGTGGGCTTTCTCTAGTTGCGGTGAGCGGGGGCTACTCTTCATTGCGGCGCGCGGGCTTCTCTTGTTGCGGAGCATGGGCTGTAGGTTCACAGGCTTCAGTAGTTGTGGCACGTGGCCTCAGTAGTTGTGGCTCACAGGCTCTAGAGCACAGGCTCGGTAGTTGTGGTGCACAGGCTTAGTTGCTCTGCGGCATGTGGGATCTTCCCGGACCAGGGCTCAAACCTGTGTCCCCTGCATTGACAGGCAGATTCTTAGCCACTGCGCCACCAGGGAAGCCCAGGAGAACGTTTTTTCACAGTCACCCTTGGCAAAATGGATTTATTCTGCAAATCAAGAATCCTAGCTCATAAAGGTGAGCGTCTTGAGGGCTCCTTCCTCAAAGGGTAGCACTCAGCGCTTCCCTCCTTGCTAATCTGACTCTGCCTGCTTGGCAGGAGAAGCAATCTGGTCTTCATGTTAATACTTTATAAACACAAACGTCCTACAAGATAAACATCAGTCTATTACACCTGTTCGGTTGAAGCGTGCCTGCTTGTTACCGAAGGCTATTTGGGCCTGATTCGCTCACGATATAACTTCTTCCTGCTGGAGGCCAAGGTGCAGATCGTAGGCATCTTATTGAGTGGAGGGGTTAGGTGGGGAGCAAGTGGGTTAGGGTGGGATGAGCAAGAGACATTTTACTCCCATCCTCTAGGGCTCAAGCTTTCTGCTTCCTAGAGGGGACAGAAAGGCATGGGGTCCCTCAACAAGAGTTGCATGGACCATGGGCCAATTTGCCACCAGGACAGGAATTCAGGAACAAGGCAGGGCACACTCCAACACCTGGCTAGTTTTAGTTTAAGTTATGAAAGAATGCTGAGTCTACTGTGGGCAGGTATTAGGTAAGCCCTGCCCAACCAGCCAGCCTTTCTGAAAACAGGCTGGAATCTTGCTCTGCCACGTCCTAACTCTACGCTCTTGGAATATGACACATCTGTCTTTTTATCTATTAAGTAAGAATCCTGATGCCGACCTCCCAGGGCTGGAGATAATAGAGGTACCGAGCTAACGTATCACTGAATACATGATTGACGTTACTACTGTTAGAACAATTCTATTTCTTTTTATAGGTATACTTTATAGTAAAATACTACAGTAAGATACAGTAAAACCTCAAGCAAACAACTCAATGCATTTTACTTATTACACACCCAAATGAACCACCATCCAAATGAAAATATAAGCCATTCCCAACACCCCAGATTGTTCCCTCGTGCTCCTCTCCAGTCACTGCCCCCAACCCCAAGGATAACCTCTATTCTGGCTTTTCCATCCTAGATTAGCTTTGCTTCTTCCTGACCCTCCTATACAAACAGAATCACGCAAGAGGTGCCCTTTTGTGTCTGGCTACTTTTTTCTCAGTACAATGCTTTTGACATTCATCTATGTATTGCCTTTATCTGGAGTTTATGCTGTTAAAAAATGTTTCCTGGGTAGTATTCTGTTGTACGAAATACCACAATTCATTTATCCATTCGACAATTAAGGGACATTTAGGTGGTTTCTAGTTTGGGGATATTATAAATAAAACCTATGGTTGTCATTAAAATATTAATCCTAGACCCAAGGGACAACTGGTCAACCCCTTTCTTCCCCTGGGAACTGATCCCCGTCCTTGGCCAGCTCCGGGCAGAGAAGCCCTCTGTTGTGTTATGAAGAAAATGAGTTTGCCCTCAGCATGCCCACGCAGCCCTCTGCACCCTTGCCCTTCCTCCCAGGGGCACTCGGGTCATCCCTTAAGAGTCTTGGCCACTTACATGTCTTTGATGTGAATGCTTTTCCCCCACTGTTCTCCTAGGGGCATGTTGAAGACAACCTCTGACACCCCCCATGATAAATGACATGACATTTGATCCCGCTTTGCTTTTTACAAATGTACACATCCTTCTGGTCTGGCGGGAAGGACAACAGCCCTATTTTTCAGGTAGGAAAACTGAAACAAATTGATTCATCCACTTGTTCACTCACTGGACAAATATTATTTTGTATGAAACCCTTGCTAGTTACTGGGCCAGGCATGAGCCATGAATTGACCTGGTGGGAGATGCATAAACATAGGATCACACCCCCTGCCAGATTCTTCCCACTTTTGCATCTTCTAGCACTGAGTGCCCTTGTAATTTACCAAATCCACTGCTTGCTTTCTGCATGATTAATCTTAGCTCCCTGGTGAGATGAAGTTTTCTGTTGCTAGTTTTTTTTTTTTTTTTTAATCCTTCCATAATACACAACACTCTTAGGAATACAGAAGTGTTTAATAAATGCTCTGAAAGAGTGTAATAGAGACTGGTATTGTCGACTTGACTTCATAACTCCAGACTTACAAGTTCCACATTAGAGAGGCTTGCACATACCCAAATAGCTTTCTGGCAAGTACAGCTAAATCATATATCACACGTGTGTAGGTCAAAGAGATTCAAGGTCCAAGAAGGACTCAGCATGCCCTTGCTGGGTGCGAAGAAAACATGCCAGCTGCCTTTAGGAGCAGAGAGTAACCCCCATCGACAGCCAGCAATCAAACACGGACCTCAGTCCTACACCCACAAGGAAATGATTTCTGCAACATCCCTAACAAGTTTGGAAGTGGATTCTCACCCCGGGGGCCTCCAGATGAGAGCCCAGTTAGTTAACCCCTTGGTTCTGACCTTGTGAGACCCTGAGCAGAGAACTGAGCCTGGCCCACAGGGACTTCTGACCTACAGAAATGTAAGGTTAGAGATGGGTGTAGTTTTAAGCTGCTGAGTTTGTGTAATTTGTTGTGCAGCAATAAAGGCTAATATAACATGTTTAGCTGAGACTGCAGTAGCCAGGAATCTTTTTGAAGCATCAATCAAATTGTGCCACTCCCCTGCTCCAAGCATGTTAATAGCTCCCATCACACTGGACAGCCAGAGCCAAAGCTGTCTCATGGTCCAGAGAAGTCTGGCCTGGCTCTCACTACCTTGCTTCTTACCACTCCCTCCCTCTCACTCCATTCCAGCCAAACTGACCTCTTTGCTTTTCCATAAACATCACAAGCTCACTCCTACCTCAGGACCTTTGCACTTACTGTTTCTCCTTCCTGGAATACACTCATCCCAGCTATGCACATGGTTTGCCTATTCATTTCAGTTTGATCTTTGCTCACTGTCCTATCCCCATGGATACCTTCCTTGACCACCCAGTCTAAAATTCTCCAAAATTCCCACTTAGCATCTCTCTCTATCCCTAAAATTGCTTTATTTTTTATAACACTATTTCTCTGCTTAACAGTATATTTTAATTTATCCCTTTGTTTATTACCAATTATATAGACTCCTACCCCACCATGTCATTCATTGTTTGGAGAGGATCCATGGGCTGGCTCACTTTAGATGACCTTAGGATGATTGAGAATGAGTTAATAGCAGCAACAAGGACCCCTAGGAGGGGATGGACTTCCTCTGCTTTATTCACTGCAGTGTCTCCAGTACCGAGAACAGTACCTGGGAATCATCAATATTTAATAGTGTTTATGATGAGTCAGGCATTGCATTGGGTACCGTCTATTGCTTTAATGAAAACAACAAATCCACACCACCATTCTTTAACATTGACAGGCCATCTTACAGAGCAAGATTTTAAAGAACTCCCATAGGTAGGATTTTGTACCTTTCTCACTAATCCTTAACAGTCAGCATTCATAGTTTCCCTAACTCTGATCCTGGGCTACATTTTGATTAGAATCCTTCGTAAAGGTCACCTTGATTCACTTGTCCCCTGGTTCCAATTGGACTGTAGGGTTTCAGGGGAGCTTGGAATCCAAATGCTCGAGCAGCATCTCCTGGCTACAAGACCTGGAGTTGTATTTTATTTCCAAACCGATTCTTGTGATTACTTCCTTTCACAATGGGCTGCTTGAGTCATGCTGCCATAGCTTCACTTGCTCAGAGCCCCCATCTCCATCCTTCTCCTTGTCAGCAAGATAAGAGGGAGTTGGGGAAAGACCTGGATGACAAATGTCCCCTGTATAAACTGGATGGTTTCTCCACTGAGAAGGTAACTTCCCACTGGGTTCTGGAAGAAGAGACACAGCCCTATTCTTAGCAATATTTTTATCTTGAATGACTTCTCCCTTTGGTGATTTCAAGAGTAACATTTGCTTATTGTAGGAAATAAATAATACAAGAAATTGTACAGAAAAAAAAAAAAATCCCCTCTTGTAAACAACCGCACAGAAAAAGCCATTGTTACTATTCTGAAATTCTCTCTCCCTCTCTTTAACATGACTCGGAGATCCTAGTATCACTTGACATGAAAACGCAAATTCTCTTATGCCCAATTGTGAAGGTTAATTTTATGTGTCAACTTGAATGGGTCATGGGGTGCCCAGATTACGCATTATCTCTGGTTGTGTCTGTGAAGGTGTTTCCAGATGAGATTAACATTTGAATCAGTGGACTCGGCAAAGGAGATCACCCTCCCCAAAGTGTGTAGCTATCAACCAATCCATGAAGGGCCTGAACAGAGCAAAAGGCAGAGGGAGGAGGAATCTGCCCCTTTTTTTCCTACCTCACTGCTTGAGCTGGGACATCTCACCTATCTTCTCTTGCTCTGGGACTGGGATTTACATCATCAGCTCCCCTGGTTGTCAGGCATTTGGACTTGGACTAAATTATACCACTGGCTTTCCTGGGTCTCCAGCATGCAGACAGCAGATCGTGGGACCTCTCAGCTTCCATTATATATATATATATATATATATATATATATATATATATATATATATATATATATTCTGTTTTTCTGGGGAACCCTGACTAATACAGATTTTGGTATCAAGAGTGGTTCTAGAGGAAGAGAATTTTAAAGACGAGTTTTCTGAATTCGTTCTGGGGTTTCTGGAATTGGCTCTCCAATCTGATTAGATTTAAAGATGCTAATGACTCTATTTCTGTCCTAGTCAGTTCAGGCTGCTATAACGGAATGCCATAGACTGAGTGACTTACAAACAACAGAAATTTATTTCTCACAGTTCTGGAGGCTGAGACATCCAAGATCAAGGTACTGACACATTCAGTGTCTAGTGAGGGCCCACTTCCTGCTTCATAGACAAATGTCTTCTCTGTGTGTCCTCGTGAGGGTGAGGCAGCTCTCCTGGGTTTCTTTTATTAGGTTGCTAATCCCATTCATGAGGACTCCACCCTCATGAACTAACTACCTCCTAAAGGCTCTACCCCCTAACACACTGGGGTTTAAGATTTCAACATATGAATTTTGGGGAGACACAAACCTTCCGTCCATAGCACCAACATCATAATAATCTAAAACTTTTCCAGACTAGCCGAGAGAACGAGAGATTTCGTAAATCCTCTCAGATCCTGTATCTCCAACCTCAGTCTATATTTTAAAAAATTTAAAAGGGGTTTTTGAAAACCCAAACTGTAAGGAGAACATCTGCACCTATGAAGTAGTTTCCGCTGTGGGCTATACACTCCCCAGCTCAACGGGGAGGCAGGATGCAGCCCTGAGAGGTCACCTTGTCCATCCCCCTGCTTCCAGACTGAAACCAGGCCACTTTTTTCCATTCTTTAAAGGACTTCCCTCTAGTTCCTCTTCTGGCCCCACCCTTTGTCTTTCTTTTCAGAACTGAGAGAAACCAACTCATGCTCCAAAGGCAATTAGACACAGATTGCCTCGTCTGCATGTTTGTAAACTGGATGCCTCTCCCACTTGACTCAACCATCCCCAGGCCTCCTCCCCTTCATCTCCCCTCCATCCCCGAGCCTGTGCTCAGAGATGTCAAACCAACAGGCCCAAGCAATTGTAACTCAGGGAGTAAATCAGTGGCCAAATAAAAGAAACACATACACACCACAGCCAAATAGGGACGCTTGTGTGCCATTCATTGTTTGGAGAGGATCCATGGGCTGGCTCACTTTAGATGACCTTAGGATGACTGAGAATGAGTTAATAGCAGCAACAAGGACTCCTAGAGCAGTCGACCATGGTTGTTAAGTGCAGGTACTCTGGAGTCCAACTACCTGGGTTCATATCCCAGCTCTGCCTTGGGCAAGTGACTGTATCACTCTGAGCCTCAGTTTTCTCTTCTGTAAAACAGAGATCATAATAGGGTCAGAGGAGTTCATATTCTCAGAGCAGTGCTGGGGACCTGGTAAGCCTTCCACATCATAGGGCTTTTAGGATTGTGCTGTTATCATGTACTAAAGGCTGCCAGATGCCTTACCTCTGGCGTATGGACACTCTCCAGTCCCAATAGGACAAGGGCTGGTCACAACTTGCAGATAAAGGAAACAAGGAGCAGTAGTCGCCCAAGTGTGGCCCAGGTGAAATCCTGCTCATTTTCTGATTCCGTAGGGCCCACCAGCTAAGAAGTGATTTTTATATTTTTAAATAGTTTTTATATTTTTAAACAGTTATGTAAGTACTCACATAGTATGTTCGATTTCACCTCTTGGCCTGCAAAACCATCTGGCCCTTTACAGAAAGTTTGCCAACCCAAGGCTTTGAAAGGGTTAAAGGCTGGGAGTGGGATTCTGACCTCCAAGCTTGTCCTCTTTCATATAGCCTCTGTTGCTTCGCTTTTGAGTGAATGTATGTCTTTCAGCTCAGACTGAAGGATATTCAAATACTATTCATTCATTCAACAACTACTTATTAAGGGTGAGAGGCAGAGGAGGAGACACAGGCCAGCTCACTGCTGGATGCCTGCAGCCTCGCCCCACTTAGCCTTGCAGCAAGCAAAAGGTCTCTGGTAAACCCAGACTGATCAGAAAACACCTCCAGTGACTGACATCTGACGTCCTCCAGAGAAAGCCCGCCTACCACCCACGCAGAAGCTCAGTAGCTTCCAGATCCCACTGTCACATGCCTGGCCACAATGCGTTCTGTTTCCTCTCAAATTCTCTGGAATCCTGAAGAGCAGCAGGAATGGTGGCTCTGGTCCAAAGCCCAGCCCAGTAGGTCCACCAGATCAGGCCCAGAGTCCTCTCCCTGGGGTGACGAGGGCTCGGGTGACCCATGCTCTACAGCCTCCCTGGGCACCATTTTTGGTGTCTGTCCATTTCTTGGGCTTTATAGTGGTCTAGCAGGTGTGCAGCTCCAATCAGAAATAACATAGTCACGTAGGCGTGGAGAAGGGCCACCTAAAAGTAATGCAAGTGGTCATTCAGTGAACAGGAAAGCCAACAGCTGTGAGTTTTGGTTCCTAGCGCTGGCCTTGGGCCATCTCCGCCCCAGCCTCCGCCCCATGGGCGGTGAGATGGCGCAGCTCAGCTATTTTGAATACTTGGAGGTTTATGATAGGCTTCGGAAAATATGGGTGTTTACAGCCTTATTCTCATCGTGGGAAAACTGACATTAGGAAAGTACACGGTAGAAATCTTATGTACTTTCCAGAATGTAAACAGAGTTAAAAGTGAAATTGTCAGGAGGCAGCAGGGCACTCAGCGGTGGGAGACGAGCTGGGCAGGCCCGGAATGGAATTTTCCAGTCGGTCGGTGCTCTCCTGGACTACCTTGGCCGCTCTTGGGGTGAAAGGAGGGAGGGAGGGGTCAGAGAGGAAGGGAGGTTTGAGGTCATGGATTTAGCAGGGGAGTTTAATCAAAATTGGAGGCCAGAAATAAATGATTCTACTTCCAGGGCACAGAAATGGACGCCTGGGTCTTCTGGAGACCTCTCGCTGCTGACTGCTAGGAGGTTCTAACAGAAAAGCTTAGACTTAGCTGTAAAAGTTACAATCTTGGGGGTGGGGTGCCAGTGAAAACGGGCAGATTCTCATGCCTTGATCAGGGGAGAAGCGGGCCAGGCCCCAGGTATACAGCCCCCTTGTTATTTCCTTGAGAGTCTCAGCCCCTGGATACCCTGGGCCAATTCTGATGTCCATTGTCAGTCAATATGAAGAAGTAATTGGGACGAGAAGGCTGAGTCATTGTGGCTGCTGCCTGCTCAGCTGGGCTGAAGACCCCACTGGGAAATTTCTGGTTGACAAATTTCTCTAGCTCTTTAAAATTCCAGCGACAATTGTGTGCCTAGGTAGGAAAGCCTTCCCTTCAGCAAAATCCTTAAAATGTCCTTGTTGCTGGATTAACCCTGTGAGCCACAGTTCTGATTTCACCATTCCCTCTGCTCTACAACCTTCACTGGCTCCCCAGTGTCTGCAAGATCAAGTCCGTACACCTTAGCCTGGCCCTTCCAGGTGTCTGTCCAGCTGCCCTTAGAGCCACATCCCCAAAGAGCTCCATCCCCCCAGCACACACTCAGTCGCCGACCCAGCCACCCAGGGCTGCCCACCCACTCCAGGACGGCTCAAGAGCACTTCCTCCTCCAGCCCTTTGCTCAAGCTGCCCCCTCTGCCCACAACGCCCTTCTCATCCTTCTGCATCCTTCCAGGCTCAGCAACTGGTCCCTTGAGAGCCTTCCTGATTACGCTTCTCCCTAGTGTGGAAGAGACACTGTATCTTTGCTTGCATGAATGCCCATCTCTCTGACATGGCCCCCCGTCTCCTGTGAACACTATTATCTATTTACACACCCATCTCGGGCTTAGAACAGGCTGAAGCAGCAGGGGAGAGAATGGGGTTATGCATTTACCGCAGATCCCTCATGTGGGCCGTGGTAAGACATGAGATGACGCACGTGCAACTGAGCAGGTGAGCTGAGTGACCAAAGCTGCTTCCAAGGATAACGGGGGTCCTCATCACCTGAGTTAGGAAGGCTTGGCCAAAGGGTGGTACTGTGTCCCCCCAAAATATATGTTGAAGTTCTCATCTCCAGGACCTGTGACCTTATTTAGAAAGAGGGTCTTCGCAGACACAATCAAGTTAAGATGAGGATGGGCTCAAATCCAATATGACTGGCTTCCTTAGAAGAAGAGGAAGATTTGCACGCAGAGACACAGATGTACAGAGTGAGGATGCCAGGTGAGGATGGAGGCAGGGATGGGAGTAACGCATCAACAAGCCAATTATGCTAAGGATTGCTGGCGACCACCAGAAGCTGGAAGAGGCAGGGGAGGACCCTTCCCTAGGGCTGTAAGAGGGAGCGTGGCCTGGACAACACTTTGATGTTGGACTTCTGGCCTCCAGAACTGCAGGGAATAAATGTCTGCTGTTTTAAGCCACTTCGTTATGCCAGCTCTGGAAATTAATGCAGGTAAGATGGAAAGGAGGAAACCCGTTTACCTACTAGGCTCCAGATAATTCGTGTCCATAATCTCATTTAAATTCATTTTGTCTGGGACGCAGGTGGCTTTTTTATTTTATAACAAGCTGACCAAGACCCAGAGAAGGGACGTGACTTGTGCACAAACCCACAGTTAGGAAGAGGCAGAGGTGGGATTTGAACCCAGAACCAATGCGAGACTTCCCCCTGCCCCACACCTGACGGAGTCTCAAGGAGTCCCTGGCCAGGAGGGGAAGCAGCAGAACCCATGAGTGTGAGTCGCCTTTGCCCGGGTCTCTGGAGCCCCGTAGAACTGTCCTCACCTATCTTTCCTGTTCTCCGGCAGCAGACAATGCAGTTACCTGGGGACCAGTTCCTGTGGGATCTGCTGCCCAAGTATGAGCCCAGGAAGCTCAAGCATCTTATCTGATGAAGCAGGGAGGGGCGGCTGGCTCCCCATAAACTTTGCCCGTTTGTTAACATGTGTTCCAAGCTGAGATTACCCGGCGTGGAGCAGACAATGGAGACGATTGAATAAAGTCGGGAGTGTTGTGGCTGTGACTGCCTGAAGTGAAAGATAGTGAAGGAGGGGGATCTAGGGTGCTGGGGAGGGAAGAAGGGGGGCCGCTGCCCGCTCCCTCTGGGCTCTGTTACCACAACCACAGGAAAGTGGCACAAGGCACAGTTTCCCATCACGCAAAGGCAACATCGCCAAATAAGAGACCCAGGGAGTCAGTGGGTCCAGGATGCTGAGAACTTCAGAGTCAAGAGGATGCTCTACGTGACAAGCCCTCTGGGAGATGTCTCAAGGGGTGGTGCCCAAGCTGTACTCAGCAGACCTAAGGGATCTGAGGGGGCAGTCCCGGGCACAGGGGAGTCCCACAACAATCACTACTGTAACGGGGACCTTTGTGGAGGTTTTACTCCGTGTCAAGCACATCTTTTGTCTTATTTAAGCTTCACCGAGTTCTAGCATCATCCCCATTTTACAGATGATGAAACAGAGGCTTGGAGAGTCAAGTAATTTAAACCCATCACCTGACAGGTAAGTGGCAGGAGAGATTTAGGGGCATCTCCTAGATGGGGTGCGGGTCCCAAACCCACTCTTTAACCAGAGCAGCTCCCTTTTTATCTGTTTGATATATTAGGGTGCTTCTCAAGTCGTATGTAAAAAAAAAGTTTGCTTTAGAACAAAGGTCTACTTTTTTCACCTCACTTACAGGCTTTGAGACACAGAGCAACCACACTGGGTCCGGCATCCTTCCTCTCCACAGCTGAGCTGACAGGCACCCCAGGAAAGCTGCAGCTGGGCCCCCCCGATGCCACAACCTGCCGTCTTCTGCCCGTGTTGTCTGTCTGCTTCTCCGCCCCGCGTGCTGCTGCCTCACACCCTGCTTAGCCCCTCGGGATTCTCCACCTGCATCAGGCTTCTGCTCACTCCGAGATGCTCCTCTCCCCCTACATGGACCACCAGCCTTGCACCTGGCCCACACCTGATGTGGCAACCCAGCCTCAGTCCATGACCCACTGGGGAGGGGACCAGGCAGACGGAAAGGGAAGAATGGACCAGTCAGGAGCCCTGCCCACACTGTGCCACGGAGCCTGTCACCATCACAGGCTCCTTCTTGTGGTGGGCGTGTGGGCAGAGAGGGAGGGGGACAATCTTCCCGTTGTCATTTTATGCCACTTCTCGGCAAAGAGCAAATCTTTTTCCCTCCGTGATTTCATCAGATCCTCACAGCACCCCAGGAGTTAAGCGGGGCCGGGAGAGAGGTGACAGTCCGGGGGTCACCCAGCTATCAAGCTATGCCTAGGCTGTGTTCTGCCTGGCGCCCATTCTTGGACTTTTTCTTTAATACTCTGCTCCCTCTTTCGGTCCCGTGCATTTTGTGCTGCCCAGCTGCTCCCTAATTTAAGACTATTTCCCGGCCAGGGAGGGCTGTTTGTTTTGCTACAGCATGAGGACAGCTCCCGGCAGGCCTTGTCTAGTGTCACAAACTCATCTGGAGACTGTCTTTATTTTAAAGGCCTGGCTCTATGGTTTCTCTGTGTTTTATAGGCAGGAAAATAAAAATAGGGGTGATGAGTGATGAATGTCCCCTGGAGCCTGGCTGCAACTCCATCTCTCAGCTATTGCTCTAGTGGTCACTCCCCTCTGCACTGGCAGGGGCCACCCTGCCCCAGCGCACTGGCATTCCAGGAAGCAGGGCAGGCAGGACCCCTGCCCCAGGGGCACTGGAGCTGGCATCTGAGACCAGGACATGTGCTACCTCCTGGAGCCTGCTCTGGGCATTGTCTCGGAGTCCTGACCTCCACGGGGCCCTTATTCTGGTGGAGCTCCCCCCAGCAGTGGACCCTCATCATGGCCACTTGGAAACCGGGACCTTTTTGTCAATCCAGTGATGATACTGAGATAGATTCCATTAGACATTTCTTCTTCATTATAAATGTTCAAAGGATCGCAAAGTATCAGCTACACTTAAAAACTGAAATTTGAGGCTTCCCTGGTGGCGCAGTGGTTGGGGGTCCGCCTGCCGATGTGGGAGGCGCGGGTTCGTGCCCCGGTCCGGGGCGTACAGCAAAAAAATAAAAATAAACTGAAATTTTAATCCTGTGATAAACCATAATGGAAAGGAATTTTTAAAAGAACATATACATATGTATAGCTGAATCTCTTTGCTGTACAGCAGAAATTAACACAACATTGTAAATCAACTATACTTCAATTAAAAAAACTGTTAAAGAAACCCACAAAAACTATTTTTCTGTAAAAAGTCAGAATAATGTCTGTGAGTAATTAAGACCCTACTATGTGCCAATCGTTTTAAGTACTTTGGATTTTTAAATCCTCATCCTCTTTTTACAGATAAAGAAACCAAGGCCTCAAGATATTAGTAGACCCGCCCCATCAGCACAGCTAAGAAGCAGCCACCGTGACAAGACCGACACTGACTGAGGATGGACTCACGTGCCGGGCATTGCTCCAAGCCCTTTGCTTCGCCACAGTCCCCTGGTGAGGTAGTCTTGATTATTTTCCCAGCTGACAGATGAGGAAACAGGCTCAGAGTGGGAAAGCCACAAACCCAAGGTCACACAGCTTGAGTGGCAGGACGAGGATTGGAATCCAAGCAGGCCGCCCAACCCAGAGCCTGGATTCAAGCCCTCTCTGGTGTGTTCCAGAGTCCATCCTCTTCCCTTACACCCAGGGGCCTCTCAGTAAATTCCGCTGCACTGAGCACCGGTAGGCATAAGGCAAACCCAGTTACTAGAACATCTGGCTGGATGAACGGCAAAGTTGAAGACAGAATTTGGGGGGCTATATGCACAGGGGGATTCCCAAGGTCCAGAAAGGTTAAGTAACTCATCCAAGGTCACACAGGTCACCGTGGGCAGATGGAGACCTGGAATCCCAGGCCAGCCTTCCTCCTGGACTCTTGCATCTTCTGCATCCAAGGGACCCCTTTTGGGCCCAGAGTCCCACAGGCTTGCTGTCCAGGGCCACCTCATCTCTTCTCTCCGGGCCTTGCTGCCCTCCAGGTGCTGACAAGGCTGGGTTGCCTGCCCATGACCTTGGGAAGGGACAGGAGTGATTTTAGCAATCTAAACACACTCGTTCCTTGCCTCGAGATGCCCGAGCACTGAGTGATTTGTATGCTCTGAGCACGTCACCTTCTTTCAGGAGACAGAGAGGCTGCCTGAAAAGTCATTTTTCAGCATTTGACACAAAGTCTCTTTTGCTCTTTCGTGAAGCCAGATAAGCATCAGCAGCCAGGCCGATTAGAAAAAATATATACTTGGTATCGGGAAGCCAGGGAAAGACAGGAAGCCGCCCGTCAGTCTTCCTTCCTTGACTCATTCAGACGGGGGCGTGGGGCGCTTTCCCACCCGCTTCTGCGGCTCAGGGAGAAGGTTACCTTCTGGAGAGATCAGCATCCTGGGTAAACAGCATCTTCCTGGGGTTGGCAGCACAGGTCTGGGCTTGGGAGTCAGGAGAACAAGTATTCAAGTCCAGCTCTGCCACTTCCTAGGGGTGTGACCTTGGGCAAGTCACTTCCCTTCTCGGAGCCTCAGTTTTTGCATCTGACAAATGGGTATAAGAGTACCCACCTCATGGGGCTGTGATGCGGCTCAGATGAGATACTGCATAGAGCCACAGGATAGGGTAAACGGTGAGCTGGCCATATATGTCAGCCCTGACATAGATTGTTACGCGTGGCACCTCCAGGACCTCATGGAGCCCCCTGCTAAGCTTTGGCTGTGAAGACAGAGCCTGGGCTCTCTTGCTGGCATCTAAGTATATTGGTTGTTAAGCTCTTGGCCATGCAGTGTGTGTGGATTCTGCAGACAAACCAGCCCCTGTCCTCTGGGGGCTTTTGGCCACAGGAGGGAACTACCACATGGGGAATGGGCAGTCCAGCTCCATCACTAAGCAGTGGCACACAGAGACTGTTTCTCTTCCTTCCCCAAGCATGCCACACACCCCGTCCCCCCTCCCCCACAGCAGGGAGGACCCTCCCACACTCAGCAAGGACTCAGACGGTGCCCAAGACGTGGCCCTTCCTCCCTGCGATTATAGAATTCAGCTCATTGAGCATTTGGTGATATCCAAACCTCCCCCTTCTTTTCCCCCTGCCACCACCAGATCCATTCAGCCCACTGGCATCTTTCTCCTGGATCACAGCATGGCCTCCTTCCTGCCTCCCTGCCTCCAGCTTCACTTCACCCTGCTACTAGGAAAAGACTTCTACCACACCCAGTCCCTTGCTTAAAACTCTTCGATGCCTCTTCCCACCCCAATGTGTCTGTTTCAAGGGAGGGCTATCCCAACCCCCTCACCTTGGACACCTCCATCAACACTTCCTCTTCCCACCTGCTCTCTGGACACACCTGCCAGCTTCATCAAGCTGCCTGCAGGTCTGGAAAGCTCTGAGCTCTCGCTCCTGCTCGCAGGGCTTTGCACCTGCTGCTTGATCCGGCCACAGTGACCGTCCCTCTCCTTTCCATCACTGCACTGCTCACCTGTCACGCTCTGGGAAGCATTCTCTGCCTCTGGGCTCCCCGCTGAGCTCCCACGATCCCCTGCACTTCTCCAGTGGCCAGTCTGTTTGCCTGTCTGTCGCCCCACCAGACTGTCTCTCATTCCAGGTTACGTTTCCAGTTTCCAGCACAGAATCGTGCACGATAACTCGTTGTGGAATAAATGAATTTACAGTGCACCTACGACGTGCCACTCCCCGTGTTAGGTGCTGAAAACACAGAAGAATAAAGCAGGGTGCCTGGCCTGTAGCGTGTCAAGACTAAGCACTGGGGAGAATGAGGCTTACTGTCAGAGAACAGAAGGTGCAAAGGGAAGGGAATTGGTTCCAGAGAGAAACAAGCACCAGGGCTGAGGCAGCTCAGAGCAAGGGCTGACGTCTTAGCAGGGCGAGGGGATTGGGGAGGATTTAGAGGGGAGGTGGTCTCTGAGGCAGGTTCAGAAGGATGGAGAAGGAGGGGCTCGTCTGCCCCTCCCAGCCTGTTCTGATCCTCTTTCCAACTCCATCTCAGCTGATCTCCCACCACTGCACGCTCCAGCCACTCCCATCCATTCGTGGAGCCCCAGCACCTCAAGCCGCCTTGTGCCACTCCGCTGGCTGACATGCCAGTTCTTCCACGGGAGGCTGCCTGGTGGTGTGGGACAGAAGTGAACAGTCATGAAGATGCTCTTGGGTTAGAACCCAGCTCCCTTCCTCTGCAGCTGTCTACCCTCAAAAGAGTGGGCAAATTGGGTTTAAGAATGCCCCCCACTCCGACAACAATCATGTCCACCTGGAACATCAGAATATGAGATCTTATTTGGAAATAGGGTCTTGGAAGATATAATTAGTTAAGATGATGTGTCCTTATAAGAAGAGGAGAGACAGAGACAGACACCCACATGAGGAATGCCACGTGGCGATGATGGAGGTTGAGACTGGAGTGATGTGTCTATAAGCCCAGGAACACCAAGCATTGCTGACAACTACCAGAAGTTATAAGAGGCAAGAAAGGAGCCTTCTGTGGAGCCTTTGGAGGGAGTCTGGCTCTGCTGACACCTTGATTTCAGACTTCTCGCTTTCAAAGCTGTGAGAGAATAAATTTCTGTTGTTTTTAGCCACCCACGTGGTGACAATTTGTTAGGGCAGCCCCAGAAAACTAATAGGGTGGGTGTAAGAGCCAAAAGATGGAGTTCATGTAAAATGGTTAGCACGGAGCCTGCACGTAGTAAGTGCTCAAAACACGGTAGCCCTCACTGCTTTTTATCAATTCAGTATACGTATCTGCTTTCTCTTCCCTCCGCCAGAAGCAGAGACCTCCTGTTCTGCAGAAACAGGAGTTCCTACGGCTTCCCCTACTGCCCTGTTTGCTACATCTTTCACATCCAGCTTCATCCTAAATTCCTCCTATTATTTTAAATTCCCTTATGGTCTGGGGACTTGGAAAACAAGCCACTCCACTGTTTCTTCATAAAATCAGAGTCTCCGGGTCAAAAGAAATCTCAGAGGCCACTCCTCCAATCCTTCTCCAATTCCTGATCATCCTCTAAACCACAGCACTGTCCCCACAAATAACTTACACGCACACTTTTCCCTTCAGCTTGCCCACGGTAGGCTCATTAGTATTTGTATATTGCAAGAGTATAATAGACAAACATCCTGTCAGATCACATCCCTCCCCTATTCAAACCCCACGGTGATTCCCACCTCCTTTGAAACAGATTCCAGACTCTGAGCCTGGCCCACAAGGTCCTCAGGGGCTGGCCCCTGACCACAGCTCCCTCCATGGTACCCTCCCCACAACCCTAAGCAGACCCTCTCCCCGCACCTTAAGGCTGCACTTCCTTCTACCTGTCACTCCCTTGCCCCGTATGTCTGCGGGCTTGTCACCACTCATGTCAAATGTCGCCTCCTCACACTGCCCTCCCTGACGGCCCCTCCTGTACTGAACACTTATCTCAGCCCCGTGAACTTGGGGAGGTTTTTCCTCTAGAGTGAAGGTTCTGTGAGGATTGGGATCCCCAGCACCAGGACGGCACCCCCCGCCCAGGAGATGCTCAATAGATAGATGGGTGTTGAATAAATGAATTGAGTCAGTCCCCTGCACTTTGTTTTTCAAAATATGCTCGCATTTATTTTCTTGCTTAGTTTTCACAAATGCTTTAGGAGGAAGATTATCCCATTTTTCTGGCAAAAGGAGACAAAAACTGAACTTGTAATGGAATTTGGTACAGAGGTAACCAGCCAGAGTCTATCCAGACAATAGCAAGGGGAGAAACTCAAACCCAGGTCTTCCGATCCTTACCCATCCCCCCCCCCCCCCCCCCCCCCCCCCCCCCATTCAAACCCTACCTGATCAGTGTGATCTTACCCAGGTGCTGAACCTCGGTGTGCCCCACTGCTGACTGAGTGGTGGCCTCTGTCCTCTCTGTGGCCCCAGGGCAGCCCCAGGGCAATGCTCCTGGATACTAAGGATGCTGGTAAGGAGGAGGAAGAGCCAGCACCAGCAGGGCTGACTGCATCAGGCGGGGTTCTAGGTGCTTTATAGACACACAAATTCACCCACTACTCCCATCAGCTCTGTGAGGGCAGATCTTGCTCCCATCTTGCAGATGGGAAAACTGAGGCACAGACAGAGGTTGACTAACGTGTCCTGGGAAAATCAGAATGCAGCCTCCCGAGGCCCAGCCCAGAGCTGTGCTCAGGCCCTGTGTGCTCATTCCAGGCAGGGCAGCACTGCAGGAGCCGGATTCCAGCGCACTCACAGAAGCCCCAGGCAGGGGGAACTATCCTCATTCTGCGGAGGTAGAAAACGGGCTCCTGGAGTCTGAGCTAAGAATTCTCAGCCGGTAAATGACAGAGCCAAGGGACGAAGTCAGGACTGTTTGGATACAAAGCGAGTGCTCGGAATGGCCAGGCTCTTCTGCCCCTGTAACCTGGGGGAGGAGAGACAGACACACAAGATGGAAAAGGGAAAGCCTCAGGGGGCCCCGGGATGCAGGGGAGGAAGGAAAGTTGCTCCCTGGACTCTCAGAGAGGCAGGTACCACATGCCCGGGTCAGGCAGGGCCACCGTCTGTCACACAGGCCTTCTGCCCTCGCCCCACCATCCCCCACTCCATTTCCAAGACCCGCTGAGGAAGCCGGAACCACCTACTGCCCTAAGGCCAGATGCCCAGGTTGCAAACAGATCTGAGCCTCAGAACACAGGAGGCAGGGACCGGATAGAGTCCCAAACAGATGCCAAGTTCAAAAGAGAATCTCAGGGAAACAGTGACAAACGGGAGATTCAGCACAAAAGCTTCCAAATGACAGGAGAAAAACAGAGCCAGATGGACCTGGCCTCCGCAGCCAGCAAAGCTGCCACCGGCGCGCTCTGCTCAGCCTGTCTGCTCCTGCATGACCGGTGAGGGCCCACCCTGAGTGCCCTCTGCCCAGCCAGCCTCCGTGGGCACCACTCCCCTTTGCCTGGAATGCCCTCTCTATTTTACTCTGAGTCCTCCCCAGGGTCTTCAGCAAATTCTAGCAGAATCTGTTCCCACTTACGAATCCTGCTCTGGTTCCTGGGACTTCCCTCATCCTTCTCTTTGCTATTTTTCTAGGCATGTCATCCACACACAAGCTTACCCTTCAATCACATCTTTCCTATGGGCACAGGACTTCACAGTTTGTAAGGCAGCTCTTTCACATCCACTGTCTCAAGGGACCCCGAAAATAACCTGGTGAAATGGTTACTGCTATTCCCATTGGACACGTAAGGCTCAGAGAGGGCAAGGGACTGGTCCAAGGTCACACAGCTGGAAACCATGAGAGGCAGAACTAGAAGTCTGAGACTTCACTCTAAGTCCAGCTCTCTGGCCAGCGCCTGGCACACAGTGGGTGCTTAACAAGGAATGGGTGAATGAAAGGGGTCCCTGAGGTTGAGGCAGCCCTCCTTTTCTTCCCCCCCCAGAATTTTTTCCTTCTTGGCTCCTGGAGACTCTCGGGGTCACCCCACGGTCTGACATCCCTCTGCAGGGAAGAGAAGAGGGAAAGGGAGTTGTGTGCTCTGCTTGGTCCACGCCAATGTCATGTCAGCCCCCGGCAGGCCCGCCCTGATGCCCCCACCCCAGCTTTCCCAGCGGACTCGGCAGCCATCCATCCGGCTCTCCCCTCAATCACAGGCCAAGATCACCCCATGATAAGGCCCAGCTGGGAGCACCTTCACCCCAGGGAGCTGGCATGATAGCCGGCCATGTTTTACAAGCTCACAAATCCCCGATAAGAGCTGGTCAGTCCGCTGGCTCCAGCGAGATAAGGAAATGCCCCCCTCTCCCTCCCTCGGCCCTCACTGAGCTCCCGTGCCAGGGAAGAAAGACGGTGCCAGAACACGTCTGACGAGTATGGAGTATCGCTCTGGCTCGCAGGGACCTGCCCCGCCCCCCACCGCCCTATACAGTGGACATTACAACAACCTACAGGACAGGCTTTTGGTCCCACTGTGCAGATGAGAGGAGGCCAAGCGAATTACTCCTTGGTAAGGTCCTCAGCCGGCGATCGCCCATGAGGGGCTTGGGCGAATGTTTACCAAACACTTACTGTGCCCTGGGACTGGGCTAAGCCCATCACACACAAACACCATTGCACGCCTGCCTCCACTATCCTGGGGTAGGTGAGCTCACATCCCCATGCTGTGGATGAGAAACAAGGTACAGAGATGCAAACAAGTGTCTGCTGTAGGCTGGGCCCTGGGGACCAGACCATGAGACGGAGAGTTGTGTGCAGTTCTTGGGGGTATTGGAGCTGGCATCTGTGGCGGGTGTGTGTCTGTGTGGGAAGAACAGGCAGAGGGGAGTGGGGCTGTGTGGGTCCGCCGGTCCCACTGGGTCTCTGGAGCCGAGATGACCCTTCAGAGTTGCTCTGTATTGAGGCAAGAAGACAGGGCTCTTGTATCCCTCAGGGAGCCGTTGGACCGGGTGGTCTCTGGGGAGGTGTGACCTTGGGTTAGGTGGTGGCCTTCAAGGGCAATTCCTGCAGAGGCTCGGCTGTGAGTGGCACCTGGGGGCATGAGTGCCGAGTCACATGGTTACCAGGTGTGAGCTGGGAGTCAAACCCAGGTCTGCCTGACCCCGTCAATCCTCAGAAGGATTACACTGGAGCATCTTGCTGAATAAACTCAGCTTCCAAATTTAGTTTTCTGCTCCTTTCAGGAGATTTCTAGAGTAAGTAGGAGCTAGTTGCCTCAAAGTTAGAAGACGTTGGCTTCTAGGCCTGGCTCTGCCACTGCCCAGCTCTGAGCCTGAGCTTCTGGTTAAATTGGGGGATGAACCCCAATTCACGGATGGACCCCATGTCTCTCTGGGCTCTGACCTTGAAGTTCTCTGTATCACCTAGGGTGATCCAGGGTGACCCAGCTTGTCTCTGACTCTTGCAGGGACCCCCACCCCCAATCCCTGCAGCAGCAGCTGGCCCATGGGCGCCACGTGTCCCCAGCCCCACAGGCCGGGCCGGGAGAGACATCAGTTCGCCCAACCAAAGGGCAGTGGTTAAAGGTTAGGGTTAGTCTCGAGGGGCAGATGCCCCAGGTTCAAATCCCACCTCTGACATGTTCTAGCTGTGTGTCCTGGGATAAGTGACTTCACTTCTCTATGCCTCAGTTCCCACCTGTAACTGGGAACTGTAATAATGTCACCTCCTTCTTGGAAACTGGAGGAGCTAAAACTCATAAAGCATTCAGCAGGGTGCCCGGCACACAGGAAGCCCCCGTGCATCAGCTATCACCACCACACTGTCACCAACGGAGGATGGGCTGGGTATCCATGCCTGGCTCTGTCCCCATCTCCTCCCCTCACGCTGACAACCTCCAAGGAAGTCCAAGTTCCAAAATGTCGCCGTCATTAATTTACCTTCACTGCTTTCTCTTCCTCTCCATATATTTATATTTTGCTTTGGGAGGGTGTGGTAAAAGGCCCCACTCCCGGCGAGCAGCTCAGCCTTCCCTGCAGTGATCTAACCCAAGGCCATATTTTACCGGCATGCACTAACCCAAAGGCCCTATTTCATGGGGGCGATCTCATCAGCAAACTGTACTTCCAAGGCGGGGATCTACGTTCATGGGTATATTTCGTGGCTTGAGATCTAATCATGGGGCAGTATTTCACAGCAGGGATCTAATCCCAGGGGTGTGTTTTGTGGTTGGGAGATCAGAGCAGTTCAAGGTGACTTTTTCCTCCTCCTCTTCTTTTTTTTTTTAAATTTATTTTTTATGTTTCAGGAAAAAGTGAAAGTATCCTAGCCAGCCACAACTTTGCCAACAGTTAGGTCACTGCTAATAAAAAGTAGAGTCTTTGCTAAATGGTGATTCATCCAGCCCTCTCTGGTGTCACAGAGACCTTTTGGGGCATGACTGGGTTTGCAAGTTTCCTCTCAAATCTAGGCTGGACCTCCAGATTCAGTGTCCAAGCAGCACTAGAATTCCTGGTTCCTTCCTTCCTTCCTTCCTTCCTTCCTTCTGTCCTTCCTCCCTCCCTCCCCCTCTCCCTTCCTTCCTTCCTTCCTTCCTTCCTTCCTTCCTTCCGTCCTTCCTCCCTCCCTCCCTCTCTCCCTCCCTTCCTTCCTTCCTTCTTTCCACAAATGTTCTGAGTGCCTGCTTAGTGCCAAGAACTGTGCTTGGGATCACTGATCCAGCAAGATATACACCACCTGTTTTGAATTGAATGTTTGTGAACCCCCAAAATTCATATGCTGAAGCTCTAACCCCCTAGTGTGATCATATTTGGAGGTGGACCTTTGGGAGGTCATTAGGTTTAGATGCAGTCATGAGGGTTGGGGCCTCCAAGATGGGATTAGTGCCCTCCTAAGAGGAGAAAAACCAGCACTCTCTCTCTCTCTCTCTCTCTCTTTCTCTCTCTCTGCCATGTGAGGATACAGTGAGAAGGTGGCTGAATGCGAGCCAGGAAGAGGCTGCCAACCTGTTGGCACCTTGGTCTTGGACTTCAAGGCTCCAGAACTGTGAGAAATGAATGTCTGTGGTATTTGTTAGAGCATCCTGAGCTGAGACACGACCCTTGCCATCATGATATTGCTCTATTAGGAGAGACATATTCAGCAAAGAGTCATAAGAGAGAAGATAGTTACAATTAGGATATGTGCACTGAAGAAAGAGAGAGGGGCTGTGACTGTGTAGACCCCAGACCCAGCTGGGGAGGCCTCCCTTGGCAAGTGTCATGGAAATGGCGACCTGGAGGAGGGCAGGAGTTGCCCAGATGACGTTAGGTGGAGTTTGGGAGGCAGGGAGAGGAGGGAAGAGAATTCTAGGTGCTGGGAAAGGCATATGCAAAGGTTACTTGGAACCTGTTCAATCAGAGGACAGAGAGGAGACCAATGGCCTGAGTGGAGGCTGGAGAGGTAGACAAACCCAGGCTGCTGGGATCATGACCCCAATCCTGACACTTCTGAGCTGGGGGCCTGGGGCCAGAGCTGCTTACCTGGATTGGGTTTCAATGTCTTCATCTGTAAAATGGGATAATAATGCATAATCTACAAAAACATTGAATCACTACGCTGTGACACCTGAAACTAATATAATATTATAAATCAGCTATGCTTCATTTTTTAAAAGGGGATAATAATAGTACTTACTTCAGAGGATGTTGACTTTTTTCTGTAAACAAAGGGAAACTACCAAAGGATTTGGGGAAGGATTGGATTAACATTTTTTAATTTTATTATTATTATTATTATTATTATTATTATTATTATTATTATTTTTTGCGGTACGCGGGCCTCTCACTGTTGTGGCCCCTCCCGTTGCGGAGCCCAGGCTCCAGACGCGCAGGCCCAGCGGCCATGGCTCACGGGCCCAGCCGCTCCGCGGCATGCGGGATCCTCCCGGACTGGGGCACGAACCCGCGTCGCCTGCATCGGCAGGCGGACTCCCAACCACTGCGCCACCAGGGAAGCCCCTGGATTAACATATTTTTGGTTTGTTTTTTTTTTTTTTGGTTTCTTTTGCGGTACGCGGGCCTCTCACTGTTGTGGCCTCTCCCGTCGCGGAGCACAGGCTCCGGACGCGCAGGCTCAGCGGCCATGGCTCACGGGCCCAGCCGCTCCGCGGCACGTGGGATCTTCCCGGACCGGGACACGAACCCGCGTCCCCTGCATCGGCAGGCGGACTCTCAACCACTGCGCCACCAGGGAAGCCCTGGATTAACATTTTTAAAGACCAGGTAGCAGGTACTTGTAGAACAGATTCCAGGAGGACAAGAAAGGAAGCAAGGGGTCCAGCTAGGATGTTGCTGAACACATTCCGGGGGAAGGCGCTGGACTCTGTGGCTGAGGAGGAGACAGCAGGGGGCAACTCTGTGTGATAGTAGGGAGGGATCTTTACAGGCCTTGGAGAGTGAGGGGAGGGAGGTATGGAGAATGACTTCCAAGTACCCGGCTTTGAGACAGATGGTATCCATCTTATTCCTCAATGGTTCTATGGGAGGGAGGGAAGGATGGAGAGAGGGGGGGAGAGAGAGAGAGAGAGAGAGAGAGAGAGAGAGAGAGAGAGAGAGATTGAGATTCTACAATCCATTTCCCAATCCTCTAGCAACTCACTGTTGGGGGAAGATTTCTAAGTCCCCCTCCCTTCATGCCCTACCCCTAATAGATTTGCCTTCCCCAAGCCAATTGCGAGCAAATCGGTCTCCCAGGTAGAGCACAGAAAGCTATGAGATGCTCCAACACAATAAGTTTTTGGGGACAGGGAATAAAAGGCTTCTGGGAGGCTCAGAAATTCTCATTTAAATATCACAGCTCATCACTCACCTTATTGTCAGTACATCTCTCTAACAATCTTGCAAAACATATAATGCTTTGCCATTTTGCGAAGCACCGGATTCTCACAACAGCCCCTGGGAGGCACGTAGATAAGTGGCAGCATGCCTATTTTGTAGATGGAGAAACTGAGCCTCAGAGACCAGACATGGCTCATGCAGCTACGGAGACACGGAAGGAGTGACAACTATAACAGGAGCAAACGTATACCGAGCGCTTGTTCTGTGCCTGGTACTCTCAGAGGCACTTTTAGACATTTTGATGTATTCACCCTTATAGCAACTCTATGAGATAGGTGTTATTGTTATGCCCATTTTTCAGAGGGGGAAATGGAGGCACAGAGTGACAGAGTGACTTGCCCAAGGTCACGTAGCTAGTAAGTGGGGGGACTGGGATCCTGACCCAGGAAATCTCACACCAGAATCTATCTTTAGCCAGTTAGGCAGGAGGACTGCAGCTCAGATCTGCTCAGTGTCTGTGTAACAATACTTCAGCTGTCAGTGGGCGACACAACCTGTGAGTTAAATGCCTGAGAAATGCCGTTAGGAATTCCAAATCCACGTAGATCCTGCTGCCTGGCGGAACTCGGGTCCGAAACATGCTTTGTTTCTGTGTTTCTCTCGATCATTGACTTTCATATTTAGAAACCATTTCAAAGCTCAGTCTGGGGAATATTTCCTAGAAGGTCATAGAAATAAGCAGCCAACTTCTAAACCTAAATCCCAGAGATTGACAGAAGGATGGGCAGGGCATGTACCTGGCATTCTGTGAGTCCCAGATCATGGGTGCAGCCCCCAGGTGGGCCTATTCATCCCATTTATTTTCCAGTCTGTGGGGACGCCTTGCTCCTTCCCGCAAGGGTGAGCCAGGGAGGTGGGACCACCCCAGACTTTGGAACTCTACAAATGGATGGGTTCTCATCTCTTAGAATTAAGATGGAGGATTAACCCCATTGCGTACAAGACAGGACATACAGCCATATAAGGGATAAAGGGTGGCCAGCTGCTATAGAGGAGCTGGGTGAGGGAGCACACAGGCGTCCGACCACCCATCCCCCTTGCAGAAAACACACAGGTCCTTCCACCTGTGGGCAGGACACCAGCAAAAACTTGGGCTGGCTTCTGGTTTAGGGTCAGGTTTCCAATGCCCGAATCTCCTTATCTCTGGGTCAGATTGCTGTGCCTTCCCTGCAGGACAAGAACCCTGTGATCATGACAGCCTGTCACCAGGCTGCCACCTGTGTATGGTGGGAGCCCAGAGATGTGTCTCATTTGAATCTCGTTCGAGGAAAATGATTAAAGGTTCAGAAGGATTAATTTACGAGGAAAGATTAAAGACACGCAATCTGGGTAGCTTGGCCAAACCATGACCAAAGATTGGGGACTTCGGGGATGTTTCCAAATATTTGAAGAGAGTGGCAACCCCGGGGAGGGGGTGAGTGGGGTGATTTGGTCCAGAAGAAGGAAACAAGGGGGAGGGGAATCAGGGATGATGACAAAGATGAAACCGGAATGTCTCTCTGCATCTTTGAAACAATGGCTGACATAGGTGCTTATTCTGTGTGAAGCCCGACCTGATGTAATTTAACGGGCTATGTCTGATGGTGTCTGCTTTTCAGATGGGAAAATTGAGGCACAGAGGGTCACGAGGTTGAGGAGTATCAGAATGTGAACCCACGTTGGCCTGACTCTTAACTCTCACGCCAAATTACCTTGTGATCACTTGGATTATCGTTTGGCAAATACCCATCCTTTCTCCCTTTCTCTGTGGGCAGAACATACTCCCCACCCCACCCGTCTAGGGCATGGTCCTGTGGCTGGTTTTGGCCTATGGGGTGATAGATGCCAGGAGAAGCTTGAAAGGGGCTTGCACAGTGGGATTTGCCCCTTGGATTGGCAGAAATCCAAGGAGAAGGCAGGTTCTCCTTGAGAAGAGCTTTCCTCTGGAACCACTGTTCTCTCAGCTGGGACCCCAGAGTGAATACACATGAGACAGAATTGAACTCAACTTGCAACCCAGAGCCAAGCCCAGCTGGACTCATAGCTTAAACAAAACTGCCCAACTGAGCCCAGTGCAGATCAGCCAACCCCCAGCCAACCACAGATTCATGGTCATGAGGGCAAATGATTGTTTTAAGCCACTAAGTTTGGGGCTGCTTGTTACACAGTGATAGCTAGTTATTGCATATTTCATGATACTTGAATGCTGCTCAAGGCCCTCCAGCACGGGGCTTATGCCAACTTTCCAGGCTCATCTCTGATCTCACGCCCACTGGTACCATATGCACAAGATTCTTATTATTCCTAGAATATTCTTTTGATTGCCATATGTCTTGCTCACACACATTCATTTTTTGCCAGCTATATTGAGGTATAACTTAACATAAAATAAAATTCACCAATTCACAGATATGGCCTGTTCTCATCAGGTTTACCTTAATGGGGAAGAGAGAATTCCCAAATCTCAGAGAGAGATGGTACTGCAAAGTTCGTGGAATGAAGCCCCTTTATTTTATTTTCAACGGGGAAACTGAGTCTCTGAGAGGAGGCGGTGGTAGAGCCGGGCCACTTGACTCCTAGCTTAGTGCATCATCCACCACCCCAGCAGGATCCTCAGACTAGGCAGCAGGTTCTGACACCGAGTGTAAGGTAAGATCATGCCTCAGCCTGGGCAATTACCCAGCCACCTCCCGCAGGGACCTCTGAGGCTGCTTTTAGAACAGCACACGGGGTTCAGGTTACTCTATTAGAAAAAAGATATTACCGAGGCAAGGGCAGCCCGGCTGGGGAGGGAGGCGGTGGCTTCCTGTAATGCTTGGCCCTCCCTTTTGCAGCGGGTGAAGAAGGGTGATGTCGTGTCTGCAGGATAAGGACAGTGATGGCGGCTGGATCACAGGGACTCAAGTGATTCATCAGGGGAACAAGAGATGAGGGCATGGGGGCCCAGAGCCCGGGTCAAGTGGATGGACACAGGGGTGGAATCCACGGGCAATTTCCCCAGGTGGAAAGGCCTCCAACCCCATTTGGCACATTGGCCCCAATGCCACCTATTTGTACTGATGCCCCCTCCCTGGCAGTAAACAAGGGGACAGCTTGGGGTGGGGTGAGAGAACGGAATTCAGGAATGAGTCTCATTTTCATTCATTCATTCATCCACGCATTCATTCATTCACTCATTTATTCATGCAACAGTGGTTACCAAGACAGGCACAGAGCCTTTTTTCTCATGAGACTCACAGGTTACCTAGTTCCAGCTCTGGACCTGCTCCAAGAGAAAGGACGGGGGTTCTGTGATGGCCTGCATCAGGCGGACGGGGCCCAGGCCATGGGCTCAGGAGAAGTAGCAGCCAGTTACCCTTGAGAGACACCTTCTGGAAACTGTGGCGAGTCTTCCACTTTCTGATGGAAAGGAAGCGTGTCCTGCCGGAGGTTCAAGGCTTTGTCCCCATCAAGAAAGGGTTCAGACCCGACTTAAAGGATAACAAATGAGGTGCCTGGTGTATACAGATGTCCAGATATCTGCATCTCCATCCAGTTCTGGAACTTTCCAGCTGGGAAACTTTGGGCAAGTTTCTGAACTTCTCTGAATCCACTTTCCTTATCTATAGCTGAGCTCACCAGACACAAAATGAACGTAAGTGTCCATCACGCTCCGTGTCTGGTCTAATGACAGCAGTGGCTTCAAGATGTGCTTAACAGAGGCCTTCACACTGGCCTAGATGCTGCCTGGGCCCAAAGACCCAGCCCAGGTGGCCCAGAGATGCTGCCCGGCCAGACATGCCCCTGGGTCGGGGTGGGGTGGGGAAGGTCAGTGTCTTCAGAAGGCTTCCCCTACCACCAACTTCTGCAAATACTTGGAGGACGAATTCAAGAGAGAACAAGCTGACATTCTGCCCTAACCGGGTGGAGGGCACCTTTCCACGGCATGGTGGGGCCTCGGGAGCAGGGAGGGGCTTGCGATGGAGGGCGGGTCACTGTCTGCCCCCGCCCTCTGAGAGATTCCTGTATCACCCATCTAATCCGCACCGTAACCCAAAGGTCCTTATTGTCAGCACACGCAGAGTTTGCGCTGCTCCAGCCAGAAAATTCTGGGCCCAAACGGCGTTTGGGTCAGTGCACGTGGTCCTCTAACTAAAAGCACCCTGTCCCATCAATGTCACCGCCACGATCAGACAAGAAGCTGAGCGGGGCTGGAGCTGACGTCTGTTTGGTGTTTGCCAGGGCAGCGTACTCACTGCGGTGTGTAGGATGGGGCTTCGGAAATACCAGGAGATGCTAAGTGGTGCCAGAACATGTTCGCCTGGTGACGTAGGGTCCACCAGCCCCTGCAGGCGTCAGGGCCCGGAGAAGGGATCAGAAGGGGGACCAGAGCTGAGGAAGGGGCCTCCCCTTCCCTGGGCAGGAACCTGAGCTCCAGCAGAGGGGAGAGCTGAGCTCCTGCTGGCTGCAGGAATCCCAGGTGGGGAGACTGAGCCCGGAAGCGCAGGAGATCCGCACAGTTGCAGGGGGCGGGTGCTTCAACCCGGGCCCCCAACTCCTGGTCACCCCCAACTTCCAAAACAGAGCCTAGAAGGCTCCAGAGCAGACAGGAGCTGGAGTGCTTGAACTTGGCCTAGCAGGGGAAAGCAAATCACCTCCTCCTCCTTGCCTTACGCCCTCCTTGCCTGCACCTTCCAGACGCCTTCTTGGCTCACACCTCGGACTTTTCCACACTTCGTTTTATTGAGTGATGCTGTTGATATACTAGCCGTGTTACTCTGGGCCGCACCCGTCCATCTTTCCAGACCTCACATCCCTGGCGAGGTGATCCTTCCTCACGAGGAGTGGTGAGGACTCAAGCCAGCATGCCAGGTACCACGACTGCTGTACCTACCATGTGCCGGAAATGTACCACTCATTCATTCACACAACAAATACTTAGTGAGCGTCCACTGCATGCCAGGCACTGTCCTTGTTGCTAAGGACACAGGGATGAGTGACATGCAGTCCCTACCCTCGTGGAGCTTATAGTCTAGCAGACCACAACCAGGTACACATCGACAACATATACTATATATGGTAAATATCGTATCATATGTTTCTAGTTGTGACATAATGTGATATTAAGAAATGATAAGCAACGGAGAAAATTAAGCAGCGTAAGGAGACAGAGAGTGAAAGGGTGGGAGGGGTTATTAGGATAGAAAGGTCAGGAAGGACCCCACCAGGGGTGGTGACATTACAGAAGAGATCACCCAAAGGAGGCGAGGGAGTGAGGCACGTGGCTGCTGGGGAAGAGGGTTCCAGGGGAAGGGAGAGAAACACCAAGGCCCTGAGTCTGCAGCATTGTTGGCAGTTCTAGGGCGCCAGGGAAGCCAGGGCAGCTAAAGCCGAGGGAATTACCTGTTACTGTCATCATTATTATTGCTATTAATTTATTATTATTCCTTAATATAAATATGATATTTGATCTGGGCCTGAGAGATGGGGTCCTAGCTTCCAAATCCTCACCACCCTAAGGACCCTCACCCCCAGGACGGCCCCTCTTCACCAGTCCCGGCTTCCCCAGGTCAAGCAGCAGTCCCCGCCCCAGGCAGGGCGAACCGATTCATCCATCCAGGCCAGTAGGCACAGTGCCCAGGGCCCACAAAATATTCTCATTTTGATTCCTTTTACAATCAGGTGGAAAAAGAATATAACAATAATGAATATAAAACCTTGAATCCAGCCTGGATTGTATTTGCTTTTATACCAGTGTGGTCATAAAATAGACATTTTAATACTTTCACATTGAGGAAGGGGGTCACAGGGACAGTCGTGCTAGACCCAGCTTCAGTGTGGTCCCCGCTCTGAGGAGTGGGGGGGGTGCTTCGGCTGCCCATGGGTGGCCCCTTGCTGCCTCCAGGACCTCAGTCAGGGAAGGCTGGGGTTCGAACGAGCTACCCGTTGAGCTGCCACGAGCCCCTGCCAGCTGTCCGGCTCCCTGCCAGCTGGAGCCCCTGCCCGGCTTGGGCAAGAACGGGTGACCGATGGCTGCCGCTGCTCCGACCCTTTCTCCTGTGTTTCACTTCTCCAAACCATACACAGGGGCATCTCTGCGAGAGCTGCTGCCTCCATTTCTTGCTGAGTCCCCCTTCCTTCCCTTTAAACCTAGCGAAGCAGTGATTTAATATTAATATTTATTCATGTACTCAGTCCTTTCCCTGTTAAATAATTTCTCAGCTGTCTGAGGCTTCTGAAGGCTAATTTAAAACAGATGTCACGGTTATCTAACTTATGCCCTCAGATTCGCAGAGAGAAGGGCGGGGGGTGGGGGCATCTGCATCCCTGCCCCCATCACCCACACCGCTCCGCCTGCTACGAGGGGTCTGGGTAACATGGACAGATCTGTCCCCCAGGAGCCAACCCCCCCAGGCTGCAAGGTGGGGAGGCGTCCACATCTCTGGCTTGCTGGGGAAGCTGACACCGGGACTTAACTCTAAAAGGGAGAGGGAGCTGTCAGGAAGGGGGAACTGGGGAGAAGGAGAGAGGAAAAGGACATTTCACGTGGTGTTAAATAAACTGCACACATAGAATAACAATAATAGAATAATAGTTAATACTTGTACAGAATTTAATATGCACCTGGCACAGTTCCATGCATTTTACATATATTAACACATTTAATGCTCACACAACCCCAGTGAGTTCTGTAGTATTGTCCCCACTTCACAGATGAGGAAATGGAGGCAACATGAGGTTAGATAACTTGTCTGATATCACGTGCTAGTAAGAGTAGGATCCGGTATTTGAACTCAGGAAGACAGAGGTGGGGCTGAAACCTGAGTTCCCTTTTGGTCGCCAAGAGACATCTGTTAAGGTTCCACTTCCTCATCTGTAAAACGGAGGAAATACAGCTTGCTCACAAAGGTTATTAAGGGGGTAATAAGATGACCTGGGCAACACCTGACTGTAGCATCTTTGGGCTGACCTACAGCCGGTCAGCAACAAATGGATGGGTAATTGACACACCAGGTATTCAGGAGATATCCTCCTGTCTCCTTCCAGCCTCCATCTCTTTCCCTCTCTCTCAATGCCTTCTTTTCTTCTCTTTCCCCAAAACCTCACACTTCAAGGTTATGTCTGTTACAGCTGATTGAAATCTCAGTGATCGCATCAGTACCAGCTAACGAGAGCCGACAAAACAAAAGAAACGTGTCCCATTGTGGCTACCTTCACGACCCAGCAACCTGCAATCCCAGCATGTTGACTGGGAGGCTTCCCAGCCTCAACCCCTGCCCCTTTAGGTAAACCCACTGACCTCAGAGACTCTCCATTCAACCCCCAGGAGGTTCAAATTCAGATTTTTAATCCCTTCTCCACCCACCAAGAAGCTTGGTTCGCTATACGATGTACTTTGAAGACAACGGGCATATTGGACATTGCTTTTAAAAGTACATGTGTCACCTCCCCAGTTCAGCCTCTAAGACCCAGGCATCCTCCCACGCACAGGGTCATTGCTCTAAATGGAGGGAATTCCCAGCTTGAGTGATGATGAGACAGGAGTAAGACAGTCGATCATTCCTCCGGCACTGTGCGAACTCACGCAAAGTAGCAAAGTGCAGACACATCAGTAAGTGTTTTTGTGAACAGAGATGAGGGGACGGGGCAAGGCAGTAATCAGCTGGAAAAAAACCTTAGAGAAATACACACACACACACACACACACACACACACACACACAGAGTTCTTGCCCGCCATCTCTGGGCACGTGCTCAGAGCTCTGTACGGACTTTTTGGGCAGAGGCAAAATCTTGAACACTGGACCTCCTGCCCTGTGGCTTGGACCCTTGAGAATGTGCCCACTGATCGGATTACTGCTGGCTCTTTATCCTCCAGAGTCCATGGCATCCTTAGTTTATAGAAGGGTTTGTCCTGAAAGTTCACCTACAAGTCAGCTCCTTGGATCAGGTTAATATATCTTCCCAGAGACGCAGTGTCAGCGGGAGCGATTAAAAAAGGCGTGGAGAAAGGCACAGCCTGTGAGGCCGGCACACTTCAACAAGTCATCGACCCGCTCTGCTTCCTCATCTCTGAAAGGGGCAAGAAAAATACCCGTCAACCTCAAATGAGTCTAGAAAAATTAAATGATGTAATGTACTTCAAGTGCTCACACCCAATAAGCGCTCAATAAGCCGTGGGCGTGGCTTTGGTATCATCACCGCTAATGTTGTAGCCGCATTGCTGTCATTATTGGTGGTCGCTGGAGCCCCAGGGTAGCCCCCGAGCCCCCTGTATGCTGGGTGTAGCTGACAACGTTTTTATCTGTAATGGTGGCTGCCCAGGATCGGAAATTGTTTCCTTGGGGAATTGCTCTGTGTTCTAAATCCTCTACCGGGACCAAGGAACTCTTCCTACCTCACCCAGGAAGAGAAGGAAAGCCCTGCTGAGTTGGTGTGGTAAAGTGGGGGGAGGGGAGAAAGATGGGGGCTGGGAAATACTCCTAAACCCCAGTACAAGGAGACTCTCCACCTCAATGGACTAAAGCATTTCTCCTTGGGAAGCTCATTCCTGGGAGCATCCACCGTGTGCCGTGAGGTACCCTACTTACACCGTAACCCTCAATCTCAACAACAGTTCTGGCGGGGTGGGCATCATTGCCCCATTTTCCAGATGGGGCTTCTAAGCCTCAGAGAAGTAGAACCAGTCACTGTCAAGATCACCCAGGTAGAGCCTGGTGAAGGCCAGGCTGGAATTCAGGTCTCTTTGGCTCCAGAGTCCATGCTCTTCCCTTCCCTTTGCCGCGAGGCCTCCAGGTGTCTGAAAACTGAAGCTCCAGGGGTCTAGTGTTCACAGCTCAGGTATTTGTAGTCTGAGATGCGCCCAACCTCCCTCTGGCCGTTATTTGGCCAAATGAAGAGCTCTGTCTCTTTTAAAGTCGCTGCCCCATGTGACGCTGCCTTCCCAATCCTCCTTGTACCCCCCCTCCAGACACAGCCCATGGCCCAGGGAGCAGGAAGCCTGGTTCCTAACCAGGCTCATTGCTGTGTGTCCATAGTTAAGTCCTTTGACATCTCTGAGCCTCATTCTGCAGGTTCAGAAATCCAGGCCAGTCGTGGGGTCCTTGCTGCTCCACAAGGCGAGGGGCACACACCCAGGGAGATAAGCCTACAACAGGGGTGCACAGGGACTGGCGGAGAGCCAGCACCCTACAAACACGCCAGTCCACTGGGCATGATCTAGCATCGGGAACGGGGCACGAGCCCTGGCCTCCACCAGGGGCCCATGCGCCTCTCCTCCGAGAGGGCTGGGAGAGTTACTATTAGCACAATCGTTTTAATCAGGGTGTGATTAACAGGCACATGCATAATTCACCTGGCTCTTCCCTCTGCCCTGCTCTCTGCCTTCAGACGCGGAGGGGACACGGCACGGGCTCCTCAGCCCTCCCTCCACCGCATCCACCCCTCCTTTGTCCTGGGTGAGGGGCTGGGTGAGAAGCGACCCCTGGAGAGTGGGCCCTCTCAGGAAGCAGGATTTGGAGCAGTCTCTGCTCAAGGGACCCCACATAAGGGATCAAACCGAGGGAGCCTCCCCCAGCTTCTCCCCAGGACACCTCCAGCCAAGAGGGAGAGATCCAGGCTGACTCTCCCGCCCTTAACCTTGGACGTCTGCCTCGCCCTCCCCAGCCTCCCACCCCCATTGTCTCTCTAAGGGGCTGCTTTGTTCCCCTGAGTCCTTCAAAGACTCTTTCTCTTCTACAGGGGCTGACTCTACACATTGACTCCATGCTGGGTGAAACAGGGGGGCCCATTATTTGTCCTAAAATCACCTTCTTCAACCTTAGATCTCACCAAGTGTCAGAGCTAGAAGGGCCTGTTTACGTCAAGCAATCCAATTCCTCCGGACTCTAATGGAGAAATAGAGGCCAGAGAGGGCAAGTGACTTGCCTGAGGCCACACAGTACATCTGTGGCTGAGCTGGGACAGCATCCCAGTCTTTGGGCACCCAAGATAGAGAGCTTCTCTCAAACTCACACAGATATGGAGGGGCAGGGTGTCGGGTAAGTGCTGGGAGGTAGAGACCTGGGTTGGCCACTTGACTTGGGACAGGTCACTCACCCTCTCTGGGCCTCAGTTACGTCATCTGCAAAATGATGTGGATGCCACGGGTCCCACCTCAGGGGACTCAGTGATAAGAATAATACAGAAAGCATCTAGCCCAGAGCCTCACAGACCCTAATTGCTCAATACGTGGTCCCCAGAAGCAGAACCGGGTCACGGATTTGCATGCATGCAGTTTATTTCGGGGGGGTGGCATGCAGTTTATTTCGGGGGGGGCACAATTCCAAGGACCACTGTCAGAAGCCTGGAGAAGCCGAAGTGTGTTATCAGGCAGCTTGCCTTGGAGGGCGACTGGGGCTCAGTTCCCTGGGAGAACTCCGGGAGCTGGTGTGAACAGAAGCCTCAGAGCTATCCTGCCCGGGGGGGGGGGGGGGGGGGGGGGGGGAAGCAGACAGGGATGGGGTGGGCAAAATAGGTCTTGCAGGCAAAGATAGCCCTTCGGCAAAGAAATGCAGGAGCTGGCAGGTGAAAAGTGGCTGGTGCACTCTGAGTGAACAGAGCCTGAGCGAGGGGTATGAGTGGGTACCACCAGCATCTGTACATATTAAACAGCTTTTTATATAACCAGGGACGTGGGGAGGGACTGCTGGGTCTTCTTATCAGTTCTTCTCCTGCCTTCAGAACTGTACATTTCCGTCACTTCAAAGCTTCCATTTCATCAGCAGCAGGAAGCATGGTAATGAAGCAGGAAGGTTTGGGACCAGATAAAAGAAGAACTGCCCATCTGTGAAGATGCTTAAACCCTGACTACAGGGATTCGGAGGACATGCGGAATCCCTTCCCTGGAGCGTCCCAGAGGCTCACTGGTGATACCAGGGAACTAGAGAGGTTTAGACTTAGGGCCTCAGCAGAGCCGACGGAGAGCGGGCCTTTCTGCCTGTGATGTGTATTCCCTACAGGAACTCGGTGGAGAGGGCTATCCAGGAAGCCACAGGACAAATGGGGCTGAGCTGCCTACAGCATCAGTGGGTGAAAGGCATTATTTTTATATTCAAATAAACCCAGAGCTGGTGGATCCTTATAATAAAATACTACTCAGCAATAAAAAGGGATGAGCTGTTGATACATGGAACCACATGGGTAAATTGCAAAAGCATTAGAGTGAAAGACACCAGAGCCAGGAGACACAAACTGGTTCCATTTACATGAAATTCTAGAAAAGGCCAAATTACGGTGGCTGAAAGCAGGTCAGTAGTTGCCTGGGCCTAAGGCTGGGAATGAAGGGACGGTGTGTGTGTGTGTGTGTCTGTGTGTGTGTGTGTGTCAGGGGGGTGATGTATTTGTTCTGTATCTTGATTGTGGTGGCGTTTACACAACTGCAAATGCTTGTCAAAATTCCTCTAACTGGACGGTTCACGTTGGTGACTCTTTTTGTAGGTAAATTATACCTCCACTGAAGCTGATTTAAAAAATAAGGAAAATGAATAAATCCAGTGTATCTCAGAGTGGGATGACTCATGGGTCAAGACACACACAGACCCCCAGCCCCCTCAAAGGCACTTGACTGGTACAGAAAACACCTACGTTGGAATCCAGACAGGTTTACGTTCAAAGCCCAGCTCTGTCCCCTGGCAAGCTGTGTGACTTTGGGCCAGCCACCTCACCTCTATGAACCTAAATGTTCTTGTGTGCATAACGGTGCTACGGACTGAATTGTGTTTCCCTGAATTCACACATTAAAGCCCTAAGCCCCAGTGTGACTATATTCAGAGACAGGGTTTTTAGCAGGTAATTAAGGAAGTAAGGTTAAAGGAGATCATAAGGGTGGGGTCCTAAACCAATAGGATTAGAAGAAGAAGAAAAAGAGATTTCTCTTTCTTTCTCCATCCACAAACATGTACCGAGGAAAGGGCACTGTGAGCACACGCCGAGAAGGCGGCCCTTTACAATCCAGGAAGAAAGTCCTCAGCAGAAATGAACCACATTGGCATCCTGATCTTCCAGCCTCCAGACTGTGAGAAAATAACTGTCTGTTGCTAAAGCCACCCAGTCTGTGGCATTTCATGATGGCAGCCCAAGCAGACTAAGGCCAATGGGGCTACCTATTTTGTTGTATTATTGTGAGGATAACATGAGATGATATGTACATAAGTGCCTGGCTCTGGGCCACTTAGGTGCTTCATAAACTTTATTGAACACAGGTGTTAGGTAGATACCTGCAGCTCAGGTAACAAGAAACGTCAAGTTGGCTAAAGCAATATTGAAAATGTATTATCTCACATAAGAAGGCCTGAGCTAGTGGAATTCTAGGGCTGGTTAATTCAGTAGCCCAGGCCTTCACCAAGTTCCCAAGTCTTACCTATCTTTCTTCGCTGCCCTCCTCAGCCTGACAGCCTAGTTCCCCTCATGACTGCAAGATGGCTGCAGTGAATCCAGCCACCAACTGCAGACACAACTCTGCCTTGGGAAGAAGAGGGATCATTTCTTTCCATGTGCTTCTTTTTAAACTTTCTTTCCATAAACTTTTCCCAGAAGCCCCGTTGCAGACATGCTCTCATTGGCCAGAACTGTGTCAAGTGCCCGTGACTGCACCAGTCACTGGCAGAGGGAATGGGATAGCTGAGATTGGCTAAGCCGTAGACCAATCGTGACTCAGTCCTTGGGTCTGGAGGTGGTGCCGCCTCCCACGTCCACATGGAGGAAGGTGAATTCCTGCACAATATTAAGCTCTTGTTAGAAAGGAAAAATAAGCAAGGATGATCGTTAGGTACATGACCAGGAGAGTTCGTGACAAGAAATCACAGTAATGGCTTTAGTTTACGGAGTGCTTATGGTGTACATTGCGCATCATTTAACCCTAGCAGGAAATATGAATTCCCATTTTGCAGCAGAGGATACCAAGGCTCAGAGAGGGAAGGTCACTGGAACATGGCTAGTGAGTGGCAGAGCCAGAACGAGAACTCTCCGTTTCTGAGGACTGGGCTCTTTAGCACTGTGCCCAGCACGGCTATTACCTCATCCATTATTATTTTTACCCTTGCTGGGAATTCACGGACCATCAGGCGCTTCCTGGTCCAGAGCAGAGAGGAAGGTGATTTCCCCTCCACTTAACTGTAAAAGCCTCAGTTCCTTCACCCTGTCCCACAACCCCTGACTCGAGGGAGTCTGGACAGCCCTACCGACGATTCTTTGGTGGAGAGAATTGTTTCTAAATAAAGCGATGGGTGTTCCTTTTTCGGACTGGTCTTTGTACCAGGGACAGATTCTCCCTGAGCCTGGGGAGGTTCTGGAACAGAAGGGGTCTTGAGGGCCTAGAACCCAGTGACTCCTCCTCGTGCTACATGAGGACAGAAATCTCTCCAGAGCCTTTCAAGTCCACTCTATGCACCCAGCCTCACCTCTCCAGGGTCTTCCTCCCCATTGGCCTGCATCTCTGTCCTCCCCTGGCTTTGGTTCATGTTCTGCCTCTTACCCAGAATGCCCTCCTCCCTGATTCCCTGCATCCACCGGAGCCTGGCACCCTTAAGTCAACCTCCTCCAGGAAGCCCTTCCTGATGGTGCTACCTACTCCGTCCTCTCCCCTCTCTGAACGCAAGGACACTCACAGACAATGCCAATGGGGTCCAAGTCTGCAGCCTGTCAGAATCATCGTGGGTGGGTGGTGCCAGTAAATAAGATTTCCCCAGGTTACATCAAAGCTAGGATAGCCGTGCGGTTCAAATCATGGGCTCTGGAGTCAGGCAGCCTGGGTTCAAATCCCGGTCCTGGCAATTGCTGCTGTGGAACCGTGAGCAAGTTACTAATCTCTCTGTGCCTCGCTTTCCACACCTGTAAAATGGGAATAATAACAGTACCTACCTCAGTAGGACTGTTATAATGATTACATGAGGTTCGAAAAAAAGTAAAGCATGTAGAATAAAACCAAGTAAAAGCCGTTTGACACATATGAGATTTCTCTACCTATGGAATCAGACTCTTTAGAAGTGAGACTCTGGATTCTGTGTTTTTATGTATCACCCCAAGTGGGTCTTTTGTAGCCAGGCAGCAAGGATTCAGGAGCCATGGATCTGTCTTATTCTAGAATCCCTACTCACAAATGGCCGTTGGCTCCCTTTTGCCAATAATGTAAGACCTCATTGCTCATCTAGATGCCTGGTCCCCAATATCCTTTTCTCACCTCACCTCCCTGCCTTGTCCCCCTGCCATTGCATGCTTTAAACCTGTGTAGGATTTCCCAAATGCAGCATCTAGGTTCAGGTGTGCTTTGCACATGCTGTTCCTTCTAACTGGAATGCCTTTCCCTGCCTTTTCCAGCATCAGCATTACCACTCACCAGGTGCCTACTGCATGCTGGGGGTTGTGACAGAACCTGGGTTTCAACACAAAGCCTGTTCCCTTAACCACTCCCTCGATGTCTTATTGGCACGGCTGCTTGATCGAACCCTTCCTGATTCCATCTCCTGCAGAGTAACATACCTCCCAACCCACACTTGTAAAGACCCTGCCCCATTCCTGGCTTAGAGCCCACACATTTTCAGATTCGCCTGCCCCCCCCCCCCACCAGACTGGCAGCTTATCTCCAGCACCAAGCACCCACATGTGGACCCCAAACTCTCCAGTACCAGGAACCCCATTTCCAATCCTTTCCCCATCCCCAGGACTCTGTGATTTGAAAGCTCGCTCTCCCTACCCGACAAGCAGTTGGCAATAAGCTCATCTTCCCGTTTTATTAATCCGGCATAACTAACTCTCTGGGAAAACTCCTTACCCTGCACTGGGGGGAAGCTGGGGCTCCAGCCGCAAGCAAAGGTGCTCGCTAACTTGGCCACCTGTGCCGTGGTCCTCAGGCTGGGGGAAGCAGCAGAGGAAGTGTATGATTTCCCTGAGGTCTCATGACAAAATGGAATTAGCTCTTGAACCCCTGGGGTGCCTTTGTAAATCGGAAAGAGCAGGAGATCCCTGCATAATGGCTGGCATCTCGATCAGCATTACAAAGGGAGAAGCAGGATCAGAGGAAAAGAAGAAGGAAGAAATGTTGCCTGGGCTGCCTTTAGCTACTACAGGGCAAAAACTAGAACTCCCCAAGCAAGGCGATTTGACTGCACGGTTCTCTGCTCTTTCCCACCCCCAGGACCTAACAGCGGACCAGGCGCACTCAACGTGTGTCTGAGAACATGCCTTGATGTGAGTTCTGCCCGTGGGGACCTGAGCCCGGGCATGGGGTGGCTCTGCTTGGGCCATCAGGGCCCTACCTGGGTCCTGAGACCCCAGCTGCGTGAGGATGGGGAGAATCGCTGAGTAAACAGCAATTCCCCCACAGCATCCTTGCTCATTAAATATGAACACTGTCCATTTGCTCCTACGTGAATGCACCGCCCGGGTGAGCACCCCGGTACCCTCACCTGCAAACCCAGAGAAAAGCTCGGGAGCCCTCGCTTGCTTCCCTGCTCTCTCATCGCCATTTTTATAACATCTCCCGGGCTCCTAGGCCCCTCAGAGCCGTCCCCCAGCACCAGTCCCTGTCCCCCGCCCAAGCTCCCGCCCCAGAGCCTCAAGCTTCTTGCAGATGACCTCTACGCAAGGCACAGAGGAAGGGTCCAAATCCCAACTTTGTCACTTACCAGCTGGGTGACCTTGGGCCTGTGACTGGTTTCTTCAGCTATAAATGGGCGAACTTTTACTACTGCGGATCTGATGTGAGCACACCTGTACTGGAGAGTGCCTGGCACATGGTAGGCTAATTCCCATATAAGGCAATGCCTCTCCTCCGCCATCCTCTGCCCCTCCGAAACATGAAAGAGTAGCTAGAGAAAAGACTGAGTTAAAGAAAGAAGGAGGGGATGGGGAGATAGAGTGACACGGTCTCCAGCTGTGCCAACACTGCGGGGATCCAGTGGTCCAGCTCTGGGTCAGTCCCTCTGTCCTCGGTGCCCCTCGTCAAGTGGTGATGACTGCGGATGCAGGGAGGGGGTTCTGTGCCACTAGGAAGCCCGGACATGGAGCCGAGTGATGCTTTGATATCACAGCGATTCTTATTTATGCAACAATGTGTGCATTCAGCGTGCCACTAAGTCCTTAACCTGCCCGGTACCAGCCATAACGGCCTCCACATATCATCCTGAATTCCCTTCCTGGGTAGTTTAAAAGAATGAGAGGTGACTTAATGGCAGTGTTTAAGGGTTATTATATATAAGTTAACGGCCAGATGCTCTTCCGTGGCGGGTAGAGCGGCGCGGAGGGGGCTCTGGCAGCAACGGAGGCCCTGGATGGAGTTCAGAGGGTTTACTGCATCTTCACCCCACCCCACCCCTAAGGCAGCAGGGTGGACCACTGAACTCTCAAGGTCTCCTCCAGGCCCCAGGAGACATTTTGGACCACGATGCTAAGCTTGTTGGTCTCTTCCAACCAGCAATGGATGCAATCTTAAAAAGGAGAGCAGATATCCCTACAATAGATGAGATGAATGTGTTTGGCTGAAATGGAACAGAGAGAAGAATGAGGGTCCTATGGGAGGAGACCTGGCTCTGGGATCCACAGTCAGACACAATAATTTAGAATGGCACCTGGGGCCCTACGGAGAGTCGTTGCCCTGGCCACCCAGCCCCTCTTGCTATGGGGAACAGCGAGAGAGCATTCTCTGGGGGACCCCTCCTCTCCTCTATATCAGCAGGGATGGGGGCAAAGGTGAGGCCCCGTGTATGTTCACCACCATCAGATCAAGAGGGTGAAGGTACTAACTGAGGTTCCAGCAACAGCTGGAAAGGAAGGTGTCCTTTTCTCCTAAGAAAAGAATCAGAGAAGGCACACCGTAAACCCACGCTGGCTTTGCCAAGTCCACGCTCTGTGGGAAAGGAGGGGAGTCGGCAATGCAGATGGTTGGAGGGCACTGAACCCTAACACGAGGATGGATTTCGCTAGAACGACCCCATCCGAGACCCTTTCCAAGCAGCACGAGGGTGTCCGGAGAGGAACGCAGGCGCCCTGGGTCCTGAGCCCAGCTCCTCCACCCAGTCCCTAATTCAACTGTGGGAAAAGTGTTTCACCTTTTGGGGCCTCAGTTTCCTCCCTGGTACAATGGGGTCAATAATAAGCACTTGGCAGGTTTGAAGCAAGAATTAGATGAGATAAAGTGCTGGGCACTGAAGTTCTTTCCTTCTGTTGTCTTGCTGAGCCACCTGGAGCCAGTAGGGGCTCTTGGACGATTCCTCACCATCTTGCGATGTCTTTGGTCCTCCTTTACTCTGGCTTAAGACCCATCCCTCCAGGGTCCTCAGCAGTCTGTGCCAGGCTGTGCTCTCCCTTTCTGCAAGCTCAGTCTCAGCCCCAGGCTGCCTATGATTGACCCTGTGGCCACTGATGTGGAACTTGGACTACCTTTGCCCGCTCATGAGGCCGTTCGTTCCCTCTGCAAGCACTTACAATCTCACGGCCACGCTCCAGCAAACACTCGTGTGGTCTGCTTGTTTCAGGTCAGGGGGTTCTATTTCCCCAAAAGACGCTCCACGCCACCTCCCACTTCCAACCACTCCCACTCCTTCCAGATACCCCCCAGATGGAAGGAGACACCATCCATGAAGGTGGTCTCTGCTTCCTGCCCCTGCCCTTCAGCATACTGGGCCCTCCCCTGAGCAATGCCCTCCCCCCGGCTCCTGCCACCTGCAGAAATTCTCTTCCACTTTCAAGACTCAGATATGTGCCAGCGTGTCCATGAGTGCCTCCCTTCCCCATTTTGGCTTTGGAGGACAGCAGGGCCTGGCGCAGGTATTCCAGGCACCCCTCTAGACTGTGAGTACCTGAGAGCAAAGACCTGGACACACTCGCCTCTGCATCCCCCTCCTCTAATGCCCTGCATGTCCCGGAGGCTTGATAAATGAGCCGTTATTCATAAAGAAAATTACAACAGCTACAGCACACTGAGCCCCTGATATGGGCCAGACGTTTTATAGACATCATCTCATTTTATCCTCAGAGCCACCCTGTCAGCTCGCTATTATTAGTTTTATTTATAGAAGCAAGACTGAAACCCAGGTAGAGTGACTGGCCCAAGGTCACCCTGCTGCTGTGTAAAGTGCCCAGACTTCAGCCCAGGTCAAAGTGACCCCAAAGTCTGCCACACCCTTCCCCCTGGGCCACACTATCTCAGAAGACAGATTAGAGGACCATGGCAAAGACAAACACTCAGTCTTCTAGATCAGACCTGATTGTAGATATTCAAATTCAGGGATTTGAGGAGGCTTTAGGACATAGTGAGAAAAAATATACAAGTAAAGATTTTTTAAAAAAAGATAAAGTGAAAAAAAATATGTGGGACTCTGTTATGGGCTGAATTGTGTCCCCTTTAAATTTATATGTTGAAGCCCTCACCCCCAGTGTATCAAAATGTGACTGTATTTTGGAGACAGGACCTTTAAAGAGGTGATTAAGTTAAAATAGAGCCTTTAGGGTGAGTTCTAATCCAATCTGACTGATGTCCTTATGAGAAGAGGAAATTTGGACACACAAGAGACGCCAGGGATGTGCGTGCACAGAGGAAAGACCATTTGAGGACACAGGGAGAAGGCAGCCATCTACAAGCCAAGGAGGGAGACCTCAGAAGAAACCAAACATACCAACACCTTGATCTTGGACTTCTGGCCTCCAGAACTGTGAGCAAATAATTTTCTGCTGTTGAAGCCACCCAGTCTATAGTATTTTGTTATGGCAGCTCTAGCAAACTAATATAGTTTCCTATTATAAATTTTATCCTTAATACATAAAAAGTTCCTAGAAATCAATAAGAAAAAGGCCAACAAGCTAATATTAAAAATAGGCAAAGCAAATGATAGATATTCACCAAAAAAGGAAATACAAGTGGCTCATAAACACATGAAAAGATGCTCAACCTCATTCATGATAAAACTGCACTGAGATATTATCTTTCACTTATCAGATGGACCAAATTTCCAAAGGTTTGCTAATGCTTGGCAAGACTGTTTGGCAAGGCTGTGGGGGAATAGGGAGGGACTCTCTAACAAGGCTGGTGGGAGTGTAAACTAGACAACCCTATAGATGGTGATCTGCATATTCAACTGAAAGAAAGAAGAAAGGAAAATGAAGACAGGAAAGAAAGACAGAGGAAGAAAGGGAGCGAGGGAGGACGGAAAAGGAAATATGTGTGCTCTGGAGTCAGTCAAACCTGCATTCAAATCTCAGCTCTGCCACTTTCTAGCTGTTTAACCTTGGGCAGTTACTCACCCTCTCTGTGCCTCGGTCTCCTCACCTATCAAGGGAATAGTAATGGTACATCCCACATAGAGTGCTATAGAGATGGAGCTAACATCATTCTACTATTTTTTGTTGTTGTTGTTTGCGGTATGTGGGCCTCTCACCGTTGTGGCCTCTCCTGTTGCGGAGCACAGGCTCCGGACGTGCAGGCTCAGCGGCCATGGCTCACGGGCCCAGCCGCTCTGCGGCATGTGGGATCTTCCCGGACCGGGGCACGAACCCGCGTCTCCTGCATGGGCAGGCGGACTCTTAACCACTGCGCCACCAGGGAAGCCCCATTCTACTATTATTATTGCCATCGTCGTCCTTCAATGTGCCAGCCACAGGGTGGTCTCATACTGATAGATTCTGTCCTTTTCATGTTCTCCATTTCTTTTCAGTAAAGTGATTCACCGAATCAGCAACTAAACTGGATTGATATAAACAATGGCTATCACTGCATTTCCCTTTTCACAGACTAAACACATTTTCAGGAATTGGGAAACACGTCTGGTTGGATCCTGAGCCTGACGTTGGGTGTGGGAGGTCTGATCTCCATACTTAACCCGGGAAGCGCCCCAAGCTGTCATCAGGTTATACAGGCAAAGAAGACCTAGGTGGACACTTCCATCCCCTCTGTCCCTTCCCCCTCCCACCCCAAAGTAGAGGGGGATGCATTTCTCTGCCCATCAAAGCTGGCCGCACCAATGGTGTTTCGGAGAGAAGCTGGCAAAGTGCAGGTCTTCAGAATAAAGCTGAGTAGATGGAAAATATAGGCTTGTCTCGGGAGCCTTGCCTCCTGCCGGGGAAACCTAGGCCAATGTGCGTGAAAAGAACGAGGCTTGTCCAGAGCCTTAGAAAGTCGCCCCAGCCCTGAGTAAATGTGCCAGGTCCATATCAAAGAATCTCCGCCCCAGGGCCAAGGACACGAAGGTTTAGATACAGATCCACCTAGCCTCCCATCCTGCACCCATCTCTTCCCTCTGCCGTCTCACCCTCACTCATTCCTTTTGCCACGTCCTCCTGGACCTCCTCCTGTGACATCAACACCAAAAACAGGATAATAATCACTATTTGCTGAGTACTTACCACCTGCCTGGCGCTGAACTTTTTTTTTTTTGGCAACAACCCTACAAGGTACGTGTGATGATCCTACGTTTAGAGTTGAGCGAACAGCTTCGGAGAACCGGAGCAGCCTTGTCCAAGGCCGGCAGCTAGCAACCAGCAGAGCCGAGCATGGCCTCAGGACTTCTGACCCCAGAACATGGGGCCAGCCTCTGCCGCAGTGCCCCAAACCCCCACGGAGACCTCTTCAGTTTAGAAGAGTCACCCCAGGGTGATCAGGAATCTAAGTTAACCTCCCCAAATCCACATCCTGCCAACCAACTTTAATTCACCCTCCACTTACTGCCCTGACAGGCCCCTTCTACAGTGTGACACCATCATGGGTCTCCCCGGGTCCCTGACATTTCCTGTCTTGGTCTCTGTCATCCTTCCCTGAAAGCAACCCCTCCTATGCATCTGGGCAGTAGGGCAAATACTGGTAAGTTTCATATCCTTAGCTTGCTAAAGCTTCTATAGTAAGGAGAATGGAATGAACATTTATTGAGTACCTACTATATGCCAGGACCTATGCCATGTCCCTAATATATATTAACAAACCCTATAAGGTGGGTCTTTTGCAGCTGAGAAAACTGAGGTTCAGAGAGGTTAAGGGATATGCCCAAGGTCACAGAGCACTCAGGAGACGCTGGGATTCAAACCCAGGCCTGCTTCATCTGCTTGGTTCCAAAGTCTCTGTGCCTTTGGCCCCATCACTCTGCCTCTGGCAGTAAACGCTTAATAACTGAACACAAGGACAAAGCCTCTTTCTACCCCATTAGACTGTTGTGTGAGTTGGGAGCACATCTGTCTGGCGTCTGCTTTCCATTCGAACAAATGTTTTGTTTTTCTTTTTTTAACTTTGTTTCCTAGCTTTTCTATTCTTTAAACAGCCTGGCAGGTCTCTCAGCCAGGGGGTTTCTGAGGGCACAGATTTGTTTGTTCTCCTGTCACCGGCGGGGTATTTGGAAGAAGCTCTCGAATCCTGAGCAGCTGCCTCTGCCCAATAAGCCCTACGAACGTGGGCTGGGACGAAGGTAAGTAAGGCTTTGGGTGCCCTGGGTACACTTCTGGGAATCGAGCAGGTGTCTGCAGGTCCCGAGGAGAGAACACAGTGCTGGAGTCACAAGGGCCCGGGCTGGCATCCCAGCTCAGACATTCACTCATGGTGCCATCTCCCATAATCCACCTCAGTTTCCTCATCTGTAAACTGGGGATGATAGCAGCGCTTAGAGGAGGGCCTGCTGTAGACAGCAGGTGTTCCATAAATGGTGGGGTTGGGAGGACCTCATAGGGACTCTGGGTGGAGAAAAGGAGGGCAGCAAGGTTGAGAGTGGGGAGGACAGAGTCCTTTCCGAGTTTGCTGAGCTCAGCAGCAGGCCCGTGAGACATCCCCGCCAGTCCCTGGTAGACCCAGAGGCCCAAGGTTTTGCAGCTGGTCTCCTGTGCTCACGATTGCTTCCTGGTGTCCACACGGGTGCAGGGGATGCATGAGGTCATAGCCGCCGCCCACCTGGCCCAGTGCAGGCAGCCCATAGAAATGGCCACCTCCACCCCACAGACCTCACCCACCACGCCCTCTGTGATCCCAACCCTCCGAGCCTGCATTTGCCTAGCACTTTACAGTTTAGGAAAATTGCCCATAGACCCTTTCTGCTGGTTTTGCAATGATTCTGCGAGAGCGTCTGTGCAGGACCTGTGATCCCGGATAGAGCAGGAAAGCAACTTGCTTTTTCCCCTGTAAGTGGGTGACAATCACCAGGACGGGAGCAGCTGTCAGCTCGCTGAACAGCCTCCCTCTGAGTGCCAGGCGCTTCCCATGTGTTTCCTCATTCAAACTTCCCCAGACCCTGAGAGTAGGTACTATATGATTCACATTTTGCCAATAGAGAAATTATGACTTAGAGAGGGACATTTAGGCAAGGTCACCCAGCCAGAAAGTGGCAGAGGCAGATGTGTGCTTAAGTCAAACACCTGTGCTTCTCCCCAGGAAGCTGCATCCGGGAGAGAAAGCCGGGTCTCCTGGGCATGAAGGCGGCACTCACCTCTTCTCTCTCTCATTCTGGGAGATTTAATAAATATAATAGCTACCATTTGTTGAACACCCACTGTGTGCTGAGTACTATGCTGACTGTTTGAACTACTTTGTCGTTTATTCTCTCAATCTATCCTGTAAAGGAGGTTGAGCCCATTTTACAGCTCGGTCTACTGAGGCTCAGAAAGACTACAGAGCTGACTAAGTCTCAAAGCGAGGTTCAAACTCCCGTATGCTGTTCTGAGGAGGTGGGTCTGCGTATTAATAAAATCTCAGGCCGCAGCTTTTCTACCTGTTTATAACGCTCCGCAAGCCAGTTTGGTGAAAATCCTGGGGAGACGGAATTTCTTCTCTCCCTCTAGCCACACCCTTCCCAATTCTTGCTCACACCCTGTCCCTCCTAGAAGATCCATAAGTGCTTCTACATCTGTCATCCGGTGACCCGGGATCATGTCAGGATTTGGATGTTCAAAGGGGAGGGGAGCGGGAGAGGAGGCACAGGGGACCCATGAAGATGCCATTTATCACAGCGTTTCATCAGCTCCCTGTTTGGAGTCCTCCACGGCACCCTATTACCTACCTTCTCCAGAATCTAAACTGCAACCTGCCTTGGAATGTCTTCAAAAGACAGATCCAGCCGGAACCTGGCCCTACTTACTAATCGTTCTTTCACAGGACAAATTCGTCTTGGATGAATAGAGAGTCCCAGAACTGTGCTGGACACCAGGATACAGGACAAAGAAACAGACTAGCCCTATACCCCATGGAGCTCGCAGTCTGATGGGGTGGCGGGGGGGGACGGATGCATGCTAAAAGTGCAGTGACAGCACCAAGTGACAGACACTATGATGGGGGGTGGTCACAGAGAAGCCATCAAACGCAGCGGTCCTCCATCAAATCCAGGGTAGGGACCCTCAATCCAGGGATCCCAGGGGGCAGAGGAAGTTCTGAGAGGAGGAGTCACCCAAGTAGAGCCCTGGGGGATGAGTGGGAGGGGATTCCTCAGCATCCCCTAACTCTGAGGTTGCGCCCATCTCCCAGCTCTCCAAACTCCCCGCATTCCTCTCTCCTCCAGACTCTTTTCCTGGGCTGCCCTTTCTTCTGCCAACTCTTGTTGCTAAGTATCTTTCAGGACTTCCCCTGCTCTGAACATCCTCTCCTAACTGCCCAACCCTGACAATTTCCCACGGCCCCTCATTCATACTCTTCAGCACTTAACCTGAAGAACACAAGGCTCAGAGAGGGGAGATGACTTGCCCAAGGTCACACAGTAAGCAAGCAGCACAGTGGGGATTTGAACACGAGCCTCGGGGCCTGCAAAAGGCAGAGAGGGAGAGAGAGAGAAATTGCAAGCCTCCATAGGAATTCCAAACGCAAAGGCAGAGGAATGCCCAGCATGACCCTTGAGCAAGGGCAGGCGGGGAGGCTCCCGGAGGGACTGTTAGCCTACGCTGCCCTGTGGTGTGTCAGCAGGCACCTGGGCCTGGGTTGGTGGGCAGCACCGGCTCAGACCACCCATCAGCAGGATATTAACAAGCCGTCCAATCAATTAGGAGCCAATAATTAAAATTCATCTTCCTTCCTACTGCACAGTATTAAACCACAAACACTTAATTATATGCCTCTTACCTCGCTGATTTGCATAAATGGGAAGAAACACTTAACAGCAGCAACACTAATTAATGCCCGGGGCGCACTGTGGCTCTAGCGGCCTGTTGGCAGCTTCTGCTTGGGCTGAGGGTGAGTCCTGTGCAGGACGCAGCCAGGGTCAGGGATGCCACGGGCAGGGCATCCTCCGGTTGGAGCTGGGGTGCGGTGGAGGGCACACAGACAGACAGAGACGCTTCAGACTCACCCCGCCCTCAGGGAGCTCCCAGGCTGAAGGGGGAGGCACTGAGCTTCTCCTTTTGGAGATCCCAGCCTGATGAGAGAGAAAAGGGCCTACAGAGGATATTCCTAGTCTGATGGGGGAGACATAGGTCCTTCCTTTGGAGGGTCCCAGGCAGATGGGAGATGCACAGCCTCTGCCCTTGGGAAGCTCATGGTCTAGTGAGAGAGACAGAGTTCACGCTCTGAGCAAATGCCTACTCGGATGGAGGAGACAGAGCTCTTTCCCTCCAGGAGCCCTGAGTCTGACGGGGTATCAGCCCCTGCCCTGGAAGTGGCAAAATCTGATGAAAGAAAGTCTTGGTGTTTGGAATCAGGCAAACCAACTCTGTGACCCCCCGGGAAAGTTACTCTTAACTGCAATTTCCTCATCTGCAAAATAGGCACTTAGCATCTCATTAGCGGCTGCAGCCCAGGAGGAAGAAGGGCCTGGCTTGCAGCGTTTCTAAAGTCCTGGCTGGGAGGCAGGAAGCCAAGGGCAGGCGCTGGGAAGATGATGATGGTGCCTAGAGACGAATGAGCCCCCTGCCCGGGGAGTCCCCAGGTTGAGGCTGCACGACGAGGTCCAGGGACCTGGAAGGATGTGGTGAACCAGACTTGCCTGGGCCCACCTTGCAGGTGAGTCACCGTGATGGGGGCCTGCTTCAGCCCCGCCTGGGGACAGACAGTGAGGCGGCATTAGAGCTCCCGGGAGCTAGAACCACCCTCAAAACGTTCTCGGGGGGCAGAGAAGGGTGGAGGGCTGGGGAGCCTGGGTTCTGGACTGGGACGGCATAGCGGGTAGCCAGGGCTGTTGAAAATTATTTGGAATCTTGACTCCAGCTCTCAGTCCCGCCTCTGCCCCACCTCTGGCCTCACACCCACTGCCCCTTACACCCGTGTTACCTCCTGGCCATGCTCTGCTTCCTGGGCTACATATACTCAGAGACAGAAGCCACGTAGCTGGCTGTTAGGGAAACCTAGAGTTGCTTGGGGTCTTCCCCAAGCTCTCTTTATGAAACCGGGTTACTAAACTTTTAAGTGACATTAGGGAGAGAAACCCAGGATGCTCTAGGCCTCCCTGAGGACCCTCATTACAGCGGATCACAGGGTGGGACTGGTGGCCTTGGTCTTGCCTTCTAAGCAGCAACACTCAGGCTTGGAGTCAGGTGGGCCTGAGTTGAATCCCAGCTCTGTCACCCATTTGCTGTGCATCCTTAAGCAAGTTACTTACCCTCTCTGAACTTGTTTCCTCATCTGCAAAGAGGAGAGGATGAGATGTAAATAGGAGCATGAAGTGGGAGGGTGCATGCACAGCACTCGGCCCATCCTGGTCTCCTTCCTTCCCTGGCTACCACCTCCTAAAGGTCTAGGGTTCCTGAAGGCCCTGGAAGCGACCCCCTCAACCAGCCAGAACAGTTCCCCAGTAGTGGGCAAGGCCAGGCAGAGCCCAGCCCCTTCCAAGAGGGCAGAAGCCGTTCTGCTGTGTCCGAGAGGGGCCTGCAAGCAGCCCACTTACCTGGATTAGCTCCCAGCTGGGTAACTATTTACACAGATTGCCAGGCCAGTGGTACATCATAATTATATATTATATGTATTAATACTTCACCTTTTGCCAGCACTGCATCTGGGCCTGTCAAAACACGTACCAACATTAATCAATTAAGCTCCCAGCCTCCTTGACCGCCCACAGTTATTAGCTTCCCTTTCCTCATCCTGGAGGGGGCTGGGAGCCAGGCTCACCCAAGGTTACTGCCCAGGCCTCAGGGAAGGCTCGGCTGGGTCTGGGCCTATAGTCCTGGCAGAGGGACACCAGCTTGCCCTCCTCCGGCCTGTCCCTTGCCTGTCTCTGGCCTGTCCCTTGCCTGTCTCTGGCCTGTCCCTGCCCCACTCAAGATGCTCCACGACCTCCCCACCAGCGCCTAAGCCTGGGTCACTCTTTCTTGATTTCAGGGTTGCCAGGCTGGTCTCTGTGTCCCTATAACTTGTTTTGGGGAGGGACTGGCACCCAGCTCTTTGGAAACCCTGGACCCCACGTGCCCTGTGCCCTTCCCCTTTGGGAGCTCAGCAGAATTGCCCTTGGAGGGGTCGGTGAGCCCCCCGGGTCAGGCCCCCCTTTTATCTGCTCTGTAGCTATGTTTGATGAATCCTTAACAGATGCCAAGCATACACCGATGCTGGGTTCTTATTGCCATAGCAACCCTACAGAGCAGGTATTATTATCCCCATTTTACAGACGAAGGAGCAGAGGCCCGGAGACTAACGGCTCATCCAAGGTCACAGGGCCACAAAGTGGCAGAGTCCAGACTGAGACTCGGATCACCCCTCAAACAACTTCCACGCACGAGTGAAGGGTGTCTCTATGCCGCCGCCTCTGCGGGGTGCTGGCGCAACGGGCAACCCCCTCCAGGGGTCACAGTGTGGGGGGCAGTGCCCATGACAAAGGCAGGGGGTGAAATCCAGGCTCATGCAAAGTGCCATGGGAGCCGGGGGGAGGGGAGCAGGGAGGCGGAGCAGTGGCTTCTGGGCTAAAACTTGAAGGACATAAGGAGGGGTAGGGATGGGGTGCATTCCAGGTGGGAACGACATAAGCTAAGCTATTTAGGGTCAAAGAAAATGGAGCTGTCTTGTGTAGCCAAAGTTCATCCTCTCCCCTCCCTTGAGCTTACTTTTGCTCCTCTCCTCTTGTTTCCTTTCCTCTTTCCTCTCCCTTCCTTAGAGGAGGAATGCCCTGGAGACCTTGAGACTGGCTAGACTCAGGAAAGGTCCTGGAGGGTTGCCTGGAGGAAGAGCGAATCTAGTAGTCCTGACCTCTTGACTCCGTCTGCTGCAGCTGGGACCCCCAGGTAGCATGAGTGACACCTCCCTCTGCCAGCCCCTGCCCATCACCAGCCCCTCACAGCTGACCGTCCCTGGGGGCAGAGCCCCTCTCTCACCTCTGACGCAGCCCTCCCTGCCATGAAGGGAAGGTTTCTCAGCACCAGATGCATTGTGGTCAGGAACACACATGCATTCTCTCCAGGCAGGACCCAGCACAGAGTCAGGGAGGTGACAGGGCTGACCCCAGCCTCCCTGAGCCAAGCATTAAGGTCGGAGAAGAGAAAGCTGAGCAGCCTCTCCTTTGCTTTCCTTCAGCGCCAAGCAGAGTCAGAGGAAACAGAGGGAGTGCACTTTGAATGGGGAAGTTTTCATGAAGGAGGGAAGTTTGAAAAAAGGTGTAAAATGGGAGTTGGGACTGGCAGGCGTTGAAAGGGGCAAGGGTGTGCTCAAAATAGGGGGCAGAGCAGCAAGGTCAGGTTCTATCCAAGTCCCTGTATGGGGAGCCCAGGCAGGGAGGCACATTTCGATGGTATCAGGCAGGATATATGAACGAGAAAATCAGCCCAGGTAAACGCAATAGGGAGTGATGGGGACTCTGGGGTGAAATGGGGAGGTATGCCCGGCCTAAAGGCATGAAGATTAACTAACACAACACAGACAGGTGATAAGAAACTGACCTGGAACCTAGGAATTGATGGGCACCTACAATTAACTCACTATGAGACAGTGGAAGGCTTGTCCCTGCTCTGGGCCTCAATGTGTCCATCTGTTAAATGAACGCATGGGCCTGTTACTACAGGGGGGCTCCCGATCTATCAGCAACCAATGAAATGAGATAAAGCACTGGCGTATCTGGGTAAATGGTGGTGGATTACACAGACGCTGTGCAGGATAGCGGGAGCAACACACGTCTGGGCCTCAGACCACCTGGAACTCAAGGCCTGGTCCCTCCCCCTCCACCAGCCACCACCCCCTCCCCCTCCCTAGCTGTCCCACCTGGAAGTTTGTTTCACTTTCCTGACCCTCGGTCACTGCATCTGTACAGAGGGGATCATAACACGTAACCCACAGGGTTATGAGAATTACAGGAGGAAGTGCCCCGTCCACGCTGGGCTCAGAGTAAACACTGCACTCCTCCCGCCCCCTGGGCCCCATGGCTGCTGCTGTTTCACTGGTAACTGTGCCTTGTTCTCCCCTCCCTGTTAGTCAGCCAAGTCACCAGGGCCTGGCTGAGCAGGGATGGCGTGTCCAGCCCCACGCCGGGGCTTTTTGATTCCCAGGGACTGTGGATTCCTGAGCTGCCCTGAGCCCCGCCCAGCCTTGTGGCGGAGCCTCCTCTGCTGAGAGGATCTCTCAGGAGGGTGCCGGTGGAAGCCGCCTCAAAGCCCGTTACAGCCGTCTGCGGACCATAATGGGACGAACAGCTCAAGAGGACAAAACCGGCCATAACTGTTCCACGGTTTACGCTGGAGCTGAAGCAAGGCCCGGGCACGTCTGCATCACTCTAGCAGCCTCGCCATCGGCCCCCTGTTCTAAACAGCGGGGCACGATAGGAACACACCTCAAGACACGCTTCTCCCTTCGGTGCCGCGGAGCCCCGTGACCACTGCTGCTGGGTGGGACCTGGGTGCCCTTGGGAGCTCACACCCGGAGCCCCCGAACCTCGGGATGTCACCACTGTTGGCTGGCACACTGAGAGCCAGCAATAAATGTCAGCCCCTGTGCTATTACGTCATAGCTATGGGGTAGATACTGTGCTGGGCTCTCTAATTGCATTATCTCTTTTAATCCTCACCTTAGCCCCATAAGACAGCTTTTCATATCCCTATGTCAAAGAAACAGGTTCAGAGAGGCTGAGTAAGCTGTATAGGATCACACAGCTACTAACTGGCCACGCTGAAACCAGAGCGTACGGCCCTACCCCAGGAAGCAGCATCAGGTTCTCAGGGGCGCCGTCGCTAGGGACTTGGGAGCTTTAAGGGGATGCATAATGAGTAGGGCAGGAACATCATGTCCCTCACACGGCCACAGGCCAAAGTCATAGTGATGGAGGTTCCAGTCTAAAATCTCCATAAGAGAAATAACAATGATGACAACCAACGCCATTTGCTGGATCCCCACCAATACCAGCAAGATGGCAGTCTAACATCACCTCCACCCTGCAAAGATACAGACACTTGGTCGCACATTCCAGGTGTGCGAACTAAAGTTCAGAGAGGTCGAGCAACACACTCGGGCTCACACAGCATCTAAACGGCCAAACTGGACTGTGGGCTCAAGGCTGTTTAGAACTGAGTCCGTGGTCTCTGCTTTGTAAACATCCTCAGCCCAAACATCACCTCCACGGGGGAGCTGTTCTGACCCCACCCAGAGCCCCTGAAATTTACTCTGCCTGATTCGGGGTCTGCTTTCCCCACTAGAGTTTAGTTCCAGGAGGGCAGAAACACTGGGGGCTAACACACAGCTGGTGCCCAAGATGAATCTGTGGGATGATTGTGTAAATTCGTTCATTCATTCAACAAGCATATAATGAGCACCTGTGATATGCCAGGTCCAGTTCTAGGCACTGAGGAGACAGCAGTCAGTGTACATAGAAAAGTCCCTGCCCTCATGGACCCCACATCCTAGTGGGGAAGACAGACAATGGAATATAGACAGATGGTAAATGTTATGCAGAGACAAGGGTGAAAAAGAACAAAAAAGCAGGCCCAGGGATGGAGAGTCGGTGACCACACATCCCGGAATGCCTGGAGCAATCCTGCTTTAAGCCTTTTCTCCAGTTCATGATCATTATGACTCCTTTCCCGTTAAAATTGTCCCATATGGATGACAAATTGTCTGGCACCCTTGTGCTGGGAAACACTACGAAGCTATCTTTGATTAGGTGATGGGGCAGAAACTGTTGGTTTTCACCAATATGCAGGCCTGGCCCCAGACATCCTGTGAGCCCCTCTGCCCTAGTGTGAATCACTGGTCAGCCAATATTCACCCTGCCGCCCCTGCCCATCGTGGTGGATGCACTTTCCCTCCCGCTAAAGTCGGACGTGACCACGACACCTGCTTCAGCCACTGGAATGTGGGCGTAAGTGATGTGTGCCACTCTGGACCTGGTTCCAGACACACTAGTTGAGATCCTCTGTGTATTCTTTCTCTTCCTCTTCAGCAGAACGCATACAGAGGAGCCAGTGAGGAGCCCCAAGGGTCCCCCAGGAAAGACAGAGGCACAAATTGGAAAAGGCTGGGATCTCTGAGCCACTGCTTGGAGGTAAGCCACCCAGGGGGAGCCTCTGAACAAAAGCAGGAATAAATGCTCTTGACTTGTCCCGAGCAAGAAATACATTTTTATTGTTAAGAGTTTGGAGTTGTTTGTTATAGCAGCTAGTGTTAATCACCCTGACTATTACAAGTTGTCCATGAAGGCCTCTCTGAGGAGGTAACATTTGAACAGAGACCTAACTGAAGTGAGAAAATAACACCACACACAGAGGACGTGGCACGTGCAAAGGCCCTGGGGACCCAGAAGTCTCAGCGACTCATGGGGGCTGAGTCACATCCTTCACCACCTGGCCACCTTGCTCAGGTCACATATCCTGCCTGAAACTTTGTTTTCTCTAGTGCAAACTGGGACGGGCACTGCCCCTGCTTTTTTCCCTGAAGGCACCAAGGTGGGGAGGCTGATGTGGTAACAGAGGAAGACAAGGGCTGTCAGCTCAGAGGCCGGCAGGCAGACCAGACACTCTCCACTTGGAACAGTCTAGAATGCACTGACATTTGTGACCCCACTTGGTGAGATCATGGAGAGGTGGCAGCTGTCCCAATGAATGTGCTGGTGGCCTTGATGGGGTAGCTAGATCACTGGGGTGCCTGGAAGATGCTCCTCTCAATTCAGGGATCTCAGCTCCTGGGGAGGCTCTGAGAAAGGGATTTAGACCTTCTGGAATCCAGGGAGGAGGGCAGGGTGGATCATTTGTGGACTGCCTGGTCCCAAACTAGTATTTACACACCTATTCTCACCCAGCCCCACAAGTAACTCTTAAAGGCACCCAGTGTTTCTGACCCTGGCTACCCTTCTTCAAACACCTGGAGCTAAAACAGAATCCTGGGACCAGTATCTCCAGGGTGGGGCACAGTGATTGGTGCACAGTAGGGACCTAACTTTAAGCCACCTTAAGTATCTCAGGCCAGGTGTTATATATGGACTATCTCTAATCTTCCCAACCCCCCATAAGGTGGCTATTATCCCCACTCTCCAGATGAAGAAACTGAGGCTCAGAGAGGCCCAGGTTCAGAGTGAGTGGCAGCAGACTCCACCCCAGGTCAACTTGGTTCCAAAGCCTACATTCTTGCTATTGAAGAAACGAACACGTGACTCACCATAACAATAACTAACATATAGGAAACCTGCACCAGGTGTGCCACTCAGCGCTGCACTCACTTTATTTCAGAGAATCCTCAGAACCACCTTTGAGGCTAGGCATTACAGTACCCATTTTACAGACGAGGAACATAGGGGAGAAATGACTCGCCCAAGGTCACACAGCTGGGAAATGATGGAACCAGGATGGTGAGATGGATAAATGAAGCCAGGGCCCTACCCTGGAGGAACCCTCAGAAAGCCACCCAAGGTTTCTATGACCAGCCCATGTAACAAAGGCCTATTAGGGCCAATTGTGGGACTGGCCTGCTGCTGACAACCCATGAGCTGTGCGGTGCTGGGGAAGCAGGTCCGGCTGGCCGGGCACCCAGCCAGAGGGGCGGAGTCAGCATATATCACCTCTTATTATTAGCAACATTAGCTCCGTGATTTGAGAACATTCACGGTATGGACACTAACGATTAGCACAGCAATGTGTCTGAGCCTCTGAACCGTGCCGGGATGCTCACCCCCTCTGTGTGTGTCATTCTTGCCTTGAAAGGCCACTCAAGTCTGCCCCTCGCCCTGAAACTTTGGGGACTGTCCCAGCCCCAGTATCTCCCCTGAACACCAAACACTCCCCACTATTGGCCACACATCTTCCCCGAAGGCTCTCTGGTTCTATCTCTTAGTGCTGACCAGCAGGGGCTGGGCACACAGATGTAGGCACTGTGGGTGACACACATCGGGCCTGGCTGTTGGTGCAGAAGAGGCGGGCTGCTGGGGGACGACCCCGAAACCCCCTCTGTGCACCTAGCCTCTCATGAGTCCCCGAGACAGCACCAGACGCACGCTGGGGAGCACATCTTACTGATGCTGTAAGTGCTCATGGATGCGTAGTTCAAGCACTGGGATTATGCTCTGGCTTTCTAAATGGATATAAAACATTAACTTGTTTGCAAGGGGGCTGGCAGGCTACTCTGTACTTGAATAGAAACAACCTCGCTCATTCAAGGATAAAACATTCATTCTTTAAATTATACAGGCTTGTGTTTTCCACTTTTTATTTTTATTTCCCCTTATTTCTGAGCAATGATATAAGCTGAATATGAGATCTCTTGCTTCCCGTGACCCACGTTCCTTCACTCAGCAAACATCTACGGGGCACCTTCTCCATGCCAGAACTTGCACCAGGCACTGGGGACACAGCGGGGCTGGGGGGACAATACCGACCTACCCCTGCCCTGGTGAAGCTTATAGTCTGCTGTTGTGGCCTGGATTCTAGAGCTGACTGCCTGGGTTCAAATCCCAGTTTTACCACTAACCAGCTGTGTGGCCTTGGGCAAATTACTTAACCTCTCTGGGTTTTAGTACCCTCATCTGTAAAATGGAGATAATAATAGTACCTCTCTCACAGAGATGTTGTGAATTTAAATGAGTCATGTGTGTAAAAACCTAGAACAGTCCTGGTATGTAGGAGGTACAAACTTTTCAATAATAGTAATCATATATGCTAGCAGAGAATCACATGATGAACAAGCAGAGAAACGACCAAACAAAATTATTAATGACATTGACAAGTGCCCCAAAGGATGGCTCAGATGTGTTAATAAAGTGGGGAGAAGGAGTTATTTCAATGGGGTGCTCAGGGAAAGCATGTCCTGGTCTCTCTGACTTAATTTGAGCCCCGCAGGAGGGGAAGGCGGCAGCCATGGGAAGATCCTGCGAAGGGCGATCCAAGCAGGGGCAACTCCAAGTTCAAAGGCCTACAGTCCGGCCAGCTCCCAGCGCACCTAGAAGAAAGCCAGGAGGCCAGAGTGGCCGGAGCAGCATGAGCCTGGAAGAGAGCCTGACAAGCTGAGGTGAGAGGGTGGCCACCACCAGGGGAGGCAGGGTAAGGGCTGGGATTTGACTTCAAGTACAGTGGCAAACCTTGGAGGGTTTTAAGCCTGGAAGCAGTCTGGTCTGATTTACATTTTAATAACATCTCTCTGGACTCCCTGAGGAGCTGGAGGGGGGGTGGCGGGGAGAGGTGAGGGTGGCAGCCACGGAGGCCAGTTGGGAGGCTGTGACAAACGCATGACGGCAGTGGTGGCCTGGACTGGGGGTGGCAGTGGCAACAGAGAGGAGCAACCAGATTTGGGATGTGTTGGGGGAAGAGTGGCCAGGACTTGTTCTTAAACTGGATGGACGTGCAGAGTAACAGAAGGAGAGGAATCAAGGCTGATTCTGGGTTTTTTTTTTGGCATCTGCTAGGAGACATATGTTTTATTTCTGTTCTGATCCTGCCATTAACTAGCTGTGTGACCTTGAGTACGTCACCTAACCTCTCTGAGCCTTGCTTTCCTCACTTATTAATCAAGGGTAATGTTAGCTGGCCACTTACAGAGATGTGAATGTGCTGTAGATAGAGAGGCAGTAAAGAGGGCTGGGGAAAGAGGGGAGAGGAGTTTGTTGGGCCAGACTCTGGTCCCACCTGAGTCACCTGTGCTGACTTTGGCCAGAAACCAGTTCCAGTTTCCTTACCCATCAAATGAGGCTGGGCAGAATAATCCTCTGGTTTAGCTCCTCCCACCTGGACCAAAAGCAGATATTTCTACCCCCGAGAGTGGGGGTGCGGCCGGGGAGTGGTTGCGCTAGTGGGAGGAGCATCCTGATCTCTCAATATTGTCACTCCCCCCTACCCTGGAGTGATACTCCCTGGAGGGCCCAGGACAAAGGGCACTGGCTCAGTTCCAGCCTCTCCTGAGAGAAGCAATGACTCAGCCAAGGTCACCTGCTGAGTCAGTTAGATCGGAGTAGATCAGAGTTGCCCCACCTCCTCTATAATCCCCACCCACCATCAGCCTCTTCTTCTAAAAGAGAGGGAAGGGCAGTCCCCAAACTGATTAAGCCTTCCAGCTCTGAGTTCTGAGACAAACAGGGAAGGGTTCTATGCTCTCTCACAGTTTGCAAGAAATTGGGAAAATGATGGAGGATGAGGAAAAACTACCATTTATCATGCACTCCCCTCTGCCTGCTTCCTCATTACTATGCACTCGATCTTTATAATATTCTTGTTTTCTTCAATAGATGGATGTCTAAACGGGATCAGAGAGGGCAAATGATTTGCCCAAGGTCACACAGCAAAGGCAGGTTCAGTGCCACGTCCATGCTTTGTTCACTGCCCTGTTCACATTTCCCCCCTAAAAGACCAAGCCGGGCAAGGTCTTTCCCTTTCTGCCTGGGAGGGCTTGGGCAAGAGACGGAACGGAGCCTGGAAATGTTTATTGAAGGGATGAATAACGGAGTGGCTAAATTCCTTCCCAGTCCTGGGTTCCATCCCCTGACAGAGCCTTGACCTCAGTAGGGAAGCCCAAGGGCAGCTGTTGGATTTATCTAACCTCCGTCCTCAGGCTAGCAAATGCCCCCATGTGTTACGAACCTGCTCTGTTCCCTGCCCCGAGAAGCTGACATGAGGGCTGTCATTTCATTAGCCCCTCCCCACCCTTCTGTTTGGACTCCAAAATGTCTACATAAATTACAGTCCCGATACTTATTGCTTCTGTGTTGCGCTGGCAAGAGCATGCGTGCACTGCATGTCCTGGCGGAGGGAAGGTCACCCCTAGGACTCTCTCGCTGCCCCCCACCCCCATCCCCTGTCCTAGGACCCAATGCTACTGGGACAGCAGGGAATGGGCTGTCTCGCGGGGCCTGGTAGGGGCAGGGGCATTCAGGCTCTGGGGAGAGGAGGCAGGTGGATTTTACAGGAGAGTTTTCACATGGTTGGTTTTGCCATTAACTTTGAATGCCTTTGTGGGTCTATAAAGTTCCCCATGCTGGTTTATAGGGAAGATGAATCGAGGAAATTGGTGGCAAAAACAGGGTAATGGGTGGCTTTCAGATGCCCACGCGAGGGTCAGGGAACAAAGGCAGGAAGCTGCCGTCTCCCCACAAAACCTAAGCCAATGATAACTTAAAAAAAATAAAATAAAAATTCACATAAATTCCTTTCTGTTTCCCCTGCAAAACCCTCTGTCTCCGTGCACAGAAATGGCTGGCAGGATAATCACCGTGGAGTTAATAGTGGTCATCTGAGTGGTGGTATTCTCCTTTTTTGTTTGTTTGTTTTTGCGGTACGCGGGTCTCTCACTGTTGTGTTGTGGCCTCTCCCGTTGCGGAGCACAGGCTCCGGACGCGCAGGCTCAACGGCCACGGCTCACGGGCCCAGCCGCTCCACGGCACGTGGGATCTTCCCCGACCGGGGCACGAACCCGTGTCCCCTGCATCGGCAGGCGGACTCTCAACCACTGCGCCACCAGGAAAGCCCTCCTTTTTGTGCCTTTCTAAATGCTCCAAATTATCTCCAGCTTTTGGGTATTACTTTTGTAATAGAAAAAAAAGTGATTTTTTTTAAAGTCAGATAACTGAAAGCAGCAGGAAGGAACGTTTTCCAAGGCACCCATGACTCACCCACGATAATAAGCCATCCCTGGGGCTCCTAGTCTGGCGTCTTGTTGTTTTCTCCGTGATCCTCCAGCTTGACAGATGAGGAAACTGAGGCACCGAGAACTTAAATGTTTGACTCCAGGTCACCCAGAAAAGGGGCCTCAAGAGAAGCCGGCCCTCTGCCCCTCCCAGCCTGGCCCTCATCCCCGTCTGTCCAGGCTCTCCGGGGCCCAGGGCTGGGAGGTTACGACTTACAGTCTTCAGGTGGCGTGAGGGGCTTTCACTTTGCAGGGTTCTGGGCATTCTTTTTGGTGGTCTGAGGGCTGTGTTTACTGGAGGCTTCTCTGGTCAGACTTAGAATGCCCTGCAGATGTCCTCAGTGGACTGAGGGACTGGACCTAGAAGCTTCCAGAAGCTTCCAGACCCAGGCTAGTCTAGGTCAGGATGGAGCAGAGGCAGAAACCAGCTGTGGAAGGAAAGGTGGGCCAGTTTCCCTCCAGGTTGGGGAGTAGAGCCAAATCAGCTATTTCAGGAAGGAAGGAAATGGGGGGCAGCCTCGTCTCTGGGCAGGACCCGGCTACACGGGGTGCAGCGGGTGTGAGGGCCCTGGCTCCATGCATGGAGCAGAGGAGGGGGTGTCTGTGAGTCACCTGTGGACCCTTGTCCTTCCCACTCAATTCAGACTTACCGAGAGGCTGCCCTGTCCCAGGGAGACGGGGACAGACAGCTCCCCGTATCCTGCCTTCCTTCTTCTGTAGGTGTCTTTTCCGAGGCAACCATGTGAAAACATCGTGGCACAAAAACAGAATAGACACTCACGTTCCCCTTAGATCGAAATGTGATAAGGTCTAGGGCCATGGGCCCTACCCTCAGGGGCTCCCACTCATGTAGGGAGACAGAGCCCCTGCCATCATGAAGCATCAGGTGTCTGATGGGGGAGACAAGGCTCCTCCCTGCAGAGGTCCCAAGTCTGATGGGGGGGACGCAGCTCCTGCCTGGGGGGGTACACTCTGAAGGAGGAGACACACCTCTCTATTATTTGAGAACTCCCACTCTAACAGAGAAGACAAGACCCTCACCCAGAAAAAAGACCTAGAATCCTTTTATAGACACATAGAAATGAGGGCACAGGCCCACCGGGTCATCTGCATTAGACGATTCCCAAGGGACTCAATACAGAAAGGGGGGAAATCTCATGGAGAGCAGCCAGGAAGGCTACCCTGAGAAGGTGATCTCTCTGCCAGGCTCTGAGGACACGTCAGCCAGCAATGCTGGGTCCTGCCCTCAAGGAACTCGGGGGGCTGGAGCAAAGTAGAGGGTGCTGGACACTGACGAGAAAAGCTGGGATTGGAAACCCATGTAATGGGTATAGGCCAGGTTAGGAGCTTGGACTTTATGGCTGGGCACTAGGGAGCCATGGAAAGCTTTAAGCAAGGGAAAGGGTGGTCAGATTTGTAGTTTGAAAATCTCAGCTGGGCTTCAGGGAGGAGGAGGGAGTGGGGGACGAGTGGAGGCAGGATGAGTGACGAGACTGTTGTGATGATCTAGGCAGGCGATGGGGGTCCAGCCTGAGGGCTTGGCTATAGGATGGAAGCGCTAGACCTGGCGGTGGAGGACATTGGACAGAAGACTTGAAGCCCCGTACTCTGAGCCCAGCCTGACAGAAGGGCCAATGAGGTCCAATGATGTCTGAGCTCTGAGCAGCTGCCTGGCTGGGCTCAAGGACACAGGCCCAGGGTCCTCCTCTGTGGATGCCCTTCGGTCTGCGGGCACCCTCGCAGCTGGACAGCGGACACCTGCTGTTACTAGGCCCGTGTGGGAACAAGGTCAGAGAGGAGAAGGCCCAGGGCAGGCCCTGGGATATCCTGGGGTGCCCCAGTTTGGAGGAGCCATGGGAACGTCAGACCACAGCCTCTGGTACCCCCATCAAAACACTCAGGTCCCAGTTGAACCCCTCACCTGCTAAAGCCACGGGCCACCCCTGCCTGCTGAGTCCTCCATCTGGATGGGCATTTGTCCCACTGGCTAGCGAAGCCTTCAAAGCAGGCAGTGCAGTGGTCAGCCTGAGGCCTGAACTGACCCATCTGGGAGAAGAGCTAATAAGCCCCTCAATTTGCATATATGCAAACAAGGTCCACTGTTGACAGAGCAATTAGCATAGCCCACTGCCTGGCAAGGCCACCAGGCTTGGCCGCGGTGCCTGGGATCTTATCTGTTGGGCTCAGCGCCCAACTTCTTCTCAGCTGAGGCCTGGTTGGGTGGATGATGAAGCCCCAGACTGGGCTCAATGCCCCCTTCCAGAGGGCAGGGGAGCCTGTGCAGGGCTTCCTGGGGAGGAACAGGGAGGCCTATGGAACTGGAAAGATGTCCTGGGTCGTGGCTTCTTATCTTTTATTTTGGGCAGGGGGAGAAGGGCCATCAGGTCATAAGATGCACATGGGACATCTGACCATGGCAGCTCTGATAATATGGCAAAAGGAACGAGCCAGGGCTTTGACTTGGGGGAGCAATGAGTTCTAATCCTGACTCTGACACTTGCTGCTCTATGACTCCGATACTTTGAAATGACCTCTCTGGGTCTCATTAGTCTCATCTGTAAAATGGAAGCAATGCTTCCGACACAGGCTATTGTGAGGATTAAAGGAATCCTCATAGTGGAGTGCTAGGTGTAAAGTAGCTGCTCATTAAACAGCATCCCTGTGTCACCAGCCATGCTTTGCAACAGAATAAAAAGCATATACTTGGCTTTCTTCTGCTGCTTTTCTCCTCACCCTGTTGTTTTTTTTTTTTTTTTAACATCTTTATTGGAGCATAGTTGCTTTACAATGGCATGTTAGTTTCTGCTTTATAACAAAGTGAATCAGCTATACGTATACATATATCCCCATATCTCCTACCCTGTTTATTTTTCATCTGAACTGTGTTTTAAATGTTGTAAAGCATATTTCCATCCAATAACTTAGGATATAGTTGGTGAAGTTGGCTGGCGACGTATCCCCATTTTACAGACAAAGAAACTGAGGCCCAGAGAGGTGAAGCGACTCGCCTGAAGTCGTCCAGCAACTTGGCAGTAGAGCAGGGAATTGGGCCTCCAGGCCCCTCCCTCTCATGAGCTCTTTCGGCTGTAGCAGTTGCTGGAGACCCACAGCACTCTACCTATCCTCTGTGCTTCTGCCTCTCCCTGCCTCTCTCCTCTCTCTCCTCGGGTCTTCATTCTCTGTCCACATCTCTGTGTTCCAGGCTCTCTTTTCCCTGAGTCTATCATTCTGTCAAATGCCTGCTGAGAATCAGATGACAGCCAACCCTGCTCAACCAGAGAGTGGGAAGTTCCTTCTTGGGTCTGACTGCAACTCCTCTTGCTTTAAAATTCATCTGTATCCTCTTTGTCATCATCAGCAGATGGGGAAAACTTTGGTTCACCATCTTCTTCATTGAATAACCATCATCATCATCATCATCATAAGTAGAAGCAAAGCAAAGCACATCCTGGAGCTTTGAACTCCCCCTCTCTCTCCCTCTGGTCTTCTCCTGACCAGATGAGACCTTAACTTTAAGGCCCTTTAACCCTTCCTCACGAAACCAATTCCCATCACCTGGGATGCCTCCCTTCTTCAAGCTCTAGTTGCCCCAGCATCCTGTCCCACTGGGTGACCCCAGAGGTGGTGAGGAGAGAGGAAAGGGTGGGGAAAGAGCTGGGGGTCCACAGTCCTGTGCTCTAGTCCCGCTCTCCTGTGTGGGCTCTAAGCCATCATCACTCCATGACTGCAGACATGTGCCAGGGACCGTGGGGAGCAGAGGGATGTGCATGACACACACACCTGCTCCCTCCTTTCCCAGAGAACCAGAGAGCAATTAGCGTGTTCTCTGGCCACAAGGAACAACTGGGGATAAGGGACAGTCAGAAGAGGATTATAATCCTGGGTGTAAATGCTATGACGGAGGAAGGAAGCCTGTGGGAACACGGAGAAAGGATACCCCAGCCAGCCAAGTGCAGGGCATGGTCAGGGAAAGCTTTCAGGAAGAGGTGGCTTCCAAGCTGAATCCAGAGGGACATCTTGGCATGAGCCAGGTCAAGAGGAGGGAAAGGCAGCGCAGGCAGAGGGGATAGCAGGAACCAAGGCACAGAGACGGTGCTGAATCTGGTGTATCTGACCAGCTGGGGTACTAAGCATGGGGGTGCTTGCTTCTGTGGCCTGGGCACCGTTCTATGTTTTACAAATACATACTCGCAAAATCCCCGCAGCTGCCCCTAAAGTAGGTGGAATGATGGCTTGGTTTGGGCTCCCCCGTATACAGACTCAGAAAAGAATTCAAGTGCAGGTAGCTTCTTTGGGAGGTAACCCAGGAAACTTCAGCGAGGGAGTGGGGAGGAGAAGGCAGTCGATTCTGTTGTGTTACCACACCAACTACCACCGCGGAGCCCAAGCCCACTGTGTATCTCTGCGAGCCAGTGTAGAAGACACTCCCGGAATGAGTGTCCAGGTGTCCAGACCAGGAATGCTGCCCCCAGGCAGAGGGTCGCTGCGTTCACAGTGAACAGATTGTGGTCTTTACAGAAATGCCAAGGGGGCTACGGCTGGGCACTGTCAGTGTCTGCTACTGTCTTAACCCCATCTCACAGATGAGGAAACTGAGGCCCAGAGCATCCAGGTCTCACAGCCAGCGCACCGTAGGGCTCAAACCCAAGGACCTGCCCCAGAGCCTGTGGTCATAACCATGGAGCCACACTGCCTGACAGGGTCCACTCCCAACAGGAGGACAAGGGAGCGGTGAGAGATGAAGACAGAAGGAGGGCAAGAAGCACGGGAGGCCGAGACTTGCTGGGAGGAGAGTGGGTAAGGTGCATCGCCCAGGCAGCCCTGCTGTGTTCTGAGCACTGGAAACGCACTGGGGAACCCCACGGACCTCATCAGCACTGCAGCCCAGGCAGTGCCTCTCCAGAGCCCTGGGTTCGGAGCCTGAATCAGATGCCCCACCCTCTGGTTCAAAGACCACATTTCCCCAGCCCAAACTAGAATTTCTTGTTAGACGTGGCGTTCCCACTGGGAAGGGAAGAGTGAATTTATTCATGCACACAGTCTTACAAAGGTTTAAACATTAGCATGCGTTTGGTTATGTATGTCACAAATTGTCTTTATTGAAAAAGATTAAAAAAATAACTTGCAATGGGGACCATCCTGGAGAATCTAGAAAATACAGTCTCTGTACACAGAAGGGATGAGAGCTTGTCCGCAGAGGGATCAACGGTTATGAGTATGGGTTTTCGAGTCCCAGCCAGAATCGAGCACATAGTAGGTGCTTATTAAATGCTTGATGACTAAGTGACTGGGCTGAATCCCAACTCTCCCACAGGCTCTATGCGTGGCCTTCTCTCTGCCTCAGTTTCCTCATCTGTAGGAAGGGGACAATAATGTCCGTGAAATGGGGTTGTAGGTGAGATAACTCAGGGAAGGCCCTGAGCAGCAGACTGGCTCATAGAAAGTGCTCAGTTAGCAGGCGTGGTGGCAGCAGCACAGTAAGGGGACTGAGGGAGAGGACGCTGGGCTGGCATCCAGCCTGCGCTTCTCCATCTAAGAGGAGACTACGTGGGCGCGACTGGCCTGGGTGTGGCAGGGAGCAGTAACGTCCCTAAGAGACCCTCCATCAGTGAGGGATGGGGATTGGTGGATAAACACCCCAGCCTCCTGGCGATCCTGAGGCGTGTCCCCACACTGCCTCTCAGCCCATCCAGCTGCAGCTGTATCAGCTTCCCTCCTTCTTCCGTCTCCCTCGCCCCCTCCTCTGCTGGTGTGTCCTGGGGTCCTTCCCAAATAAACTACCTGCACCCGAATCCTTGTCTCGGGCTCCACTTTGATGGGAAACCCCAAAAGCAAGTGATAACGATGCCCGAGGTAGTCATAGCGTCCCAGCACTAAATCCCTGAGAAGTGAGGACCACACAACACCACCCTCCCTCCCACTTCTCAGGCTGGTGTCGGAAGGAATGACTGAGATAAACAGCAGGACAAAGCTACAGAAAAGAAGCAAGTGAGGCCACATGTACTGGGAGGGATTATTATATTTCCGCAGTGAGATAAGGATCTTAAAGCTCGCTGATTCTGTAGCCCGCATGTGGGGTTCAGGCACTGACAGCCTCCAGCTCTGTTAATCCCTCTCGCCCCCGCCTGTCACTTAGAGCTCCATTCTCTTCGGCCCCAACCCTGGGGCAGATAAACTGAAGTGGATCCAGCCTCATCAACCTTGGCTGTGAGACAAAGAGCACCCTCCAAGCAGGGGACCTGGTATGCCCAGGGCAGGGGAAAGAGGGGGTGTCCCTCGGTTCCTGTCCCAAGGTCAGGCCCTGCTCAAGGCTCAGCCCTGCCACTAACCCAACTGCCCATCCTGGAGCAGGTCACTTCCTGCTCTGAGCCTAGGCTTTCCTCCTCTAAAACGTGGCGGACAAGGCAGCAGACGAGTGAGGGGTAAGAGCCAGGAGCTAGACTGCCAGAGATGGAATCCCAGCATTGTCACTCACTCGCTGTTCAGCCTTGAGTCAGTTACTTAACCTCTCTGTGCCTCTGTTTCCTCATTTACAAAATAAGGAAAATAACAGAGTCTAACTCATGGAGTTTTTAATGCAGGTTAAACACATTAATATTCATGAAGCACTTAGAAAAGTGCCCTGCACACAGTAAGTACTACACAAATATTTGTTAAATAAACACCTATATTGCTTACTTCAAAGGGTTGTGGTGGTTTCACCAGATGATAAATACATAAAAATCCTTCAGATGTGGTGGAAATCCATGCAAATATATTATAGTCATGAATTCTCCTTATATCTCCATTTCCCAGAAGTGGCTTCCCTCCGTGGGCTTTGTAGCACTAAACACAGAGAAGGGACTTTGAAGTTTCCCAGAGCCAGGTGTGAAATACGGCACTGCCCCTCACCAGTCCTAAGCGACTTCATAGCCTCAGTTTCCCCATCGGGGATAATAATGGTGCACAGCTCCTTTTTTTTTTTCCTTTTTTAAAATTTTTTGGCTGCGCCGCACGCAGCATGCAGGATCTTAGATCTCCGACCCTGCAGTGGAAGCGCAGTCTCAACCACTGGACAACCAGGGGAGTCCCAGCATATCTCATAAGGTGAGGTGAGCATTAGGGGAAGACAGGTCAGGAAGGCACCTGGTACAAGGGCTGCCCCCCAAGGAGCCCAGTTAAGGTCAGTTTCTCTCCCCAGTTCCCCAAGGGAAGTCCCTTCACTTCGTTGGGGATGTGGGTACTCACCTGCGATGGGAACCCGATGCACCAGTTCACTGGGCTGGTGGGAGGTGCGTGGGCTGATGCCCAGGAAAACTTGAAGCTCAGGCCTGGGGAAGACCATATGCTCAGTGACAGCCCCCTTTTCGTCTGGAAAAATCTGTTGATTAATCTAAATCGCAGAGAATCCCCTAATCTCCCAGGCATGGCCGTGGAAGTCTATGTAGGATTTCTCTGCCTCACCGAGACTGACTGAGGCCACAGTTGGGGTGCATCTGTCTGGCCTGAGCTGGCCCGTGGGGGAGGCCCGCAGCCCAGGGCTCTTCCACCACAGAATCCCGGGGCTGAGGACCGGACGCCGGTGCTGGAATTTTCAGGACCCGCGGGTGTGGGCTGGACCGGCCTTTGTGGGCGGGGCGTTGAAGAGCCCAAGTCCTCCGCGGCTGGCCCTGAGAGAAGCCCTGAGATGTTTGTCAAAAGGCTCTGGTTCCCACGTGCCTCACCTGCTTTGGCCTAATGTGTTAACCTAAATGCTTATGTCCCAGATAAGAGGCCAGGGAGATGAGCAGATAGCGCCTGTGAGTAATTCACCCTCCCCCGGGGAGTTGAACTGGCATCAGAGAGACCTAGAGAAGAATCAGACCAGGAGGAAAGGGGTGGTGACAGGACCTCTGCCCTGGAAGCTTCTGAAGCCCTGTCAACAAGGGACCAGAACATCCTTCCGGCTCAAAGAGAGTTTGAGACGACAGCCCCACCCCCTCACCTTAAGGATGGGAAAATGAGGCCCAGAGACGGTGAGGGACACAGCAGAACAACACAGCCAGAGTGGGACCAAGTCTCTAAACTGTCAGCACAAAACTCAACTCCCCCAGAGGATGTGCAGTGAAAATGCTACAGGTGAGAGTTAAGAACAGTCGCTGAAGGGAGATGATTTTCCCTCCACGCATTCATTCATTTGCTCATTCATTCACTCATTCATTCATTATTCAACTGAGAGTAATTGGCAGGCACTCTCCTAGGCGCTAAAACAAACATTATCTCTCACTAGTTTGTAGCTCCTTAGAGGCATGGACCACACCTGTGCTGCTCACGGCTCTATCCCCAAAGCCTGGCACATAATATGAGCTTGATAATGCGGGATTTATCACACTTGATTCTCACCTGCGAAGAAACAAATTCTTATTCACATTTTACCGTTAGGAAACTGAGGCTCTGAGAGGTAAGGGGACTGGCCCATGTGGTCATTACGAATTCATTCATCAAGAAATATATAATAGTTGTGCACCTATGATGCGCCAGCAATGAACAAGAGGACAAGGCCCTCAGGGGCTTCCAGCCCAGTGGAGGAGTCGGTTGTGGTCAAATAGTAAATATGCTGGCGATGGGAAATTATAAACTGAGGTGGGGGTCATGGTAGGAGGACCATTATTTCATATTCTAAGCTGTGTGGGCCTCAGCCTGTGTCATGGACAGTCAGGTGGTAGAGGGAAGGACTGATGGTGAGAAGGTAGCATTTATCTGATGCAAAAATTGTGAACTCAGAGAGGTGAAGTGACTTGCCCAGGACCACACAGCAGGTATGCAGTGAAGCTGGAGTTCAAGCCCAGTCTCTCTGCAAACCCACTCCTTCTACCGTATCAGAGGACTGGGAAAGACCTAAGACAGGAGACAGCAGTTGGACGAGAAACTGTGTCCTGGTCAGTAGAAGCCAAATGCAGCTGGAGGCCCTACTCCCCACGATCTGGGCGCCGCAGGGCAGAGGCCTGGCATCACCCCCAGCCTCAGTGAATGGGTGTCTTAAAGCCAAATCCAGCTTTCTCTTCCCCCCTCCTCCTCTCCCTTTATGGAGACGCTAATTTTAGCCAGCCACATAGGCAGACTGAGCTCTTAAAAATGGACTGATTTAGCCTTTTCCTTAATTGCTCCAAAAAAGCGCTTTGCATCTAGTGGGGAAGAGAATATAACTCTATTTAGGTTAAAAATTTAAAGCCAAATTCTCCCTGGTCTGGCAAGAAGAGAGGAAAGCACTTAATCCCGTCTCGGTGGTCTCCCCACCCCCAGCCCTCTCCCCCCACCACTCAGAGCCTCTGTGTCTGCCTCACAGGCCTAGACCCTACCAGGGGAGAAAGCAGGGACGCACCGGGAGCCTCACCAGCCACTCAAGTGAGGGCAGGGCACTTCTGAAGCATTCACAGGGGAGATTTGCAAAATCTCCTTCCCTGACAGCCCCAAGAGGTGGCCAGGGCCCAGAATCCACTGACGGGGCAAAAGTCTGCAATCATTTACCAGTTCTTGAAGTTAGCCCATCCCTGGGTCATCTCAGCCATCCTCTGTCTGCAGGCTGGGGCTGCCAAGGCTCAGCCAGGTTCAAATGCTGCCCTTCCCAAAGGTTCTCTAAGAATTCCATTCAATAAACACTGAAAATCTGCCATGTGCCACGTACCATGCTTAGTGATGAGAATCCAACAGTCATTGAGGCAGGAATGCCCAGAGGGCTGACCACAAATGTACGTGTTCCCCTAGTCATAGTTCAGTGTGGTTCGGCTCACTAACTATCACTTCATCCATCCAGCCATCCATGCATCCTCCATCCAGCCTCCAGCCTCCACCCATCCATCCTCCATCCATTCATCTTCTATCCATCATCCAACCATCTTTCCATCTTCCATCCATCCATTATCTTCCCATCCATCCATCAATACAAATATTTAATAAGTACATATACTGTGCCCAGAACAGTGCTAGGTACTAAGGTTACAAAAATTAATAATACAGAGTTTGTGTTTTTTTTGCGGTACGCGGGCCTCTCACTGTTGTGGCCTCTCCCATTGCGGAGCACAGGCTCCGGACGCGCAGGCTCAGCGGCCATGGCCCACGGGCCCAGCGGCTCCACGGCATGTGGGATCTTCCCGGACCGGGGCACGAACCCGTGTCCCCTGCATCGGCAGGCGGACTCTCAACCACTGCGCCACCAGGGAAGCCCAATACAGAGTAAATAAGACAAACAGAGACGCTGTTCTTATTGATTTCATGGAGTGGATGCGGCAGGCAAGTAAACAAGATATTTACTGAGGCAGAGACAGCATCTGGCTACCAAAAATATACACACACACACACACACACACACACACACACACACACACACACACA
>NW_020837953.1:39197246-39243342 GCF_003676395.1 Aethalodelphis obliquidens
ACACACACACACACACACACACACACACACACACACACACACACACACATACCCTGGCCGTGCCGCATAACATGGAATTGTCTCTGGAGGCAACTCCCACCCCCACCCATGGATGACATTTCCTAGATGCCTCTTTATTTTCTCTTCCCTCTTCCACTGGCTGGAAAGGAGCCCTATGGAGCCCCAGGAGACGGCAGAGTCACAAGATATAAGAAGCCTGTATCTCTGAGTCTCCACATGGAGGAAAAGCACCCACCTTCAAAGATACCCACAATGTAAGTTAAAAATACTATTTTTGAGACTGTGCCAGTGAAATTTGGGGGTTCATTTGTTACAGCAGCAAGTGTCACCCTATCTAGTATAATTACATTTTACAAAGCACCTTTCTGTAAGTGAATGAAGGGATTAAAAACATGTGATTTGATTCTTATAACAACTGCATGTGGTAGCTAATCGTTGCCCCCATTTATGCATGAAAATCCTGAGGCAAAGAGAGGCGAAGTAACTTGCTCAGATTCACACAGCTGGTAGGTGGTGGGCCAGGCTTTGAACCTGACTCCCATATCCATTCACTTTATGTGACAACGTGCTCCTAGTCGGGGTACAGATAGGGAACCCCAGTGTGAACAGGAAGGGCGACATCTTCACCTCCCTCTGGGTGCAGAAGTTGAGGCGGGGCATTTATCCCAGGGTCACCAGTGTGGTTTCTGTTACCAAGACACATGGAGGAGAAAACTAAAAATCTGCCCTGGGTGTTTCCCTCCCCACGCCAGACCAGAGGTCCCGAGCTGGGCCCCTTTCCCCAGCAGTCGCTGTGTTTCTGCAGGGGCTTTTCTCAGTCCATAAGAGGAGCCCCTTTCCCTCCTCTCAGGACAAGAAGAAGCAAGGATAGGAGACAATGGGTTTCCACCCCTGGGAGGCAGTCGGCTTCCTTCAGAGGCCTGGCCCAAGGCTGGTTTCCACCCGCCCAGGCAAACCACCAAGATATCTCCATTGGCCAGCCCAAGGCTGCCAGAGCTGAGGGGGCTCCGGGTCCCCCCTCCAGGCTGTCAGAGCCATAGTCAGAGCTGGCCGAGCCACTGGAGCAGAGTGGCTGACAAGAGGCAGCCAGACAGGAACAAGTCCTGGACTTGGTGGTGGCAGGAAGCCCCACTGCAACCCCACAGAAGGGCTGCTGCTCTCCACTGAAGGCCTGGAGTCAAGTTCCTTCTCAGATGACATTTTTTTCTCCATGATTCTCTGGCTATCAGACAAGGAGATGGTGCTGTGAAATGAAGGATGCTGAGCTTTTGAGAGCAGCATCTGGGTGTGAATCCAGGCTCTGACACTCACCGACTGTGTAACCTCGGGCAAGTCACTAAGCCTCTCTGAGCCCCTCAGTTTACCTATCTGTAAAATGGGACTAATAACGCTTGTGTCACAGGGGATAGGGAGAGGATTAAATGGCATAGCAGGCAACTGATAATTTAAGAAGGGAGAAACAGAATCTGAGAATGTTCTAGCTAGAAGAGCCCTGAGAGATCTGGGAGGGAAAGTGAGGCCCACAGGGAGTCAGCCACTAACCTTGGGTGGAACAGAAAGGCAGATGCTTACGATTTATCCTTCCTGCTTTGGTTTTGCCACCTTTTCCTCTACCTCCCTGTCTCCTTCCCACAGGAGCTCCTCGTCCTGGTGTGGAGAGTGGAACCGAGGAAGGGGAGGGGAAGAAGCGGGTGACCCGTCTCTGAGACGCTCGTCACACTCAGAGGCTGGATCACGTGGGTTTTCCCACGGCTTTTGCCGGGGGTGGTCGATGCTTTTACGGTCAGAGATGGCGCCAGATGCTGGCGTTGCTACACCTGAGCTGGTCCCTCATGTCTCATGTCTGTTCCCCTCTGTTCATGGAGGCCAAACATCCACCGCGATGGCTGTTGGGAGGACTAAAGGCCCGTGCCCTCAGGGCCTACCGTGCAGGGCACTGGCCCTGATCATGCTCTCCTCTCCCTCACACCCACCCAGAGGCACCAGCTCCTGCCCTCCACCCACCACCCTATTGCTCAGCCTCTGAGCCTTCACTGTGGGCGGGCGTGTGTCTGGGCCGAGAGCCCAGAGAGGGTCAGTGCCTGAGTGAGAACCTCATCCGGGCCCGGCAGTTGAACCAATGTCCATCCCAGAGCCCTCCATTCATGGGAGGGGTGGAGGGGGTGCACAGTAGGACTAGGTCTATGGCGGAGCCCCTTGGGAAGACTGGAGGGGTCCCCTCTGCTGACCCAGTCCTCCTCTCCTGCCTCTCACCACTCTCCCACCTCCCTTCCCTCCTTCCTATTCCCAACAGGGGTCAAAGTTCTCCATCCTGCTGCCCTCCCAGGTGGTCCAAGGTCCTATCACTTTCTCTCCGTCCTTCCTGCCCCAGGCTCCGCAAGTGAGGAATTCTCCCCCCTCGCTCCCTGTAATGCTATACCGCTAATAAGATTAAAACATACCTCCCGGGCTTCCCTGGTGGTGCAGTGGTTGAGAGTCCGCCTGCCGATGCAGGGGACACGGGTTCGTGCCCCGGTCCGGGAAGATCCCACATGCCGCGGAGCGGCTGGGCCCGTGAGCAATGGCCGCTGAGACTGCGCATCTGGTGGCTGCGCTCCGCAACGGGAGAGGCCACAACAGTGAGAGGCCCGCGTACCGCAAAAAAAAAGAAAAAGAAGAAGAAAAAAAAACATACCTCCCTCTTACAGCATCGATTCATAGCACTGATTTACTGTTGCTTCTCGGCTGCTACAAAACGGATGCACGGGCTGCCACCTTAATCTCTATCCAACTCCTCACTGCTGGGGAATAACTGCTAATTAATACCTTTCTGCTTCCCGACGCCTGCCAGCTTTGAGAGCCATCGATACTCTGTGGGCTCCCTGCCACCCGGCCACTCACCTCCCCACTCGCCTGGGGCTCCAGCCCCAGGCCAGAGGCACCCTGGGGGTCCAAGGTGGAACAAGAGAAGGTGGGCTTTTCCGCTTTCTTGGTCCTCCCACTGGACACGCAACACAGATAGACACAGCAAGCCAGCAAGAGGCGGAGCCTAATGCAGAAGGCACTGAGTCAGACCTCGGTTCAAATCCCAGCTCCTAGTCACACCAGCTCTGAGATTTTCACCTCTGAGTCCCAGCCTCCTTGTCTGCAAAATGGAGAACGCCACAGGACCCACCTCCTAGGGATGTGCAAGAACTAAGGGAGAACAGGTCAAGAATGTACCGAACACAGTCCCTGGCTGTGAGGGCCTTTGTCCCAGGCCTGGAGGGGGTGCCATTACCATGGGCCAGCTGAGTTCACAGCACTGGTGTCAGGGAATGGCAGGTGGTCATTCCTAATGCTGGGGAGCAGGGTCCAGGGGAGACCCCATCAGAAGAAGTTAGCTATAGACATGCAGCCCGGTCAGGAGACGCCAACGTCAGAGCTCAGTGAGACTTTCCCTGCTTCTTTTCTTCTCCCTTTTCAGCTCAGAAGGCACCTCCTCCAAGAAGCCTTCCTGGACCACGCAACCTAGAGAAGCTGCTCTGTCCCTAAGCCCCTGACTATCCCATAGCCCCGCGTTCTCCTCACAATACAGCATCATCCAGAGTTAGGCTATTTACCTATGTGTTTGTTCCTGCCTCGCCCACCAGGACGTCAGTCCCATGAGGCCTAAGCTCTTGACTGTCCCATTCACATTGTCTCCCTGGGCACGTAGTAGGAGATCAAAAAGTATCTGATAAATGAATAGCAAGTTCTCCATTAGTATTAGCTAATAATAATGATGATGATAAGCAAGGTTCTCACTTCCCTCTCCCCTCAAATGAAGAGCTGATTAAATGCCTTCTCTCCTTTAGTGGGGGATCCTATTAAAAAAAACCATTGCTACTGTGTATTCAGTGTCTACTACGTGTCAGTTGAGAAGCTGAGGCTCAGAGCAGTTACACGCCTTGCCCCAGATGACACATCTAGCGGGTGACTCAGCGGCCATTCAGCACGAGGTGGGCCACGCATTCGAAGCACTCTACCCGGCCCCCTGATAGGGCACAGCACGTCCCACCAGGAGGGAAGGGGAGAGCTGCTTCTCTACCAAAAATATCTGGACGCCAGTGTTTTCCTCCTGGAAGCCCGACAGCCTGCTGAGAGCAAGGCATTCCCTCCGGTCGCTGGTGGCTATAACATGAGCAGCCTGGGGAGGAAAGCCAGCCTGATCTTGGATGTGCACGGTCGCACAGAGAGCGTCAAGAACGCAGGACCAGGTGCATCTCCCTTTGGACTCGTTCCTCTCTGAACCAATTCCCTCTAGCGGTAGCTGCAGGACCAGATGGGGTGAGGGATGTGTGAACACACGGAATTATCATTCTAAATCCCCAAGTCTGCCTTTACCTGCAGGACAGCCCGGCTGGGGGCCCCGCTCTGTGAGGGAAGGAGGTGGCAGCCGTCTGCCTCCCCGGGCCGTGAGAGGTGGTGGTTTGGAGGGAGAGGAAGCCCCAGGACTGCGCCTGGCAGATGTGCCAACAGAAGCCAGCGCGGGTGCTTTTAATAAAACATAACGAGGTGTGGGATCATTAAATATTTCATCTAATTCCAGGCTCCCGTGGGGGTGGGGTAGACCAGTTGGGCTGGCAAAGGAGAAAGGTTTATAGGGGGTACCCTGAGGCTGTCTGGGGGCCAGGGCAGGACAAGTTGCGGGGGCAACAGGACCCAAGCCTCTGGGCCAGGGCCGGGGTGGGCGTGGGGCTTTCCCACAGGCCTCCCTTCCAGCTTGGAAAGAGGCGGAAATCAGAGGCTTTTCTCCCAGAAATGGTCCCCTCCTGCTGGGGACCTGGTACAAGCCACTGGCCCCTCTGGGCCTCAGTTTCCCCGTACGTAGCATGAAATGAGGGTTGAATTTAACAGAAAAATGCTAGAGCCTCCTCTACTAGCCCTGAGGAGGTCCATACTTCCTCCCCATCGTGCAATCCACTCATTTTCAAATTCCTTCAGAGTAAAGCTGAAGTAGAAGCCAGTCTGGAAAAGAGGCAAAGCAGAGCTCCTGGATCGAGCTGGGGACAAGGCCCCCTGAACCATTACCTTGACTCACATTCTGGCTGCCCAAAGTGGTATGGGGGGTACGTCCATGGGAAACTGGGGTTCCAAGGAGCACAGTTTGAAAACCGTGGGTCTGCCAAATCCTGCCTCAACTCCCCCATCTCCAAGGCCCAGCTCATGTCTCAGAATGTCACTGGAGGCCTCCCTGATCATGAAACTCCCCTGGTCACTACCAACCTTTTCCCAGCTCTCGCCATCCTAACATTCACTGTGGCCAGTGATTATGCTTCTTTACTTGTTTCCAGCCAGTGCACAGGGTCTGAGACATAGTAGCTGCTCAGTGATAGGGCCCCTCCCACACATCTGCACGTGGCCAGCACACTTACCAGGCCCTATTCTTCTTCATAGCAGCTATTACTTCCTCTTGTTATGTATTCATGTATGGACTCTGGAAGGTAAGCTCCAGGAGGGCAGGCTTTATCTTTATCTGTTTCTATTCACCACCATATCTCTAGTGCCTAGCACACTATCTGGAACGTGGTAAGTATCCAGGTTGTCAGATGAATGAAAGGATGGGTGAATGGATGGAAGGATGGATGGATAGATAGATGGATATATGGCCAAAAAATATAGGGCCAAAGAAAGAAGGAATGAATTCTCCCTTTCTTCCCTGAGTGGGTATGAGTCTGCCAGGCATAATAGGTTCAGTCAGAGCTCAAAATGTCTTTGAGCTGAATCTCCAATGACGCTATAAGCACTGGAAAGGCAACTCTATCCTTCTTCCAGATCCCACAGCATCCACATGGGCTCTTATCAGTTCCATAAACACTTACCGATGCCCGCTCTGTGCCAGAACTACACCAGGCACAGGAAGCACGGAGATGAGTTACAAATGGCATCTGTGCCCCATGGTGCTGTGAACAGAGTAGGTGCACAGAAAATGTTTGTTGAATAAATGATGTCTAAAGTGAGACCTGAATGATGAATAGGACTTAGTCCGAAGAAGGAAGTAGTTTCCAGCCAAGGGAATGACAAGTACAAAGGCCCTGGGGCATCTAGGAGCACCAAGTTTTTAGTGCTGAGGTCCTATGTGGCAGGAGGGTTAGGCTTTTTTTTTTTTTTTTTTGCGGTACGCGGGCCTCTCACTGTTGTGGCCTCTACCGTTGCGTAGCACAGGTTCCGGACGCGCCGGCCCAGCGGCCATGGCTCACGGGCCCAGCCGCTCCGCGGCATGTGGGATCCTCCTGGACCGGGGCACGAACCTGTGTCCCCTGCATCGGCAGGCGGACTCTCAACCACTGTGCCACCAGGGAAGCCCGAGGGTTAGGCTTTTTGTCCAGATTCATGTTCTCCCAAGTGGTTCCCCACAGGTGGCACCCAGTGCTCTTCCCAGAACTCTGTGCACAATAGGTCCCTTCTGAGGTCATGCTTTCTGGGGAATGAGAGGGAGGGGTGATGAGCCATAGCCCCTCCCATTGCCATGAATATCTCCCTGGCCACCTCCACGCCCACCGAACCCCACACTCATCTGCTCGGACCCACACACTGCACTAATTTAACCACTGCAAATACCTCTTCTGTCTCCTTTCCAAGGGAAATAACATTATTCAAGTAAAGCCCTTTAAATTTTAAAGAGCTGGGTTGGACTTCCCTGGTGGTGCAGTGGTTAAGAATTTGCCTGCCAGTGTAGGGACACGGGTTCGAGCCCTCGTCCAGGAAGATCCTACATGCCGCAGAGCAACTAAGCCCGTGTGCCACAACTACTGAAGCCCACGTGCCTAGAACCTGTGCTCCGCAATAAGACAAGCCACCACAATAAGAAGCCCGCACACCGCAACGAAGAGTAGCCCCCTCTCACCACAACTAGAAAAAGCCCGCGCTCAGCAACATAGACCCAACGCAGCCAAAAATAAATAAATGAATAAAATTTAAAAAATAATAAATTAAATAAATAAATGAAGAGCTGGGCTGTGTGCTCTCTGCAGGAAGCTTTTAGCAGCATGCTGGAAAGAAAGAATAATAACGAGGCCAGAGACAACAGAGGAGAGCTGAGCTGCCACCCAGTGACTGCCCAGGCAGGGGGCCCAGGGCCAGATCCCGCTGCTGCTGGAGCCCCTGACCCCCTCCCCCAGAGGCACGTAGGAGCAGGATGGGAGGTCCAGAGAGCCCCAGAATCACAAAAGGTCAAGTTGGAAGGGATCTCCGGCAGAGAAGCAAGAAGGCAGAGAGGACAGAAAGCAGTTAAAGTGTGAGACATCCTATGTTCAAAGCTCAACCACTTAGTAGCTGTGCAAACCTGAGCAAGTGGCTTAACCTCTCTGATGATATAGGACTTTCCCTAATACCTCAGTGGATTAGTCATCCCCTCTTCTACGTTCCCATAAGGACTTGGTAGCTATTTCAATTTTAGAATTTTCAATATTATTCCATAATTTATTTGTTCGCCTGCCTATCTGCCCCAGGAGACTGTGGACTCCCTGAGGACAGGCACTGGGTCTCATCTGCACCTTAGTGCCAGCCCTGGCACAGGGCGCAACTCAGAGCAGGGGCTCAGTAAACGGCTGCTGAATGGAACTGAAATGAGGCCGAGTTTGTGCTCCAAGGAAATGAGTGGCTATTGGAGCATCCTCGTCACAGACAGCTGCTCTTAGCAACACTGCCTGGAGGCAGGACACTTCATCCCAAAGGTGGGAATTTGGAGGCATCCAATATGTCTTAAAGGAAGTATTTTGGACCTAGACGACAGTACTCTCCTTCCCAATCTTATTAGCCATCCAAGAATCTTAGAACTGGGTCGTCCAGACTCACTCCTTTGTTTTATGGACCTAAGGCTCAGAGGAGTGGGGGAGGGTAAGCGAGTGATGCTGCAAGTTGATGGAGGAGTTGAAATCAGATCCAGTTTGGTGTCCTTTCCACCAAACTGATGTTTTCTACGGTCGCTTGCAGGATGAGGCCAAGTGGCACAGAGAAGCTTTTTTAAAAATTCAAATGGTCACATGTTTAATATGAATTAAGAAAAAATATGTCTACTCAGTACAACAAGCCTATACATTATTCCTTTGTAAAATACAAATGAAAATAGAGGGAATCAGTTTAAATTTGATTTTAAGAAAATCATGATGTAAGAAATAACCTGGGTGGGATGTAGATAAAGTCATTAAGGAGGTGACTGAAGTTTGCCCTGTGCCCCAGGGCACGTTCAGAGCTGGTAACCAGAAAGCACCACTCCACCACCCCGCGACATGAGCATGGCGGGCAACAAAAGCTCCCCGAGACGCAAGCCCGGACCAAGGAGTGGCCCAACATTACTACGATGGATGCCCCGCAGCCCGCACATAGGGGAGGTCCAGCCTGCAGGACACGGTCCCATATTCGACTGGAAACGAGTCTCATCTAAGTTCATGTGAACAGTCAGGTAGATGGAAAGGCGGCTGAACAAAGGAACGTCACCTCCACCAACTTGGACACTGAGACCCGAGGGGGCTGTTGGAGGTTTTCCTAAGGAATATTGACCTCCAGTAAGCGATCGATCCCCCCCTCCAAAGGAGCATGCTGTCACTCAGTCAGTAGGCAGGGCTGAGACCGACCTGCAGGGGGACAGGGCTGTAGCAGGGCTGGGGGAAGATGGCAGTGTCGACAGACGGCACGCGGGCAAGGGGCAGGGGCACTCTGTCTTGCCCAGAGCACTTCAGAGAATAAATAAGCCGGGGACGAAATTGCCGCTGGTATTTGTCACAGCTATTTCAGCAAAGCACCGAATGTATAAGCGTCTCGAATTTCAACTGGCAAAATTAGGCCTCATCAAAGTCAATCTGAACAGTCAAGGTAGATGGAAAAAAGGGCCGGACAAAGGAAAATAGAGGGACACGAGGACAGTCCCCTGAGCCAACTGAGAAGCTGGGAGCCAAAGGGGCTGTTGGTGGCCGTTTTCCCAGGAAACAGTCACTCCATTTAGAAGACGGCGCCCGCACCCCCCCCCCCCCCCCCCCGCCGCAGACTCCAGCGACTTGCTGAGAAGGTCCCTCGAAATGTAGAATTGGCACTCTCAGCTTTCAGATGAAGGATAAAGGTCTGATGATCCAAAGGGCTAACTTACTCACTGTTAACTCCCTTCTACCCCACCTGCAAGGGAGGAAGCAGCGTCTGGCAAGAAGAGCTAACACTTGGAGAGCACCTGCCTGTCCCCTTGGGAGGAAGGAACTCTGAGCCCGTTCATGATGGATGTGGACCAGACTGCACATGGTAAGAGCCAGTGGGGTTGGCAGGAAGGATTACCTAAATGGATCTAAGAAGAAAGAACCTCTCTGTGGGAAATGGGGTGGAAAATAGACCGGGGAACGAGGCATCGGTATGCCCTGGGGTGGAGTAATCAATCGGTGCGATGGACCAGGGGACAGGGACGTGTGGGGACATTGAAGAGTCTTGAGCAGAGACAACACATCACAATGGTCAATACCAGCAGTGGAGGGTGCAGGCGTTTCCTCTCTGCAAACTGCAACGTTCTCCCAAAGTTACCTGTCCCTTCAAGTTCACGTGCCCCTGAAAGGCCAGTTCCGCGTTCGTAAAGCCCCGTACTCATATGTTACATTTTGGCTCAGGAAAATCTAGCATCTAGCACAGGATGGGGCATAAGGCAGGCATTTTAGTACCGTGATTGTTATTAATATAAGTAGTGACCAATTATTTATTAGCATCACACGTCATCTGTTTCCATCATCTTAGCAACTCTGTTGGGTATGTAGTGCAACGTCCATTTTCTAGACAGGGAAACTGAGGCTAAGCTTAGCAGGATGGTGTTACATCTCTGCTGTTTGCTCCCCAGCTCACTCTTTTCCCTTCTCCACCCGTTCTGTGCCTGGGAGCCCAATTGCATGGGCTTCCAACTGAGTTTGGTCAATGGGCAGCATCAGCAAGAGACCCAAAGGCAGGAGGAGGATGAAATTGAGGTATTTCTTCCTCCAGCTCCCTGCCAGGTCCCCAAGAGTTGGCTGCATCCCTCTACCCAGAGCCACAGTCCTGCACGCAGCCCTCTTCACACAGCCCTCTCTCCAGTTGCTACAGGTGGTAGTAACTCCCCACTGTTCTTGGCCCCAAGGGCTGCCCTCCCTAAACCCTAAAGCCAGTAGTCCCTTTAATAAGCCCTTCATGGACCCCCCCAAGGTTGAGCTAGGTGTTTCCTGCTGGAACCTGGTTGGTACGGAGAGAAAGAAAGTGTCCCCAGATTACAGAGCTTACAAACAGTGGCACTGAAACCCCAGCCCTCCTCTGCCTCCAAAGCCCATGTCATTCCATCTGAACTGCGGTTTCTCAGCCACAGACGTTCACACCCGCAGCTGCCCAGATTGGCCACATCTGCGTGCCACCTGCTCCACTATGCACTTAACATTTTTCTTTAACTTGACTCATTTTTTTACTTAAATAAGCCATTTGAAAAAGAGAGAGTGAATTTAAATCACTGCCCCAAATGGCAAACCAGTCTCACTTGCCTTAAACAGAGGAGGACTGAAAAAGAATTATAATGAAAACAAAACACTGTTATTAAAACTTTTACTCCCTCTGGCTCGCTGCAGGCACGTTGCCCCGCACCTGTTTTTGTTGCAAAGAGAGATTAGCAAGCGAAGGGGCGTTAAAGACAGGGTGGCATCAGCCTGAGGCTTTCTCCTTGGCACAACTAGGAGGACAGCATGAGAAAGGAACAGGGAAGACCCTCCCTCTCTGTGATCCCTTGGTATTTATTGCCCGTGGGGAGGCCCCACCTAAAGAGGAACATCGTCCTAGACGTGCACTGTCCAATAGAGCTTTCCACAGTGATGGAGACGTCTTACCCACAGCTGTGCTGCCCAATACGGGAGCCACCTGCCCCGTGTGGCTGTTGAGCCCGTGAAATGTGGCTGGTGTGGCTGAAAAACTGAATTCTGTTTCATTCGGTTAAATAAAAGCCGAGACACCTTGCTGAGTTTTAATGTAAATGTCAGTTGTCACACACAGCTCCATGTTGAACACAGCTCTGGATTGTAAGCCCCATGAGGGCAAGAACTCGCCTATTCATTCTCCTCTGGATTTCTAGAGCAGCACGGTGCTTGATTGCCAAGAGCATTCAATTAATTCTCGACGCACCAGTGGATGAATCAGTAATTGAATGAATGAATGAACTATACTGCTTCTTGCAACAAGAAACTGCTCTCTGCATTCAGACTGTCCTGGGAACCACTAGCTCTTCCTGGTTAAGTAACTCTATTCCTCCCCACCTGGTTGCTCTCCTCCCTCCAGGCTCCTCAGTGGGGAGACAGGCTTAGGAACTCGACTTCCAACATGCCTCCTCCTCTCCAAGCCGAGCTCAGGTCCACTTCTCTGCTGCCACCGAGCAAACAAAGAAGCTTTTGTGGTGTGGTTGCTTTTGCTGCCCCCATCTCACTCCCTCCGCCCCTGACTGGGATATTAGGTGCTTGGTGACAATTAGCAAGGTATCACCTGCTCCTGTAGAACCAGGCACCTGGCCTTGGGTTACGGTATGGCCTGAATACCCACCTGACAAAATCCTGCGCACTCCGGCACTGATCACCAGCTCTAGATGCGGACGCCACCCACCCTCTGGCCATGCCAGCCTCTGTCTTCATCCCTGCACTGCCCCCTCCCCATGCCCAGCCCTGCACGATGCCAGGGCAGCCGGTGATGGACGCCTTCCTTTGGGGCAGCATTAAGCAGCGGGGAGGAAGAGATGGTGCTCGGAAGATAATGGAGGCGCCAATGATTGGTGACAAACAGCCCCGCCGGAGGAGCGCTGAGTGCCTCTGCAGAAAGAGAAACAAAAGGGCAAAGGGAACAGCTCAGCTGCCTCTCTCCCTGGTGACTCCCAAGCTGCTTCTGTGATGTATGAGGCTGGGGGGTTGCTCTCCGCTGGAGTGCTGCCAAGATCCCCACCCAAGTCTGGGGCACCCTGATGCTCCCCACACAAGGCTCTTGGGTGGTGGGTCTGCCTGACTGAGCCCTGGGATGGCCCCCAGGACCTCAAGGGAGAAGACCTGCACCCCCCACCACCACCACGCGCACACACGTCACACACGGTGTGGGCACCAACGGGAAAGTCACCCTCTTTGGCTTCAGTTTTCTCAGCTTTAAAATGGGGGAAGGATATGGTGCATTGAATCTCCCAGCTCCCTCCTGGCCCCAAGGCTCTGTAATTCCAAACCTGAGGACCCGCTCCATGTGGGAAACCTACAATGTACCCCTCCTCCTGGGCACTGGGGCTTAGCAAACACTTCTTCCTCTTCAGACTTGGGGGCATTCCAAATGTCATTATAACAGCAGCAGCCACTTTTCCCACACCTGCTGTGTGCTAGGTACCCTGCATACAGACCCCTCGTATTACGTGAATTTCCCCTGCCCAGCAGCCCCACCCCACGAAGCCACCATGATGAGTCACGTGCTCAGCTGGAGACATCAAGGCTGAAAGCAACAAAGAGGTGATCGGAGTTCACACACTGGATAAGTGGCGGAGGTGGGATCTGAACTCAGGCCAGACCCCGGAGCCCATGCCCCCTGGGGATGCAGATGCTTCTCCCCAGGAGAAGCCACCCCCATCGCACTTGGTTCGGGCTCAAGGTGGGACAGCTCCATTCCAGGCGGGGGTCTGGTCTTCCCTCCTTGCCAGGTCTGGACACTGTGGGGAGGTGGGTAGCGTCCAAATAACGGCGCTTCTGCCACGAGGCCATCGTCCCTTCGGGCGCCCCAGAGCGGTCGTTCATAACACAACGGCGGGGCAAAGGGTTTCCGGTTTCAGGTGGCCCAGAAAAGCCAAATTCATCTTCCTAGAGCCCTGGTCTGGGAACGTCACTCCCCTCTCTTCAACTGCCCCCCGTAGCCCCCAGGCTCAAATCCAGACCCCTCGCCCTGGCGAGCAGGCCCTGGCCAACAGCTTCAACCTCATTCCCCGCTTCTCAGTGAGCACCTTATGCTCAAGTGAGGCCAGCTGCCTCTCTGTCTCCCATCCTCACACAGCCTGACAACGTCCTCATTCCCCCCTCCAGGGCTTCGCACGTGCTGCTCTCCGGCCTGGGATTCCCTCCCTACCTCCCAAGATTGTTTCAATCCCTCAGAGCCTTCCCGGGCCACTCCCTTCAGTTTCCAAGGATTTATTCTTGGTATCCTCGTATAGGCCATTTATTATACGTAATCTTTTATTGTTCTCAAATGAGCCCGTGCTGTGTGGGGTGGCCAACGGGCCAAAACTCCTTAAGGGAGGCCTCTTCCAATCCAGAATGAGGTTGGCACAGCTGCTCAATTAACACAAGTGACTGGATCCCTTGCCTTGACTCCAAAGTCAGCTTCCAGGGGAGGGAGAAGAAAGTGCGAGCTTACTGAGCCTCTCAGGGGGACCCCATGGCCAGCTGAGCCCATCCTGAGGGTCAGGAGGAAGGGAGGGGTCGAGACTGAGGGCTAGCTGCGTGCCAGGGGCTTTCATGTATCCATCTCATTTATCGCCACAACACCCTCTAGTTTCAAAAGACGGGGAAACCATGACTCAGAGAGGTAGTGACTTGCCCAAGTATATACTCTGCTAGGAAGTGGCCGGGCTAGGCTTTGAACCCAATTCACATAAAAACCAAAGTATGTTAATTACCACCGAGTGGCTCTTCCACAGAGACAGTGAGCGAGGAAGGATGGGCAGGCCCAGCGGCGTGCTGGTAAATGTTTAACAGCTAGCTCTGGGCTGGGGAGAGCTCTGATCTGCAGTGTTTGCTCATTCCATGGTATAAATACTCCTGCCCTGGTCAATTTCAAGCCACCAATAAGGTAAACTCAGAGCTGGGGAGAGATGTGTAAATCGATGCCCGGTTGTGAATCCAGGTCTGTCCCTCACCAGCAGTGGGACTTTAGGCAAATCACACGACCTCTCTAAGCCTCATTCCTCATCTGTAAAATGGGGAGACTGTTATCTCCCAAACGGGGGTTTCTGGGAGGCTTTAATATGACTTTGTGGGAACATGGCTAGCACGAGACTTAGCACATAATAGTTGCCCCCTCCTTCCTTCCTTCCTTCCTTCCTTCCTTCCTTCCTCCCCCTCCTTTCTTCCTTCCTTCCCTCCTTCCCCAAACCCTGCACCCATCACCAAACAAGGAGAACCCAGAAGGAACAGGAAGCCCTTTAGTCTTCCCTCCACCTTCTACTGTTGGCTCATCCCCCAGACGCCAGCCGTGATGCCAGTTTGAGTGATGGTGGGCAGAGCTGGACAATGGACACATTCTCACACCAGAAAGGACTTCCAGAGGTGATTGAGCAGGGCCAGGAAACAGGCCCTGGGCTCAGTGTCTCGACCAAACCCCAGATTCAGGGGAGACATTATTCATTCATCAGTCAGTCAGTCATTCAACAAACACATCTTGAAGATTTGCTCAGAGCCAGGCCTTGTGCCAGAGCCAGTGGTGCAGGGATGCCTGCCCTCAAGAGCTCTCTGTTCAATGGGGAGACCAACCGATGACCATTTCCAGCCCCAGAGGAGGGTTGTTTTAACAGCATGTTGCCAAAGTGCTGCTGGCAGCACTCACAGGGGACACCTGAGTCAGCAGGGGTAGGGGTGTTGTGGAGGGCAAGAAGTGGGTGAGCAGAGACTTGGAGGGAGATGTACGGGGAGTCAGGGGCTGTGCTGGCTGAGGGCAGATGTCTGCTCTCTGAGCCAGGAAAGGGCAGACGTGGGGGAGGAGGTGGAGGACATGAGGCTAAGGCCAGAAACCTCTGAGCAGAGGCCAAGTCTGCGGGGCAGAGAGGTGGCGGCTCCGGTCCCCAGGCCGTGTGACTGCAGCAGCAACCTCCCCTGTGGACTGGGGATACAACACCCATCTGGACAGCCGTGGAGGAGGGAGGAGGTCACATCAGCAAAATGGCTACACCAGCACTCAGCTCACAGGGCAAGCTTTCTGGTCAGTTTACTGGCCTGTGAGCTCATGGGGAGCTGACCTGTCTCATTCCAAAAACCTAGGGGTGTGTGTGAATGAAACAGCGCAATGGGTTGGGGCGGGAAGGAAGGCTGAGCGTGCAGTGACAAAATCCAGATTCCAGTCCAGCCACTTCCTACCACCATCTTTCCATCTCCCTGAGGCTCAGTTTCCCTTTCACGTCTGATGTGAGAACTAAATGGAAGGATGGGCATGGAAGCATCTCGTCCACGCTCAAGTACCACCAGCAGGTAGAGAGTTAGGAGGTCTGGAGTCAGAGTAGGCATCACTTTGATTATCTGAGAGTCTTCAAGAAAGACAGAATGTAGTTCCAGGAGCAGAAATTTACCAACAGGAAGCTCACCTGTGAATCCAGCCTAAATGTCACACGTCATAAGCCTTTGCGTACACTTTTCTGTAGAAAGCCACACACCCAACACCTCTCCACGTACCCCAGCACCAGGACGCACATGTCTAAAGGCCAAAGATGCTTTATTCATCCAAACAACCCACCGTGAGCGGTTGTGGGTGAGCATCTGCCATGTGTTTTGTGGGGAAGAGCAGAACCAGACGGGGTCCCCGGCTTCACGGAGCTTCTAGTCTACTAGGGTGGGGGCTGGGAGGGTCCCAGTGAGACTGGTTCTACCCCCGAATTTCACGGGGAGAAACAACTCGGGTCTTGGGTCTTGACTGCACCCAGGGTGGGTGTGGATGGGGGACAATGCGCCGAGCCTCCAGGGAAAGCCGGGGAGCAGGCAGGGGAATCAGTCACCCCCAGGCAGCAGGCCGTGAACCGTCCTCCAGGAGTTACCAAGAGCGGTAATCAGCAACTCTAAGGCTCGTCGTGCCTAGGGAGGGTATCAAGTGGAGTCCTTCTCTTATGAGAGGCAGAAATCAACTCCAGACAACTCAAGGCAAAAACAGTAACTGGTGGAACATTATGGGGAATTCATGGAACACAAGGACAAACTGGGCCTGGTATTGGGAGGACCCACGCGGCTTGAGCCAGAGCAGCTCTGACGTAATCATGGTTAATACTGGTAACAGTCATCTGAGCCCACAGGATTAAGCTAAGAGCTTTGTACGTCATGGTTCGTTCCATCCTGTCAACACCCTGGGAGGAAGGTCCCATCATTATTAGCCCTGGGGAAACCAGAAAAGCACAGCGTCTTGGGGGCCCCCACTGATAAGGGGGACTTTCCAGTAGTTCTCTGTCTTCCTCTGTTCAATATTCAGCTTCCAGGGAGACTTTGTCAGATGGGCTCATCTTGGGGATGACTTAGCTGACTGTGCCAACCTACCAAGATGGAGTGCAGTTAGTACGGTGGTGAATAATTCCCCAGGGCACATCTGACGTGTTGCCGGGAGAAGTAGGAATGGCTGGTGGACACGCTAAATGCCAGATTCCTTTCCTGGGTGTCACAATGTCCTTTCCTGCTCCTTCGGGCTGCTACTCTCTAAACCTCTAGCTACGTACATACTGTATTTATTTGCTCCATCCATGGAATCTTGACCAATAGGTCTCGGGGATCACGAGCCCCCTCTGCCACCGGACCTCACTGCAAGTGTCAAGGTGGGTTCCAGGATCTCACCCACCTGGTTCCTTCCCAGGAACTTCATCCTGAAGACAGACGCCTCTTAGGAATTAATGTCCCACGTTTCACCTCCACTGACATTTATCATTTAAAGCGGGGACGCTTTGCACCCTCTTGCATATGGTAGAAGCCGCTGCATTCCTCCTTCCAGCGAAGAAAAAATAAATCCTTTCTCCTCTCCTCCAGGAGCAGCCGTGTCTTTGGATTGCTTCAGACCTGGGTTTGAAACTCCTGGTTCTTCCACTTAAAAAAGGTTCTGAGCCTCATTCATTATTTAAGAAAGAAAAGAAAGGAAGGAAGGGGGGAGGGAGAGAAAGAGAGAGGTATCTTGGGCCTCTTGTCCTCACCTGCAAAACACGGCTAATGACACCGCCTCATGGATTGTTGAGAGCATTTAATGCATAAAGGACGTCTAACAGGTGCGTGATAAATGGGAACTATCCGTAATAGTTCTTCTTTCTCTCAGTCTTCAACTAGACTCAAGAAAGACAGCCTTGAGTTGAGCTGGTCCCACCACACACAGTCCTACCTCCAGTTCTCTGCTCCCACGCGTTTCCCTCCCTGGCGCATTAGCCCTTGGCCTATTTACGTTCTCCCTTTGCTTCAAGGTCTAGTTCAAGTTCTCCCTCCTCTCTGAAGCATTCCCTTTATACCCCCCAAATAATCACTCTTCCCCCGAGAACCTCCTGTAGGGGACATCAATCCACTTGGCATCTAGCAGGTATCAGCAAATTTCCACCTGGATTTTCATTCATCTTTATGGGTACATGCCCGACCGCTCGCCCCACTGGAATGACGGTCACCGTCATAGGTCTTTCTCTTTTCAGATGTGCTCTGCCCACAACAGATGCCCATTCATTCTCTTGATGATGACGAGGGCTTTCAGGGACACCCCATCTCCCATCTGTGCAGATGAACATACTGGACAATTTTATCTCACTGGGATTTGGGAAAGAGTGAGGCATCCGGACTGGGCATTGGACACACAACAACTGTCTGTGTGGCTGGAGCCGAGGAAGTGACTGAGACCCCTTCTCACCAGGAGACAGCAGAGCACAGAGGGAAAGAGACAGTCCTGGGTCTGAATCTCAGCTTGCCACTTACTGACTGGGCAGCCGTGGACAAGTCACTTAACCTCTCTGAGCCTCAGCTTCCCCACCTGGAAAATCACTTTAACTCTCAGGGTGGTTATTAAACAAGACAAGAAGAACAAGGCGCATGGCACCGTGCTGGCACAGAGTGGGAGCTCAGTCAGGGCTAAATAAATGAATTTCAAGGGGCCCGGGGATGGAGCAGAGGTGGACTGGATGGCAAGCCAGGTTAGACGCCTCCATGGATCCCAGGAAACCCAGTTAACAGAACTAACCAGCCTCCTCTTTGTTTGGCTCTTTGGTCTCCGGCTTTGAAGTCACCACTGCTATAACCCAGAAACCCCAGCGCGTCACTTAATCGCCTTCCACCGCCCCTCCCCCACCGCCCCTCCCTCCAACTGTAGCAAGGTTCCGGTCTGGGTGAGACAGATGTTCTGAAAAGCTGGGGTAGCCAGGCCAATCTAAGGCATCACTGGTACCTTGCCAGCCCTTGCCCACACGCCCTGTCCAAGGAACACTGGAAGGGAAGAGGGAGCCTGGCGCTGGACCAGTCGGGACCCGGAAGGCTCCAGTACTCATGCCATTAACAAATCTTAAAACTCTGGGCCTCCGTTTCCTAATCTGTGAAAAGAAGAGCTTAAACCCATCTTGCAGTGGGCGAGGACTGTGCAGTAGTTAGCACGTGCTGGCCACACTACAGCTGATCCGTGTAATACTGGCTATTGAAAAAAAACACAAAAACACAGCTATGATACAAGGAGAGGAGCAATGTTAGATTGTTTAAGGGGACAGCTGCGGAAAGACCGTTCGATGCCAGGTCTCAGTACCCGCTTCCACCAGGGCAGCTGTCCTTTTGTGCCTATCATCTTGTCCAAGGCAACAGGTTTAGGGGGTGGTAATCAGTTCCTACACTAAAAGGGTTCTCCTGGTAAAAATTAGAAGTTTCAGAACCAATGAAGTAAGAGATCTTGGAGGTCGCTTTCAGCTCTAACATCCCCTGCACTTAAAAAGCAAAAACTAATTCAACCTCTCAGGAAAAACTCCAGTTTGCACCTTGGGTGGGAAGGGAGTGGGGTTTATTGCTGGCGGAGGGGCCAGGCTGGGGTCAGGGCGGCAAGGGGAGCAGGGGCGGAGCAGCCTGGCCCCGGCAGGGCCCTTAAGTCCCCCGCCAGGGGCTGAGAGCGAGCCGGGCGGGGGCCTGAGCCCCGCCCCGCGCCCCCGGCGTCGGGTGGAGATGGTGAGGGAGCAGAAGTACGTAAAGTCCTCACGCCAGCTTGTGCATGCACAGCTCCCCTGCAGTCTCGGTGCTGCGGCTTCCTCGGCTCAGCCGGGTCCGCCCCCGCATCCCACCCACCCGTTGACACGCGACTGCCAAGAGAGAACTGGAAGGGCCTCTGGCTGGGGCCTTTGGCGCGTCCTAACTCGGCCTGCCCACTGCTAGCCGTCGCGGAGACTTTGCCACGGCCCAAAGAGGCAGGTCCATGAACCACTCTCTTCCCCGCGCCCCCAGGGCCCGGTGCCCTCTCTCTCCCAGGCCACCGCCCAGGCACGAGTGCATCACTGCCTTCCCAGTAGTGCCCAGACCAGGTAAAATGGGAACTGAGGAGTTAAAAACCAAGCGGGTTTCTCCTCTTGGAGAGTCAAGATACTGGGGAGTGGAAGCAGGGGCAGGAACTTCCAGCCCAGCCAGTCCTGTGTGCAGCCGACAGCTCTCTCCTCCCAGTGCACAGACCCACCTCTCCACAAAGGTGAGCCCCTTGGCTCTGCGGCCCATAGGAACAGAACCGGCGAGGGCGCACTGGCCGTGCCTCTCCCTAGTAGTGACCGCCATTGCCCCCCACTGGGCAGGCGTGTTTCTGAATGCCTGCCCTGGACTCTACCCTCCCCGCCCTCCGAAGCAGCCCCTGGCAGGGGGTCCGGCACAGCCACGTGCCAGGTGCACGGCTCTCGGTCACGTCCAGGAAGGGCGCCCTCCCCCGGCAAGCCGGCCTGTTGCATCTCGTACAGACCCTTCTCGTGCTCCCACCCCTTCGTGGGCACGGATGTGGAGCGGGTAAGGAGGGATCCCACTCTCGAGCACTCTCATCTCTGCAGGGAAGGGAGGGCTCCCCGGCTGCCCAGGACCCCTGCGCGCGCCCCACGCTCGGAAAGTTTCCCATCTGCGATCCGGATCAGCGCTCTTCCCTCACCCTGAGCAGCGGAGCTCAGAGGCCATGCCGGCTGCCCCCGGCCCAGAGGCGCTCACCCCCGGCGCCAGATCCCCCAGCCTCCAGCCAGTTGCAGAGGCGGGCCAGGGGAGTGGAAGCGCCAAGACGCCGGCTCAGCTCTCCGCAGCCCCGCAGCCCGAAGAACGCTGCTCGCGGGTTCTGGGGAAAATCGCAGGGTGGGGTCCTGACGGAGCGGGGTTTCCCACCAAAGCCTTTCCCATCAGTCGCCATCCTCACCCCTGCCGCGTCTCTCCGGTTCCGCGCATTCCGGGGGAAAGGGGTGCTCCCCTCCTCCCCGCAGCCATCCCCGCTCCCTTCAATGTCCAGGTGAGGGCGCCAGGTGCCTTTCAACAAAGCCCAGTGCCCTCTCCGTTGCGCTGGAACCGGGACACCACCCCCTCCCCGCCCCCATATAACCTTTCCCTCTAGAGGCATCCGAGGGAGGGAGCCGTCCCCCCAAAGTTGGGGGGAGATTTTCATCCACTTTGGAAGGTCTGTTGTTCCAAGGGTAAGGGGACAAAGCACAGGGCTTGCATTACTTCTGCTTTACACCAACCCCTCCCCGCTCTCTGCCAGCAGGACCACCATTCAGGCTCGAATTCTGCAGCTTCTCCCATCAACAGACCAAGCACTCTTCAAGGACCTCGGGGTAGACGGGGTGCGGTTATTTTAGGGGGGACACCCCTTCCCGGAAGGCACTCTCTCAGAGTTTGGCTAAGCACCTCCCGGTGGGGCAAGGCACACACACGGCAGAGGACAGAGACGGCTCCCCCACCTTCCTCACCCAGTTGGGCTGGGGCTGGGACCCTACTGGTCACAATGGCTACGTTTTTGCACCCCGCATCCTCCTCCGCCTCCGCGGCAGAGCCAGGATGTAACTCCAGACGGGCTGGTTCTGGGCATCCAGGTTTGGTACTAGGCTTAGGGCGTAATCGCGGACGCGCACCCTCTAGTCTCCGCGCCCACGGCTCTTCGCCGGTCCAACCTCCCTCCCGCCCAGCTCGTAGCGAATGTGTTGGCTCGCTGCCCGAAAGGTGCCGGGGTCGCCAGGTTGGACTGCCGCGCCACTTAAGACCCACCAGGCGGCGGCGCCGGGCTGGAAGCATCGAGGCTTCGGCGAACCCTGGACCCTGGAGCTGCGGAGGCACCAATCACTCTCTCTAGGGACCTCCTTCCAATGGGTTCAGCCCAGCCGGGACCAAGTCCATGTGGGACGCACACACACCGCTGCTCAGACCTTCTCAGCCCCCGGACGCGTCCATGCCTCCCTCCACACTAGAACCACACACTCCACTGCACGCACACACACTCCTGGCCCACGAAGCAACACAACCCCCGCATGCCTGCACCTCCACACATCCCAGAGACGTACACTCCTGCTCAAGTGTCACACTCCCACCTCCTATGCACACACGCCCCGTGCCCCCCCCAACAGAAATACAGCCACTCCCTGTCACACATCCCTAAAGGGACCCATACACTTGGGACACGCGTGCAACGCCGCACCTCACACACTCATCCACCCTGTAACACGCTCACACATGCGATGACACAAGCTCACACACTTCACACCCTCACCGAGAAGCTGGCACCCGCTCACACCCCCAAACACTGGCTCACACGCTTTCTCACACACACACCTCTGTGTAACTGACATGGACACTCAAACACCCCTCCAGACACTCACTCGCTCACACACCATCACACACACTCACATCTCCAAATGCACTCCGGCAGCCTCTCCACACACAGCTCCCTCCCGGACACCCTCACACTGAGACGCAACAAAGACACACGCTCATACACACGCGCACACGCACACCCTGGCACAGACCCACGAGCGCTCTCTTCAAAGGAGACATCCTCCCTCCCTCGTCAAGCAGATCACCTCTGCAGACCCCCACGCCGGGAGCGGGGCTCGGACCCGGAGCCTCTCAGGAGCGACCCTGGCCCGCGCCCGCCGCCAGCTGCCCGCTCCCGCGCGCATCCCCAGCCAGGCTCCGGCCCGCGCCCGCTCACTCACCGCGCGCCAGGTCCAGGATCGCTGGGAGCAGCAGGCAGGCGCAGCCGCGGAGGCTCGGGGCGGCTCGCATGGTGCCCGGCAGCTGGCGGCGGCGGCGAGGCGGCGGCGGCAGCGGCAGCGGCGGCGGCGGCGGCGGGGCCCCTAGCCATGGGCTCAGGCGCGCTCCTGCCTCCGGCCGCCGGCCGAGCCAGTGGCGGGCAGCACGGGGCGCCGCGGGGGCGCCCCCATGCCGTCGCGGCCGGGCCGCCCGGGAGCCGGGCTAGACTAGGCTCGGCCTCTGCCGGGCGCCGCGACCCTCGCGCTCGGGGCGACCTCCGGGCGCGCCGCAGCTCCCGGATCCTCGGCTCCGCGCGGTGTCCACCGAAGCCCGGAGTCGGATCGGCGGCAGCGCCGGAGTTTGGAGCCGAATCGCGCTCTCTCCGCCTCGCGCTCGCCTCTCCCGGCTGCGCGAGCGCCCCTCCCCTCGCCCTCCCTCCGTCCCTCCCCCTCTCCCCGCCCTCCACTCGCCGCTCTCTCGGCTGTATTATACAGACTTTTCTTTAATCCTTTCTGCGCTGTTCGGTTCTCGTCCGCTAAGCCGATTTATTGCAGGGAGAAGGAGAGCCTCCCACCTCCCGTCCCCCTCCCCCTCCTAGCGATCTTCCACCCCTCCCCCTCCCCCGCCCCTCTTCCCCCCAGGTTCCCCTCCTCACTCACAACTCGCTTGCAGCCCGTAGCTCGGTAACCCTCCCCCAGCTGACCGAGCACCCCTGCCCTCCAGGCCAAGCTCCATCTGATCCCGCTTCACCTAATCCCGTCCCTGGGACACCCTCGCCTGCGCGCCGACCCCCAGCCTGGTGGAGGGAGGCAGCCTCCCCCTTGAAAGCGAGGCCATCCGTGGAGCCAAACAGGCAGGGTGTGGCACGGGAGCAGTGGTCTTACCCCTTATTAAGGATTAGGGGCATCGGTGTTCTGAAACTTCCAAATTATGGCTGCCCTCCCCCAGGCACACATGGAAATGGGATATGTTTTGGTCTTTCTTCCAAGAATAGCCACATTCCTGGACCCAGGCAGAAATGGGTAAGGAGCTGCGTGTTTCACCCTTTGGGCAGACCCGATTCCTCTTCTCCCTGGGCCTGAGGATTGGGGTTTGGGACTTGTGTCTTATCATTATCCTCCCACCGACACACACACACGCGCGCGCACACACACACCAACCATTGAGCCTCAGATCTGGCTGTGAGCCCTGGGAGGGGAGAGGTACTCCAGCCCTGGGAGTGGTCAGGGGTGACGTTAGATGGGGAAGTTCAGAGCACGGAATTTCACTCCATGGCATTCTAAGGAGAATCCCCAGCTTCTCTATCTATGTCAGGTTGCTGCGTCAGGCTGTCACTCTGTTTACCTAAATGGACAGTGGGTACAAAGCCAGTTCCATCTCCAGCAGCCCTTTGAAGGGGTGTGGGGAATGGAGTGGGCAGTGGGTGGCTGCTAGGCTGTCTCTTGGTCAGCCTTGCGCAGAGATGCCCCATGGCAGGGAGCTGGTCCCGCCAAATGCCCTCTCCGAGCCTCACCACATCACCTCCCGGGGCTGCTCTGCTGCAGCTCATGCCCGCCCACCCCAGGGGAGGAGCGATTTGCATTTCTGAAGATCTGAAAGCACACATTCACCTGACAGGCTTTAGAACGATCCTCTCAGTAAAATAATAATAATGATCCTAATAAACCCTTATAAATGGGTGTTTGATTACAGTTTGTCCCTACGTGGTTTGTGGTTTTTTTTTTTTTTTGAATCAGACTAATTGGCTGAAGTTGATTAGGCTGGATACGGCTTGAACGCTGGAGTCTTAGACCCTTCTCCCTTCGCCTGGCTGTTCTTTGCTCCCTCTTACCCCCACCCACCTAGGTCCACCCTTCTCCAAGCTGCTGAGGGTCAGCTTGAGGTCACCTCTCCCCCTCACCTTCTTTCTGGGCTGCCGCAGCCGTGCCATGAGACACAGTCCCTGACTGCCTCTTCTCTGCCCCTCCCCCTCCCCACCTCTGGCCCAGAACAAAGCCGACAGAATCCAAATCCATTGCAGGTGCTAAGCCCTCTGTGCCAGGGCCTTCCCTGCTGGGAAGCAGCCTCCAGCTGGGAAGACCCTCATGTTGGCCTGAGCTCCTCAGGTCAATGCCAGGCACCCCCGTACGGGCGTTCCTGCTCTGTAAGCCCAGCTGCAAATCAGAGTGCAGCCAGGCAGGTGGACAGGTAACAGTTCGCCAGGTGAAATCCTGCGTATGTGAGGCTTACTGTCTGTACTCACTGTAGCCCAGCTGTTACCCAGGAGAGCCAGGGATCAGGTGGGATTCCAGGGCCTTTCTTGGTGACACTTCCTCCTAGTCTGGGTCCACACCGCCAGCTGGGAAAGGGACCCCTGCGGGGAGCACCGGAAAGGCAACCGTCAGTCACCTCCATTATGCCAGCTGCGAATGACACCTGGCAAGAGGCCAGCAAGGAGGAAACGAGACCTGATATCAAGAAGAGGCTTCTTCCTAGGGCCAAGGATTGGGCTGGGGAATGGGGTGGGGCATTGGAGACCTCAGTTAACCCTCCTTCACCCCAAGACTTACGAATCTCTCTTTTAATATCACCCCGTATTATAATTATTGGTCCTCCTAGCCAGTGCCTGACACACAGTAGGCCCTCAATAAATAATTGTTGGGAGAATGAATGAATGAATGAGAGCAGGGCACTTTGTGGTATCCACTCCATCCCTCAGCTCCTAGCACAAGGCTGGCACCTGGCAGGTGCTAGCATGCATCCTGTGGCCGTGAACCTTTGCAGAGAATAAACAGCCCCCTAGATCACATGTTCTGAGAGAGGACAATCCTGCCCAGGTGCACACTGGTTCCCCCAAAGGGGCTCAGCTGCAAAGTGCATGTTTATTACCATATGGTAATTGTTCTTAGTAATACTGCTACCTCTGCACACCCTCTCCTGGGGGCATACACTCCTCCAGCTCCTGTTTCACAAAACACAGCTTTGGAGGCTATTCTCTTGCTTCAGAGAAAGATATATAAGCAGCATTGAGAGGCATGGTTAGCAGAGGGCACAGGGTGACCTAGACAAGGGAAAAGTCACTCAGGGCAGCCACAGGCTTTTGATTCACTTAACGTCACTCTGCGCCTGTCTCCTAATGTATCAACCGCCAGCAGCAGGGCGTCCACTCTGCAGTCCTGGCACTGAGACCCATGAGTCACGGCGGGACATGCCTCTTCCTGGGGCACCGGCTGCGTGGGAGCCCTGGACCTCCCCGTGGCTGATGGCTGGAGGTGTGGCTGTCTGCCCGCAGCCTCCCTCTGTCCATGGTGCTGAGCTAGGATCTCCCAACAGAGGGCACTATAGCACAAAACAAATTTCTCTTCTCCTCACCCTAGGGAACAACCCCAGAGGTCAAAGGGGCCCTGGGATCCTCTGTGACCTCTAGTTTGTTTATTCCCAAGAGAGGGAAAGGGTATGGCATAGTATTCCCTCCCACAGCCTGGCTTCCAAAGGGATGGGTTCTGTTGGTTGGAGTAGGACCTCCTATGGGGTTGGATAATGATGCTAAGAGTAGTAAGCCTTTGTGAAAGCGCTTCTCCTATGCCAGGCACTGATCAAATACAAAATGTGAATAGAATCAGTGAATCTTCACAATAGTGTATGGTGTAAGTATTATCGTTATTTCTATTTTACAGATGAGAAAACAGAGGCACAGAGAGGCTAAGCAACTTGCCCAGTACAACACAGTAATAGGGCCAGATTTAAACCCACAAAAAGTGCAGAGCCAGAGGTCTTAAATACCCTTCCAGGCCAAGATACACACATGCACACAGGCACACACATGCCCTGGAAGCCAGTATTTCAATGGGAAATGAGTTAAAAACAAAATTTTCATAAGCCCAGTGTGCTCCACCTCTCTCATCTCATTTAATTCTCATAAGAGCCCCCTGTGGCAGCTTTATCTAAGCCCAATTTATAGATAAGTAAACTGAGTCTAAGAGAAGTGAAAAGAATTACCCAAAGTGCCAAAGGTAGAGGAATGTTGTATTCTGAGGACAGGAACCTAGTGTGGGCTTTCCCCAGGCTCTGCCCCAGAGAGCCACGCTTTCTCTCTCTCTCCCTCTCTCACACACACACACACACACACACACTCACACACTCACTCATGCAGTCCTCTGGCTCCTTCTTACCTTACCCTCTGCCTCTGCGTGCTGGGAATTAAACATCCCCCAGGCTACATCCCAGACAACACCGAGTTTTTTATTGTTTGTTTAAATTAAACGCAACTGAAAGTGACACCTTAACACCAGTGACCCAAATCGATACGGAGCTGGCTGATTGGAATTAAGTCCAGCGCTGTGTCTGTAATGGACCTCAGCCCCACCTGGACTCAACCAGCTTGTCTCCGCTTGGGAGGAGACTGGCAGGTTGTCTATGGGGAATCTGAGGCTGTGGTTGCTGAATGAGCTTCAGCACCACAGGCCCAGAGAAAGGAGCTGGACAATGTGAAGGAGTCGGGGACAGGAAGTTAAGATCTGGGGAACAGCATGGGGGTGGGGAGGGTGAGAGAAGCAGGCCAAGCTGACACTGGAGACCAGCATTCCCCAAACTGGGCCCCACTGACCACTTGTTTTGCAAGTTTGTAATAAACATTCCTTGAGGGGCTTCCCTGGTGGCGCAGTGGTTAAGAATCTGCCTGCCAAGGCAGGGGACATGGGTTCGGGCCCTGGTCCAGGAGGATCCCACATGCCACGGAGCAGCTAAGCGCGTGCGCCGCAACGACTGAGCCTGCGCTCTAGAGCCCGCGAGCTGCAACTACTGAAGCCCGCGAGCCACAACTGCTGAGGCCCGCGCGCCTAGAGCCCGTGCTCCGCAACAAGAGAAGCCACCGCAATGAGAAGCCCGCACACCGCAACGAGGATTAGCCCCCGCTCGCTGCAACTAGAGAGAGCCCGCGTGCAGCAATGAAGACCCAACGCAGGCAAAAATAAATAAATAAATAAAAGTAATAAATTAAAAGAAAAACACTTGATAACATTAAAATTAAAAAAAAAACATTCTTTGAAAGAGGGTTCAGTGGTTCAATATATTTGAGAAATGCTGTATATTGGTTCATTCTCCACATCTTAGAGATTTACATTTCACATGAGCATTTAAAGGCTATGAGAAATCCTGCAGAGTTTTCTGGTTTTATTTACTTGAAGTTCAAACTTGTTTGGCTTCAGAACCCTCTTTGCATAAATACCTATTCATATCTCACATCAAGAGTTTTGTAGGTCATGGGATGGATGGGAGATGCTGCTCTGACCATGGACAAGGCTTCTGATCTCTTCTTCGATTACCATAGTAGTTGTGATAAGGATGATGATGGTAATGATGATGATGATAAGAAAAAAAATAGCCACTGACAACTGATGACATTTATTGAGTGCTTACTATGTACTAGGTACTTTTCTAAGTATTTTGCTTGTACTAACTCATTGAATCCTCTTCAATACCCTACGAGGAAGGCTCTGTTTTTAACCCCATAGAATAGACAAAGAAACTGAGACACAGAGAGGTGAGGCCCCTTGCGTAAGGTCATATTGCTTTTATGTATTTCTGAAACTGTAAGGAACATGAAGATAAGGACCACATCTGACTCATCTCTTTATTACTTGTGCCAGGCAGGTGGTAGGTGCTCAAGACAGGGATAGAAGGAAGGAAGAATGGATGAATAGAAAGATGGATGGCTAAGAGAAGGATTAGACGGATCTTTGATGGATAGATACATGGATGTGAGAATTACTGGGTGGATAGATGGATGAATGGATGGGTGGATTGTGGGTAGATGATGGGGGGATGGAGGAACAGATGGAAAGATGGAAAGAAGGGTGGATGGGTGATGGTGGGTGGGTGTGTAGACAGATGGATTGATGGGTTAATGAGCACATGGTTGGAGGAGGGTATAGATGAATCGAGATTAGAAAGCATCCGCAAGATTTGTACTTTTTCCCATATCATTGAATTTGCTAAGAATGAGAGACCTGGACTCACAGGTGTTAGTCATAGTTGGAAGGTAGCAACAGAGGTAGTCAGGAGCGTGGCAAAAAGCGTGGTCTCTAGAGTTGGTCTGTCTAGACCCAAATCTCATCTTCAACACTCGGGAAATAACTGTTGGAGGGAGGGAAGGAAGCAAGAAAGGAAGGAAGGAGAGGAGGGAGGGAGGATAGAAGGAAGGAAGAGAGGAAGGAAGGAAGGATTTGCTGTAAGAACCCAAACAAATTATTTAACCTCCCTGTGCTTTGATTTCTTCATCTGTATAATGGGGATGGGAAAAAAGAGTACCAACCTCACTGATTAAATAAGACAATCCTTCAAATGATGTAAGCACTCAATAAATATTAGCTGTAGCTATTACCCATGACCGAGGCAGCCATAGGATGCTATAATTACCCCACTCTGTGGTTCCTTATTTTCATCCTTAGCTTCCTGCACTTTGCAGTGGAGAGGGGTGGATGAAGACTCCAGGGTTATGATCTCAAGGGACTCAGCAGGCGGTTGCCGTGACCACGAACCAAAGACAAAGGTCAACGTAAACGGGATCTGCAATTCACTTATCTTCTATGGCATTCTCCAACATTAGGCAGCCTATTCCTGGCTTTGGACTCTTGTCTCCATGATTGTCAAGTCTGGCTTGGAATCTTACGAGGTCACCCTTGGAGCAGCCCTTTTCTACTTTCCTTGCCAAGCCGCAATACCACCCATAGACAACAGGTGGCGACATCCAATATGTGATTTGTTCTATTTTTACAACCTTTTAAGTGTGAGGGCCTATATTATGTAAAACAAACCAGCTTCCTATTTCAAGAGTCCGTTAAGCTTTAGTATATTTACAATGAGGCATGCTGTCACAAACATATATACATAAGGTCCTTAGTCACAATTGTGTGATGGGTCCATAATACTACAGATGAGAAAATTGAGACCCAAAGCAAGATTGTCTGCTCCCTGCATTCTCACTATTTGAGGTGCATATAGTCTGCACAACACGGAAGTAATATTCTCTTCAGTTGGCTCACCTGTGTGTCTTGTCTTCCCAGGTCATAATGGAAGCTCTGGAAGTTCTGGGCACTTTTCACTTGGCCCCTTGGCACCTACAGTGCCACTCTGCTCAGGCCTGAGTCACAGTACTGGAGAGGCCAGGAAGCAAAGAAGGAAAAGCTAGCTAACCAGGCTAGTTGTTCAGTTGTGAGTAAAAGGTCTTTGTAATGAAAATGCTCTGGTTAATTACAAAGCCATCTGGTAAGACCTGACAATTCCCTCCTCTCCCCGTCAGCCTGATTTCTGTCTTGAGTTTCTAGGTCCTGAAACATTTGAGGAAAATCTCAATTCAATTTATAGTACAGGGAGATGATTCCATTTCTCTGGGCTTCAAAGTTCCCATTTCTAAGAGGCAAAAGGCCAAACTAGTTCCCTGAGGCCCCTGACAGGTGATGTCTTACCTGGGCATGAATCTACCTCCACCGTCCTTCTCTTTCTCCCTTCCTGTGCTACTGATGCAGCAGATACCCTGTACCTGAAGGATGCCTAGGCGTTAGAGAAAAGCTTTGAGGGCAGAGCCGTGTGCACCATTCCTTACAAAGATGGAACAGAGATTGCCATTCAGAGAGCAACAGGTGGTCCAGGAAGTGAGTCTGGGGGTGTGTAGAGAGCTAAAGCTGTGGGGTTAGGAAGGGTCTTTGAAGACCACAGAAAGCAATGAATGGGGTGGCAAAGGAACAATGAAAACTACTCTAAAAACCTGCTTTGACAATAATGACGTGGACACATCTTGCCCATCTTGAGATTCTGTGTCTCCTGACATTAGATCACTCTACACTGACTGGTCCTTTCCCAGCCCACAGAGGGAAATTTGTCATCACTGTAACCTTTACATCTCTGCAGAGATGCTCTTCATTCCCCCCCCCTTTTCTCCCCAACTATTCATTGACAGAAACAATCCCGCTAACCCCTTAACGCCCAAGCCAGTCCCCTCCCTGCCTTCCTATGTTGCCCCTGTTCTGCCATGCCCAGCTTCCTGTCCTTCTTTCCATTTTCCCTGTCAAAAGGCTGACTCTGCAGAGAGACAGCTGGTGAATCGGTCTGGAATATTTCCCTGGAACTGGAGAGTATTGGGAAGCACAGAGGGACCCTCAACCCTCAAAGTTATCCATCCCTTAAAAGGGATGCTGAGGGACGATGGGAAACACATAGGCATTGTTGAAGCTTTGTGTGATTCCAAGGGAAGGCACCCAGGCTTTGGGGGCATGACAGCTCCAAGAAGCACAGGAACAGGGGTCCCAAACTCTAAAGGCATTACTCTAGTGCCCTTAAATAAGTGGTTCTAATGGGTGTCCACCTCCACTAAGGGCATTGAGGCCACGCATATGCATTCGTCTTCTCCTCTGGACCAGGTGCTGAGCTGGGTGCCAGGGATACAGAAGTGGAAGGACACAGTTTGTGCCCTTGAGGCGCTCACGGTCATCAGGGATGGGTACACTACCAAGATGCCTGAATGCCAACCTCAGGGCTGCCCACCTGCCCCTGTTCACCTAACCTCTTCACCATCAGGGTCCTGCACCCACCTGCCTGCTCACTTGGCTCTTCCTTCCCAGATGCCTCCCCAGGCCCCCCAGCTCCTGCTGTAACCTCAGTCCTAACCCCATGCAGGCTTACACTAAAGGAAGGACAGTTGGGTCTCCTCAGAATTGACTCCTGGACAATTCCTTGGACCTCATCCTGCACATAAAGCACAACGCCCGCCTATCCACGTCCCAGGTCACCCGGGCACACCAAGGACTACGGCCTGGTCGGGACATCCCCCTTAAAATCTTTCACTGGCTTCTCATGGCCTGAAGACCAAAGCCAACACCCTTGGAACAGCTTATAAGGGTCTTCATCTCCACACTGGACCCACCTCTGCGGTTCTTAGTGCCCACTAAGCTCTCTTGATTCTAGGCCTTTATACATGCTGTTCCCTCTGCTTGAAACACCCTTCCAGCCTCCCCAGCCTCCTTACTCCTATCTCCCTTACCCTGCCCCCATGTACCCCATGTACACCCTTTAGGCTGGCTGGCTCCTACTCACGTCCCAGGGCTTAGCTTTAGCTGTCAGTAGTTCTGGAAGTCTGTGTTAGATGCCTTCTCTGTGTTTGCCCCAGGGAATTAAGAGTATGGTGGTAAAATGAGCAAAGCAAAGGGAGAATAAGGAAGGGAAGGAGGGAGAGAGGGATGGAGAGACCCAGAAGTCTAAATCTAGAGCAAGGCTCAGCATCAGGAATCAGAACAGTCAAGATACTGTCGAAAGATTGGAATGGCCAGAAAAGATGCTCAGCTTCTCAAGAATGATTTTGCCTTCTTAACTAGGGCTGCCTTGAATGGACCAGAGACAGAGGTGCTGGTTCTTGCTCCAAAACGTGTGAGATCACTGAAGCCTCCTGACACCTTCCCTTACAGGAAGAAGCAGTACATGGTGGAACATTGGGCCCAGGAGAAGAGGGGCAGGCCTGCAGGCTGCCTCTCGGGGAGTGAGGTTGAGGGGTGCGTGTGAAGGGGCCCACGCTCCTCTTGAGACAGTACCGTCTCCTCTGGCAGGACCGGCTCTCCATCCCAGGGAGGCTCGAGGGCGTCCTGGGTGCCTGGGGACCACTCATCTTCCTGCTTCCGAGTCGAACACTTACTTATCAAGATAATTGAATTCCACCTCCTTCCAGCTGCCCCCTTGCAGTGTCACGAGGGACAGGAGCCTCTCCTGAGAGCTTTCCTTGTCGCTGTTTGATAAGCCCCATATTTCACGCCGCGCGGTTGCGTTTCAGCGGTGGGTGAAGTCGTTTTATTTTTATCGTGCACGCAGGCATATAAATATGCACGAGATGCTCAGAAGCCCTTCAGCGTCTCTCTGGAAGGCAGGCTCGATGTGAGTGTGAGGGAGCATGGCACGTAGCTCAACCAGCGCACAGGCTCCGCGGGGTCGGAAGGTGCTGCCCTTACCAGTATCGCCGGCCCCATCTTCCTTACAACTGTGCCCTCACAGGCTCCTGAGAACCAGGTGCTACCTTGGCAAACTTTCCAGAACAAAATTTTTTTCAAAAAAGGACAGATCTGTGATCTCATCTTAACTCTGCTACTTACCAGCTGTGTGACCTTGGATAAAGACCTCTTCCCTCTTTTGGTTCTCAGCGCTGATGTCTACAAAAATGGGGTTAATCATGCCTGCCCTGTTAATCAGCCTCCCAGGTCTTTCTGAAAGAACAAATACGATGAAGAATCTGCAATGGGTTCTGAGAACTGTAATATACAACCGTAAGAGGCTTATCATTATTCCTCCCCAGCCATTCATTTGGAACAGGTTAGTGAAAGTACAAGACCGTATCTGGTAATACAGGCAATGGATGCTCTAGAGGTTGCAGGCTGCCTCACCCGTCATGGACAGGAGGAGGGGAAACAGCATGTGTTGACCTGCTACAGGGCTGGGTGCTTTCTATATATTTTGACATTTGGACATGACAGTGACACCTTGGGGGTGGTGTCATTCCTGCTCATTGATGAGGAAGCTGAAGTTCAAAATGGTTAAGGAACGTGTGCACAGTCACAGGCTAGGGAGCGCTGGGACCCAACTTTGAATGAGCAGTAGGACCAAACTTTCCTCTCGTGGCCCTAAGGGAATCGCAGTCTCTGGGTTGACTGCCTGCCGCTAGGGATGGTCGGGACGCTCGGGCTGGGGGATGCGCCATCCCATGGTGTGTCCCTCTAAGCCGCCCCATGGTGACGCTGGTGGGGATGAGCCTGTCGTCCTGAAGGGAGTTGGTGAGGCCATCCATGCCTCTGAAACCTGGGTCCAGACTTCGTCCATCACACACAGGCTGAAGCAGAGAGGTCATGGCTTTCATCTGCCAGGCCTCCAGAGTCAGAGAGAGAAAAACCAAAGGCTTTGGTGGGGATGTGCCCCGGTAGAGGATGGATTGTAGAGCAGTGAGAACTCTCTAATGGTCAAGGTCAGGGGCAGGGGGTCAAAGGATGCTGAGCTCTGACCTCTCATCCGTTGAACTCACATCCCAGCATGTGGAAGATCAGGAAGGGAAGCAGGCTGCTCTCTTCCCAGGGACTGAGTCATCCCAGAGGCCAACAGCAAGGTCAAGGGCCCAGGGGCTCGGTGCCTGCTCCCCTTCCTCCCCCAAAGTGCTTCCTGGGCTCCACAGCCCTGGGTAGGAAGACTCAGCAGCTGACGAGGAAACGCCCTGAGACTGTAACTTGAAGGTCCAGTGGAGGCACAAGCCAGGAGGTCAAACGCCGAGTTTAAGGGCCCAGAGACCAGGCTGGCTTGGACAAGGAAATTACCCAGTGTCACCGACATCAGTGTGCCGGGAGGGAGCCCCCCAAGCACGACAGGGAATGTAGGGGCAGACTTCTGATACTGCGGAGGTCCGGGGACAAGGGGAGCCGTGGCCGTGAGAATGAAAGGGGCTCAGTGGTGGCCCAGCATGATTTAAATGATAGAAAAAACCATCTTGATTTGTAAATGGAGAATTAGGGAGGCTGTCAGAGGGTGGCCCACGTGGAATCGGCAGGGCTCAGAATCTGGAGGAGCAGGTTGGTAGCTGTTGGATCAGAATCCTGTTCTTTCCGGTTTGATTTTTCTCTATTTTCTTTCTAATTTATTTCTGTTTTCAGGAAAGCTGGAAGCACCAGTCTCAGTCAGCTGTGGAAAGAAGGTGCATCCACACTCGGGCTACTGAGACAGAGGAGACGGTTGGCCAGACTGACGGGAGTAGAAGTCAAAGCTGGAGGACTCTCAGGAGGAGGTGGCACTCAGAGGCCAAGGTCAGATCCCACAGGGCTATCCCTACCTACGCAAGTGTTATTTCCCAGAGGGCTTCTCTGCTCCCCTCTGTCTCTCTTTTTAAACATTCTTTCAATTATGGTGAAGTACACATCACATAAAATGTACCATCTTAACTATTTTTAACGGTATGATCCAGTAGTAAGTCTATTCCCATTGTTGTGCAACCCATCTCCAGAACTTTTTCATCTTGCAAAACTGAAACTACATCCCCATAAAACAATAACCCCTCATTCTCCCCTCCCCCCAGCCCATGGCAACCACTACTTTATTTTCTGCATTGGTGAATTTGACTAAGTACCCGATACAAATGAAATCACACAGGATTTGTCTATTAGTGTGACTGGCTTATTTCACTTAGCATAATGTCCCCAGGGTTCATCCATGCTGTAGAACGTATCGCACTTTCCTTCCTTCTCGAGGCTGAATGATATTCCTTTGTATGGATAGACCACATTTTGTTTATCCAATCATCCGTCGTTGGGCACTTGAGTTGCTTCCCTCTTTTGGCTGTCGCTATGAACACGGGTGTACAAAAAACATCTCTCTGAGACTCTGCTTTCAGTTCTTCTGCATACATACCCCGAAGTGGAATTGCTGGATTGCATGGTCACTTCTCTTTAAAGAGAGAGGCTCCGTGGCATCGCCTGCCAGGCACCCCCAGCTACCTCTGCAGGTGGTAGCACGATCAGAGAGGCTGGAAGGCGCACAGAAGCCTGGGAGGCAGGGAAGCCCTGCCGCCCTTACGGGCTGCAGCAGATCGTGGCAGACTTCACAGTCCTCTGCCCGCGTGGCTCCTGCATCTTGTGAGCCTCCCGGTAGGCACAGAGAGGAGCTGGAAGGAATGATGCTCAGAAAACTTGCAGATACAGGAAAGGGGGACCCACATGTCCTTGGCCACCACTAACCACTGCTAAGAGGCTGGAGATTTTAGTGAGGCAGCTAGCACCCACACACTAGTCCTGGTAGATGTTTGTTGACTGAATGAATGATGGCAGTTCCAAAACTGGAGAAAGCAAGTTCCACAGAGCCCTGAAATGTGGCTCTCTTGTTTACATGATGGAAGCTCAGTGAATGAGTGAATGAATGAATGAATGAGCATACAATTGTATCCGGTTGCTTTCTCTATAAAGCAAGAATATCCAGAGAAGATAAAAGGTCAAGAGCATTCAACAAACTCTCCCTGGACCCTGCTTGCTGCAAAGCAAGCACCTCGGTAGGCAGGGTAAGGGGATGGAGAGGGAACAGGTGTGGTCCTGCCCAGATGTGGCTCATGGTCAGTGCGGACAGAGGAAGACAAGTCCACCACCGTGTGCATCGAGGGGAGAATTAGTGTGAGGGAGAATCACGAGTCACCAGCAATCGCAGAAAGGGCCTCTGACATCCATTCTGCAACAGCCCTGGGCCAGGCGCTTTCTTATAATGTGTTTCATTCAGCAACTCTGGCAGTCAGGACTGTTCCCACCGCACAGGTCTGGACACATGGGGTGACCTGCCCAAGGCTTCACACTGCAAATGGCAAAACCGGGACATGAATCCAGGCTTGACTCCAAATCCCAAAGTTCCTCCCTCTTCACCAACCGAGGTGGTCAGGGATGGCTTCCTGGGGGAGGTGACTTGAGCTGCAATGAGAATGTACATCTGCCTCTAAAGAAGAAAATGTTTTCCAGGTGGAGGGAGAAATACCAGCCTAAGCCCAGAGATAGAAAAGGGCAGGGAGTGTTCAGGAATCAGCAGACATGTATCCCAGTTGAACAGAGCGTGGTGTACATGTAAGGGAATGTTAGGAAATGATTGGCCCCAACCTTGAACCTGAAGCCAAGTACCCCAGATAATGCTGGGCAGTCAGGTCTAGTGCTCAGAGCTATGCTTTACCTGGACTCGTCTGGAGGCTGTGTATAGGGGGAACGGCGGGGGGCGGGGGGTGAACCTGCAGACAGAAAGGGAGGCTGGGACCACTGCTGCAGTCCTCCAGAAAGGGGGAATTCATTTGTCCCACAGCACACGGGTCCCCAGGGGACAACGCTGTGACTGATCAGACATCCTCCTGGCCCTCATGGAGCTGACTATCATGGGGAAAACAGACAATAAACAGGTTAGCAACTAAACCAAAATGATGACAGGTTGTGACCTATACCAGGACATAATTAAACAAGATGATGTGAACAGTAATGATGGGAGCATAGTGCCATCACGGAAGGCTTCCTTGAAGAGGTGACAATTTGGCTGGCTAAGAAGGATCAGAAGGAGCTGGAACTGCAAAGAGCAGAGGGAGAAACGCCTTGAGGGAGGAAGAGCTTCCTGTGTTCCAGAAACTGGCTGACAGTGCCTGGGGCGAGTTTTAGAAGGTGAGCTGTGACAGGAGAGGAAACAGGGTCAGGGAATGGGTGGGAGTTGGGATTTTATTCCAGAGTGATGGGAAGACATCAGAGGGCTCTGAGAGGGAGAATGATGTGATCCGATTTGCACTTTTGAAAGACCCTTCTGGCTGCTGCGTGAAAAATGGGAAAGAGTGGGGGCCTGGTGGAGATGATGACACTGGTTAGGAGGCCACCACAAGGGCCAGAGAGAGAGCTGAGGCTGGCGGGGGGCCAGAGCAGAAGCCATAGAAATGGCCAGGGGTTGGGTGATGGGGGACTGATTGAGACTCATGGGCTCTGATTCCAGCGGGGAGGGGCCACGAGTGAGAGGTACCAATTGGAGAAACACTCTCTGTTTCAAAGGCAGGTGACAGCTGGGATAAAGCACTGCAAAGTTTGACCCTGGCAGCAAATCCAATTTTCACACATCTCCTTCTGGGTAGGATTTGCCTTCCCTCCGAGTGGGAGGTCAGAGCGAACCACTGCGATGCAACCACAGACTTCTTTGGGGGGTGGGGGAAGGCTGTCCTGGGGGGATTATTCTGGGCTCTGGGCTGCAAAACCCTGTCAGGCTGCTCGAAGGAGGGCAGAGGGGAGAGAAGGCCCCTCCCTCTCCAGCTCCTGCTCCGAGGGAGCCCCACTGATAGTCTGGACAAAAGTGCCAGGCATTTTTCTAGGGGCTGAGGATGCACGGTAATGAAAAGACAAAGTGTCCCTTTCCCCCAGCCCTTCCCCACAGCCCTCCCAGGTGTGCAGGTCCCCAGCGATGGAGGACCGCCTCCTGGCGTCCACACCTGTGTAATCTCCCCTTAATGTGGGCTGGACCGAGCAATTGGCTTCTGACAGACAGAACAGGCAATCGTGATGGGGAGCCACTTCTGAGATTAGGTCACAAAAAACTGTGGCTTCTGTCTTGGTGGTACTTTCTCTGGGCCTCCCCTGCTCACTCTGATGACGCCAGCTGCCATGTTGTGCGCTGCCCAGTGGAGAGGCCCACATGGCAAGGAACTGAGGGAGGCCAACAGCAGGCTGACAGCTCATGAGGAGCTGAGGTCTTAATCCAACAACCCATGAGGAGCTGAAGCTGCCAGCCACCACGGGAGAGGGCTTGGGAGTGGTTCCAGGCTCCTCTTCCAGTCGCGTTTGCTGTGACTGCAGCCTTGGCCCATTACAACCCGGGAGACATCCTGAGCCAGAGGCCCAGCTAAGCCACACCTGGAGTCCTGACCCCCGATTCTTTGGAGACAATAAATGCTGTTCTTTGAAGCTACTAGGTTTTGGGGTGATTAGCTATGCGGCAATGAATGACTAAAGCACTGGTGAACACTTATGAGATACTTAATGCGGGCCTTACATGCATATGTTTTACAGGCTGGGTGCCATCAGTCCATTTTATAGATATGAAAACTGAGGCTCAAAGAGGCTAAGTAACTTACCCAAGGCCACACAGCTAAGAAGTGGCTGGAAAAGGAATCAGACAGAAGCAGTTGGCTCCAGGGTCTGTGCTCTTAAACATCACACAGAGGAGCGAGGCACAGTCCCTCCCTGGAGAGTGCCTAGTCTGGTGGAGGAAGCACACACCCCACAGCAAAGGCATCTAGTCGGGAAGATGGCTTTGCAGCTTGTTCTGCACCCACCTTTAAATCAGCCAACGCACTCTCGTGCCCTCCAACCCGAAGGACCTTCCCAAACTGTCTTACCTCGCCCTGTCTTTGGCTGGGTTTCCTCCTTGAACCCTGATAGAACCCCAAATGTACCCCTCGGACCTACTTCTGGATCTGGCTCCCACCGTGTGCCAGGCCTTTGTTATACACGATACACATCATCCTATTTAATCTGGAAACAGCCCCCTTACAGGTGAAGTAGGTGAGGCCCAGAGATGTGAACTTCAGTATCATGTGGCCCGTAGCCCAGATCCACCTGACCTGCTGGGCTGCGCTGCCTTCCTGGTCCTGACGCCACTGGGATTTGAAATTGTTCTGGATGTCACAACCCGCAAACTGCAGATCACTTCCCATCCTTGGTGGGACCTTGTGATCCGTGTGCCCTCCAGAGTGTGCTATCCCTGGGAGATGCATGGGGGGGTCTCTGATCTCCCCAAGATGCAGCATCTAGTAGACACCTACCACATCTTTCTTTGTTGAATGAAAGAAGGAAACTTGCTCACAAGGTAGGCCGAGGGGGCCTTTTGCCCTGTTTGCCCAGCATATCTTCCCACTTCCTAGCAGGGCTCAATTCTTTTGAATAAATTAATCCTTCCATGTGTCAGTCTACGGGACTGTCACAACTGCCCCACTTTTCATTCCCTGAGGGGCAGGCAGGGAACCCATCTCCTTCTTTAGAATTTGAATCTTTTTTTTTTTTTTTTTGATGTTGGGGGTAGGAGTTTATTAATTAATTTATTTATTTTTGCTGTGTTGGGTCTTCGTTTCTGTGCGAGGGCTTTCTCTAGTTGTGGCAAGTGGGGGCCACTCTTCATCACGGTGCGCGGGCCTCTCACCATCGCGGCCTTCTCTTGTTGCGTAGCACAGACGCGCGGGCTCAGTAGTTGTGGCTCACGGGCCTAGTTGCTCTGCGGCATGTGGGAAACTCCCAGCCAGGGCTTGAACCCGTGTCCCCTGCATTAGCAGGCAGATTCTCAACTGCTGCGCCACCAGGGAAGCACCTAGAATTTGAATCTTGAGCAGAAGAACAAATTGCCTAGAGGAGGCAGGCGCTGAAGCGAAAGCTTTGCCTCTGCTCCGGCTTCCTGGTCTCCCAGCTGGGCCCTGACCATCCTCCCTGCTTGCTGCCCTAGACGCCCCGGGAACTGCCCAGCCAGCCTCTGCCTTTCTCAGCAGGACTTTGCGTCTGTAAGCCGGGGCTCTCAGAGCCTGCACAGGGTGGGGAGGGGGTTGTGTGGTCCCACCCCACCCCACGGGGCACTGGGCTCAAGTTTGGAAAGCCCTCTATGCCCCAGTCTGAGCTCCAGGGGCCAGTCCAGGGAAAGAAGAATGTGGGAGCAGGACATTTCCCTCATTTCCTGTGAGATTCACCACCCACACCCAATCCCCCTGGAAATCTCAACTTTCTTCCTTTCTCCTGATATCTTCCCTGACCTTCCCACCATCTCCCACCCCAAAGAAGTCTGTGTACTAATTAGCTAAGTAATAACATGGCAAGACTATGATTCCTCAGTAGCTTGGGAGAGATTCCTTGCTACATGACTGATAGACATCTACAAGAAAATTAACTCCAGTGCAAGGACTCCCTAATCAAGATTAATGAGGGGGTGGGGAGGGAGGAACAGGGGGCCCAGAAACTTCCAAGCACCTCCAGGGACCAAGGCATCTGTACCATGCAGGGGTGTTGGGGAATGGAAGCGGGGAGACAAGAGGCCACATGGCTAGTCTCAGAGTTCAAGGCTCCATTATGTCTGCTTTAGGCAGAGCGGCCCACTAAGTGAATCAGGAATTACAGCCCACTGTGTGCCAGGAGAACGGATACTGAAATGAGTAAGTTGAAGCCCTTGCCCTTGAGGAGTATACAATTAGCAGATAACTACAGTGCAGGGTGATAAGTGAGCTGATGCAGGGAGCGGTAAGATTTTACTGAGCACTTACTATGTGTTTGGCAACATCCTAAGTGGTTAACAAGTATTCATGTCTTTAATCCTTATGACACAACTATTAGTGGCCCCAATTTGCAGATGAGGAAACTGAGGTCTGGAGAAGTTAAGCGAATTGGCCAAGGTCACAGAGCTAATGAGACAGAGGGAGGATGTGAACCCAAGTAGTATAACCTGGAACCCAAGCTCTTAAGTACCATCCTATAGCATGTTGATGGGCACACTGTGGTGGCGGTTGGCGTGGGGAGTACGGGGTATGATGGGAAGCCAAAAAGTGGCCCTCAATGCTGCCCAGGCAACATCCAAGGTTTCAGCAAGAAGGAGCCTTTGAGCTGGGTCTTGACCGATGAACGGAATCTCACTCAGTAGAGAGTTATCGATTTAGTCCTTGACTAATTCATTCATTCATCCCACAAATAAGAGCCAGACCCCACAGGGAACACTGCAAACACAGTGGTGAAAGAAAACAGACATGGAATATCCACGTAGATGGAGAGGCTGGCATTGAACAAATAATCACACGAGCAGTTAGTCTACCCCAGAGCCACGACTAGGGTCGTCCTGCACTTCTGAGAGTGAGGGCCCCTTTAAAACTGTGCCCCCAGATCCCCCACCCTGGTCCCAGCCCTGGCCTACCCATGCCCTGCCACTGGGGGCTGTAGGGTGGTGAAACCCCATTCATGAGGGCAAACTAGTGCCAGAGTTCAACCCATAGCTAAATATTTGCATGTGTCAGGTTGCTCTCAGGCACGTCCTGCATCTTGCTTTCTGCCCTCTGAGTTCCCAGCTCCTTCACACTGCTGGTCCAAGGCAATACAACAGGCAAGACCACTGAACCTTATCCCGCTTTTCCCTTCCACATGCCAGGAAGCATCGAACTTAACCCTACCTTGCCGAAACAAGAAAGTGACACTCCTATGGCATGGAGAGGATTCCCCCGTTCACCTTCTTAAAGAGGCTTTAGGGGTTTTTTTTGTCTTTTCTCTTCCTGAAGGTGTTACTTGGAGTTGGAGGACTTGGGGCCAAGAGGTCTCATGAAGCATGAGAAAGAGTCAAATCGGTTGTGTATCAAACACTGCCTTTTCTCCCAAGTTCTCTGCATTGTTAAGATGCAGCACCCATGGGGTAATTGGCTGACACAACTCCCTTTAATTGTAACGGGGCTACGTCTGTTGTCAGTTTCCCCTGCATTGTTCTCCCAGTGCACCTGCCCCACGGGGTTTACTTGACTGACCTACATCACATTCTTCCAAGTCTCCAATTCCCACTTCTCGACCTCTTTCTAGTGGAGAATCTTATAAGAGTCCTAGAAGGAGAACTGTGGTCTCAGGTGACCCAGTGAGACCAAGAGAACAGTGGAGAAGAGAGGTATGGTGAGCTGCTTCTAGAATGGTTCCCAGTGGTCCCCATCTCCTGCCTCCACACCCTGGTGTAATCCCCTCCCCTTGACTGTGGGCTAGACCTAGTGCTTGCTTCTAATGAGTAGGAAAGGGCAAAAGTGATGAGATGTCACCTCTGAGGTTATAAAAGACTGTGACCTCTGTCTTGCAGGTGCTTTCTCTGGTCCCTCCCTGCTCGTTCTGATGAAGCCAGCTGCTATGTTGTGAGCTGCCCTGTGGAGAGGCCCACGTGGCAAGGAACTGAGGGAGGCTCCCAGACAATAGCTCATCAGAAACTGAGGCCCTCAGTCCAAAAATCCGTGAGGAGCTGAATCCCGCCAATGACCTCTGGCTTGAGCTTAGACACAAATCCATCCCCAGCTGAGCCTTAAGATGATACTGCAGCACCACCTGACATCCTCAGCCAGAGAACCCATCTAAGCTGCACCTGGATTCCTGACCCACAGAAAGTGATATAACAAAAGTGTGCTGTTCTAAGCCTCTACATTTTGAGATAACTTATGTTGCAGTGGATAACTAATACAGGGAGTGAACGGGGAAAATTATCAAAACATGTAATAGAAGATATTCCTCAGGCGTGCAGACCTTAAAGAACCTTAGCCATGAATTGTATAAATAAGCACATTTATAGGTAAGGGAAATCTAAAGTATAGCTGATCTGTGGTTGAGCTGGGTCCGGACAGACAAATGGACCTTGGGCCTTCTGTCTCTCTGTCTAGAACTCTTTCTGCTGGCATACAAATTGTTGAAGGTTGCCATTCAGTTTCTTTGAGATTTAAAATATGGACTTAGAAAGTACTTACATCTCTTGCTGAGGATGTGTTTAATGTGTTGAAATATGTTCTGTTTTTATCAAGCCCGTATTATATGGGACAGCCCTGGGGTGCAGGCCAGGGGGTGGTAGATCTGAGATATTTCTCTACCACAGGGATTTTCAAAGTAGTATTGTAGCTCACTGGGAGGCCTCAAGGGTCAGTTGATGGGCCAGAAAGAAATTCATAATGCAGATCTTTCCTTTCCTTCTTTGAGGCAAATGGCTCAGGTTTCCACAAGCTTTTGTTTTGACATCAGACTAAGACCTATTTGTTAATAACCTGCTCAGTGAGTTATTAACAGTGACCATCAACTTGGGCTTGAGATTCATCTTTCTTTCAAGGGATCTGGCTGCCTCACACACTTGACAGCATCGCACAGCTCCTACTCCGCACATGCTCACACAAGCAGTGTCAATTCCCCCATTTCAGTGGCAGGGGTGGGGAGGATACCCTGTCATCAGAGAGAGCAGGGCGCTCTTGAGTAAGCTGTGATTTTCAATTGTTTCTCTTCTTGCTTTGTAATTAGTGGTGCCTTCTAGTTTAACTGCACCATTTATCAATTTAGTTTGGGAGGGGTGGTTTGGTTAATTTTACAACGTTCAGTTAACCCTACTAGATTTTCAAATATTGCACATGCTACAGTTCAAAAGAAATCATCCATCCATCCCTGGCCAAAGCAAATGTGGAGAATTGCATGATGGTGATATTTTGCACCCATAGGAGCCTTTTGTCCCACTGAAGTAATTCTTGTACAGAAGAGTCTGAGAGCATCTGTTACAGCTTAGTCATCCTGCTTAGGTTCCAACCTGTGCCTCCGGATGTAATTGGATGTATCTTTTCCATGCAAAGACCCAGCAGGATTTGAGTTCTGCCCATCCCTCTAGCTTTATCCCCCACCTATTCCCAGAACCCCCTTATTATGGGCTGAATGTTGCCCCCCCAACCAAATGCATATCTTGAAATCCTAATAACCCAGTACCTCAGAATGTGACTACATTTGAAGACAGGGTCTTTAAAGAGGCAATAAAGTTAAAATGGGATCATTAGGGTGACTCTAATCCAAAACAACTGGTGTCCTTATAGAAATAGGAAATTTGAACACAGACACACGCCAGGGGAAGGCCACGTGAAGATACGAGGAGAAGGTGGCCATCCACAAACCAAGGAGAGAGGCCTCAGAAGAAACCAACCTTGCCGACATCCTGATCTCAGACTTCTAGCCTCCAAAATTGTGAGAAAATACATTTCTGTCATTTAAGCCACTCAATCTGCAATACTTTGCTATAGCAGTCCAAGCGAACTAGCACACGCCTATGTGTTGTCCCTGCATACAGTGTATGTACGGAGAGTATAGTAGGGCCACACTCTAATAGGACCCTTCAGATTGAATCCCAGCTCTGTTGATTATTCACTTGACCTTGAGCAAGTTACTTAGTCTCTCTGTATTTCCCATCTGTGAAACGAGGTCAATAATAGAGCCTGCCTCATAGGGCTAATGTGTAAGTTAAATTAATAAGTAATATGGATGCATTAGCTTTATCATTCATTTGACGAATGTCTGTTGACCACCTGCTATTGCCAGGCATTGTGCTAAGTGCTGGAGGATCATGGTGAACAAAATAGATACGTAGACCAGGTGACCACGCTTTTGATTTTTTTTTTTCTCTTTTCCTTCCCTCTATTAAGAATATCTTACTTATCTTCATATCTTGGGTCACAAATCAAGCCTTGGTAAATTTAAGAAAATTGAAATTATATCAAGTATCTTTTCCGACCACAACGCTATGAGACTAGATATCAATTACAGGAAAAGATCTGAAAAAAATACAAACACATGGAGGCTAAACAATACACTACTTAATAAAAAAGTGATCACTGAAGAAAGAGGAAATCAAAAAATACTTAGAAACAAATGACAATGGAGACACAACGACCCAAAATCTATGGGATGCAGCAAAAGCAGTTCTAAGAGGGAAGTTTATAGCAATACAATCCTACCTTAAGAAACAGGAAACAGGAAACATCTTGAATAAACAACCTAACCTTGAACCTAAAGCAATTAGAGAAAGAAGAACAAAAAAACCCCAAAGTTAGCAGAAGGAAAGAAATCATAAAGATCAGATCAGAAATAAATGAAAAAGAAATGAAGGAAATGATAGCAAAGATCAATAAAACTAAAAGCTGGTTCTTTGAGAAGATAAACAAAATTGATAAACCATTAGCCAGACTCATCAAGATAAAAAGGGAGAAGACTCAAATCAATAGGATTAGAAATGAAAAAGGAGAAGTAACAACTGACACTGCAGAAATACAAAGGATCATGAGAGATTACTACAAGCAACTCTATGCCAATAAAATGGACAACTTGGAAGAAATGGACAAATTCTCAGAAATGCACAACCTTCTGAGACTGAATCAGGAAGAAGTAGAAAATATGAACAGACCAATCACAAGCACTGAAATTGAAACTATGATTAAAAATCTTCCAACAAACAAAAGCCCAGGACCAGATGGCTTCACAGGCGAATTCTATCAAACATTTAGAGAAGAGCTAACACCTATCCTTCTCAAACTCTTCCAAAATAGAGCAGGGGGAGGAACACTCCCAAACTCATTCTACGAGGCCACCATCACCCTGATACCAAAACCAGACAAGGATGTCACAAAGAAAGGAAACTACAGGCCAATATCACTGATGAACATAAATGCAAAAATCCTCAACAAAATACTAGCAAACAGAATCCAACAACACATTAAAAGGATCATACACCATGATCAAGTGGGGTTTATTCCAGGAATGCAAGGATTCTTCAATATACGCAAATCAATCAATGTGATACACCATATTAACAAACTGAAGGAGAAAAACCATATGGTCATCTCAATAGATGCAGAGAAAGCTTTCGACAAAATTCAACACCCATTTGTGATAAAAAAAAAAAAAAAAACCTCCAGAAAGTAGGCATAGAGGGAACTTTCCTCAACATAATAAAGGCCATATATGACAAACCCACAGCCAACATCATCCTCAATGGTGAAAAACTGAAAGCATTTCCGCTAAGATCAGGAACAAGACAAGGTTGCCCACTCTCACCGCTCTTATTCAACATAGATTTGGAATTTTTAGCCACAGCAATCAGAGAAGAAAAGGAAATAAAAGGAATCCAAATCATAAAAGAAGAAGTAGAGCTGTCACTGTTTGCAGAAGACATGATACTATACATAGAGAATCCTAAAGATGCTACCAGAAAACTACTAGAGCTAATCAATGAATTTGGTAAAGTAGCAGGATACAAAATTAATGCACAGAAATCTCTGGCATTCCTATACACTAATGATGAAAAATCTGAAAGTGAAATCAAGAAATCACTCAATTTACCACTGCAACAAAAAGAATAAAATATCTAGGAATAAACCTACCTAAGGAGACAAAAGACCTGTATGCAGAAAATTATAAGACACTGATGAAAGAAATTAAGGATGATACAAATAGATGGAGAGATATACCATGTTCTTAGATTGGAAGAATCAATATTGTGAAAATGACTCTACTACCCAAAGCAATCTACAAATTCAATGCAATCCCTATCAAACTACTGGCATTTTTCACAGAACTAGAACAAAAAATTTCACAATTTGTATGGAAACGCAAAAGACCCCGAATAGCCAAAGCAATCTTGAGAATGAAAAATGGAGCTGGAGGAATCAGGCTCCCTGACTTCAGACTATACTACAAAGCTACAGTAATGAAGGCAGTATGGTACTGGCACAAAAACAGAAATATAGATCAATGGAACAGGATAGAAAGCCCAGAGATAAACCCACGCACATATGGTCACCTTATCTTTGATAAAGCAGGCAGGAATGTCCAGTGGAGAAAAGACAGCCTCTTCAATAAGTGGTGCTGGGAAAACTGGACAGGTACATGTAAAAGTATGAGATTAGATCACTCCCTAACACCATACACAAAAATAAGCTCAGGGCTTCACTGGTGGCACAGTGGTTGAGAGTCCACCTGCCAATGCAGGGGACACGGGTTCATGCCCCGGTCCGGGAATATCCCACATGCCACGGAGCAGCTGGGCCCATAAGCCATGGCCACTGAGTCTGCACGTCCAGAGCCTGTGCTTCACAACGGGAGAGGCCACAGCAGTCAGAGGCCTGCATATGGCAAAAAAAAAAAAAAAAAAAAAAAAAA
>NW_020837953.1:39243442-39346468 GCF_003676395.1 Aethalodelphis obliquidens
TGACATAAATCACAGCAAGATTCTTTTTGACCCACCTCCTAGAGAAACGGAAATAAAAACAAAAATAAACAAATGGGACCTAATGAAACTGCAAAGCTTTTGCACAGCAAAGGAAACCATAAACAAGACCAAAAGACAACCCTCAGAATGGGAGAAAATATTTGCAAATGAAGCAACTGACAAAGGATTAATTTCCAAAATTTACAAGCAGCTCATGCATCTCAATAACCAAAAAACAAACAACCCAATCCAAAAATGGGCAGAAGACCTAAATAGACATTTCTCCAAAGAAGATATACAGACTGCCAACAAACACATGAAAGAATGCTCAACATCATTAATCATTAGAGAAATGCAAATCAAAACTACAATGAGGGGCTTCCCTGGTGGCGCAGTTGTTGAGAGTCCGCCTGCCGATGCAGGGGACATGGGTTCGTGTCCCGGTCCAGGAGGATCCCACATGCCACAGAGCGACTGGGCCCATGAGCCATGGCCGCTGAGCCTGTGCTTCCGGAGCCTGTGTTCCACAACAGGAGAGGCCACAACAGTGAGAGGCTCCCATACAGCAAAAAATAAAAATAAAAAAAACCTCACACCAGTCAGAATGGCCATTATCAAAAAATCTAGAAACAATAAATGCCGGAGAGGGTGTGGAGAAAAGGGAACACTTGCACTGCTGGTGGGAATGTGAATTGGTACAGCCACTATGGAGAACAGTATGGAGGTTCCTTAAAAAACTACAAATAGAACTACCATATGACCCAGCAATCCCACTACTGGGCATATACCCTGAGAAAACCATAATTCAAAAAGAGTCATGTACCAAAATGTTCATTGCAGCTCTATTTACAATAGCCAGGAGATGGAAACAACTTAAGTGTCCATTATCGGATGAATGGATAAAGAAGATGTGGCACATATATACAATGGAATACTACTCAGCCATAAAAAGAAACGAAATTGAGCTATTTGTAATGAGGTGGATGGACCTAGAGTCTGTCATACAGAGTGAAGTAAGTTAGAAAGAGAAAGACAAATACCATATGCTAACACATATATATGGAATTTAAGAGAAAAGTATGTCACGAAGAACCTAGGGGTAAGACAGGAATAAAGACACAGACCTACTAGAGAATGGACTTGAGGATATGGGGAGGGGGAAGGGTAAGCTGTGACAGGGTGGGAGAGTGGCATGGACATATATACACTACCAAACGTAAAATAGACAGCTAGTGGGAAGCAGCCGCATAGCACAGGGAGATCAGCTGGGTGCTTTGTGACCACCTAGAGGGGTGGGATAGGGAGGGTGGGAGGGAGATGCAAGAGGGAGGAGATATGGGGATATATGTATATCTATGGCTGATTCACTTTGCTATAAAGCGGAAACTAACACACTATTGTAAAGCAATTATACTCCAGTAAGGATGTTAAAAAAAAAAGTAGTCGCATCGTGTGGCCCCTTTGCAGTCGACAAACCTGTCTCTGACCATTTTTTTTCCCTAATAATTTCTACTTTTATTATTCAAAGAGCTCTTATAAGTACATGTGTCTTTTTTTTTTAACATCTTTATTGGAGTATAATTGCTTTACAACGGTGTGTTTGTTTCTGCTGTATAACAAGGTGAATCAGCTATACCTATACATATGTCCCCATATCTCCTCCCTCTTGCGTCTCCCTCCCTCCCACCCTCCCTATCCCATCCCTCTAGGTGGTCACAAAGCACCCAGCTGATCTCCCTGTGCTATGCGGCTGCTTCCCACTAGCTATCTATTTTACGTTTGGTAGTGTATATATGTCCATGCCACTCTCTCACTTCGTCCCAGCTTACCCTTCCCCCTCCCCATATCCTCAAGTAGTTCTGTGTCTTTATTCCCATCTTACCCCTAGGTTCCTTTCCTTTGTCTGAGACCTGCCGGGCTGGCCAAGCTGGGGTAGGGATGCAGAGCAGAGCAGTGGGCAACAGGGGGGTCCAGGGGCTGCACCTAAGAGATTCCCTTTGTCATTGCTGGTTTCAGCCCACGGAGCGGGGCTGCCGCTGGATCCGGGAGATGAAGAGCTGGGGAAATAGGTCAGTGTGTAAGCCGCAGGGGCTGACGCCGGAGCTGGTAACCACAGTGCAATGCCGCCATACCTCATCTTTGTACGCCAGTCCCCGGGATCTCCCACTGTCCCGTAGCACCACAGTCCCATCCAAATCCCTTCCCTGATTTTCCTCAGCTCCACACACAGCCCCCAGTAGCCTCTAGCTGTCCCCTTTAAAGTTCAAGGCCCAAGTTCAGCCTGGTGGCCTCTGACCTTTTGGAGGCCCCAGCAGGTGCGAGGCCAACTCTGAACAGGGTCCAGGAAAGCAGCCCACCTGCCTGCCAGGAGGAGGCCAGGGTGGGGTGGAGGGAGGGATCTGGGGTCTTTGTCTGGGCCAGGGCTGCCCAGTGTCCCGCTGGCTGCAGCTGCTAGAATGTCGATCCCTCCCCAACCGCCTGCCGCCCCTTCCCCGCCTGGAGAAGGCAGAGGCTTCATCGTTTTTTCCTTTCCCGGGTCTGTCAATGTCTCCTTTGGGGAGCTCGTTCGATGACAGCTCCAGAAAGCTGCGTGGAGCGGAGAGGCCATAATTCAAACAGATGCAAGGAGGGACCCCCGCAGACCCCCAATTTCCAGAGGCATACAGATCAGAAGGCAGAAAATACTGCTTCTGTTCTTCTGCAAACGTAGGTGGTTTTATTCATCATCCTCCCGCCCCCCCTCACCCCTGCCCTTCTCTTCTTTATCCCCGCTCAGCACAACGCTGCAAAGAGCTCCTCTCATCTATTCTGCACAGAGGCCTGAGGATGAGTGGGCTGACAGGTGTCTCGTTACCAGTCGCCAAGCATTGTAAGGAAGCTGCTGACCTATTGTTCCTGGGCTCTGCCTACAAAGGAGCAGGAGGAAAGCAGCCAGCTCGGAAGGTGTGTGGCCACACTGTGGGTTCCCTAGTGTGCGCCCCTCCCGCTGGAGCCCGCAGGCCTGGGAGGGGCACCTGCTCTGCGGCTTCACCTGGGGCAAAACTTCCCAGGCTTCAGTCGAGAAAATGAGGCCACTGATCCTTCCCTTCCTCCCAGGTTGCCTCGGGTACCCAGTGCCATAGTGGGTGTAAATCACCCTGCACAGGAACTCACTACCCCCCATGTCATCCCTCTGGCTCAAAGTCACCCCACCCCATTCCAGGCACACAGCACCTCTTTCCCCTCTTCCCTCTCCTTTCCTTTCTGCTCTGAACCCTTAGCCCTTGATTCCCACTTCTTCTGCCTTCCATCCCTGCTAATCCCCAGCCCTGACTGCAGGTCACTTACCTTCTCCTGCGATCATCTTCCTTGATTGTAGAGCTGGTCATGGAATCTCCCCCAACCCCACTCAACCACCACGTTGTGGAATGAACTAATCCCTGCACTGGACTGAAAAAAAGGAGGGCCTGGGACATGGTGGGCGCTCCATACATGTTTGCCATTGCTTTCACTTTACGTGTGTGTGTGGGTGTGTATCTCAGAAGAAGATGAATCCAGAAATAGACCCTTCAGAGTGAAAGAGGCGTCTCTGAAAAAGGAAGACAGGACAGCTACCCCGTACCCCTCCTGACCCCGTCATGACTCTTCACGGCGGCCACCGCCTCGCTCTCCATCTCCCTCTCTTCCTTCTCTCTCTCTCTTTAGTTACTTGCTAATGCATGGGATTCCTGTTTCTGGAAACCCCCCTGGCAAGCAGATTTAGGGGCTGGTGACTTCCCCTCTCCTGCCGGCCTTGCCCTCCTTTCTGACCACCCCTCTTGGGTCTAAGCCACTTGTCTGCCACTGCTTGGCACACACGGGGGAGGAGGGAATCCCAGCAACCCATCCCCCATCCCACTGCCCTGCAGGGCACCTAGGAGAGTATTCCTGTGCATCGGTGGGAAACAGAGCTCATATCCGCCTTTTCCCCTCCATGCTGTGGACTGAAAACCACATGTGTGCACGGATGCACGCTTTTCTTAACACATGTGCATGTTTGCGCAACTCACACAACCAGGTCCACACGCACCCTCTTCAGGTTCCTGTACTTGCATGTGTGTGACATGCATACGCATGTGAGAACATGCACGTGCCAAAGCATGTGCTCATGTGTGCCCAGGCAGCCCTTCGTTTGGACCACTCCGCTTGCATGGCGCATGCTGGCGTGTGAGCGTGGACATGGCTACAGCTCTTCCTGCCTCTTCGGCAAGTGAGTAACAAGACAGCCCCCTTGTTACCATGTCGTCTTATTAAACACGCGGCATGTTAGTAGCACCGATGAAGTCGGTTATGAAAAGCTCTTTATTAAAAATAATAAGAAATGGCTCTCTTGCTCCACAACTTCTGAGCCACGTTCGGCCGCCCAGGCTGGCAGGTTATTAAAGTGGGAGCAAGCGTCTTTAATACGCCTTCTGCGGCGGCTGCGGATCTGCCTCATTACCAGCTGGCTGGTCCCTGCTGCCTCGGTCTCCCCAGCTCGCCCCCTCAGACGCAGGGGCAGGGGAGGTGGAAGGAGACTTATGGGAGATGTGCCCCGGGGAAGCAAAGGCTCTGCTCCACTGGTCTGACCTCTGAGGACTGCTTGCTGTGTGGCGACATGGTCCCCTAGAGCTGCAGGGCCCCTGGTCTCGGGGGCGGCAAGTGTGAGGGTAGCAGGCAGGCTGCCATCCCAGAAGGAGTACCTCCATCCCAAATGGTGGCCCCCTTCAGGGTCATCTCCTTCCGCCTCTGTGGGTCTGAAGTAACCATGCCCTTTCCTTCCCTCGTTGCCTTCTTGACTCAGGAGAGGGCAGCCCCGTGGCAATGCTGAGTCGGGAGCATGAAGACGAGGATGATTCCAGCGCTCCTCAAATTTGGCTGCGGACGCCAATCCCCTGGGATCTTGTTAAAGTGCAGATGTTGATGCAGGAGGCCTGGGCTGGGCTCGATTCCACATTTCTAACAAGGCCCTGGGGGCTGCTGGGGCTGCTGGTCCATGGACCACACTCTGAGGAGCGGGGCCCCAAGTGCCTCCTGGGCAAGGACAAAAGGATGTCACCTCCATGGCGAAAGGTTTCAGCTCACCACTCGCAGGGCTTGGCACATCCCTCAGAGCGAGAGCTCCTCCAGGGTGAGGGGTTACGTCAGCTGCTCTCCATTGTCTGCCTCTTCGTGGTGCCCAAGCCAGGGCTCTGCTTACAGGGCTGCCTGAACTCCGAGAAGGAGAGGAAGGAACACTAATCGTCATTGAGCCCCACTCTGTGCAGGGCAGTTTTGTGTAATCGTCACTACTATAGCTGGCAACGCAACTATTGTCCCCATTCTAGAGATGAAGAAACTGAGGCTCAGAGAGCACAACCGTTTCCCAAGGACACCTGGCTACGTGGTGTCAGACCCAGTCTTTGACCCTAGGTCCACAGGTCTCCCAAATCCTGTTTTTCCCACCAGAGCAGAACAGGGACTCCCCACGGTGTACTCTCCGCCTCTCCCCCAGCAGCCGCCTTCCTGGAGATGGAAGACGTCGATGCAGGGACCATGGACCTGCCTCTTTATGTCCTGCAGCATCCACTCCCTAGTGAACCCTCAACCCCTTTACCAGCATTAGTTGCAACTATAAATATGTCTGCCCACCTCTGTGAGATGCTTGGGGCAGGCAGCACAGAAGCTTGGCCTGTGGATGGATTTCAAGGCATGAGGTGCCCAAGGGGATGCCTTTTTAAGCCAGGCAGCTGGAGCCCAAGAAGAAGGAGCCCTTTTCAGCATCCTCCTTGCTCCAGGTGCCAATGGAAAGCAGATAATAGTAGTAGTGGTGGTAACAGCAGCAAAGCCAATGTTCATTGAGTGCTTGCTATGTGCCACTTTACATGTGTTATCTCTCTTCTCCCCAAATCTCTAACATATAACTGTTTTATTCCCTCCTTCGGATGCAGGAACTGAGGGTCAGAGAGATTAGGTTATTTGCTGGAGGACACACCGCTAATATGACCCTGAGCTGGGCTTTGTACCCAGGCAGCTCTGTTATGGGGCCCATGTATTTCACCATGCTTCACAGAAATACCTGAGACTGAAAGCGGTCTATGGAAAATCCTTGCCCGTGTTGAGAATCACAGAATCACATAACGGTGACGTTGGATAGGGATTACAGAGCATTGAGTACCTCCTTATCATTTTACAGATGGGTAGACTGAGGCCCAGGGGAAGGGACCCTTGAACCATGTGCCACAGAAAGTTAACCGGAGAGCTGGGACTCAAACCCAGGTCTCTTCTCAGGCAGCCTCGTTGCAACCTTGGGAAGTATCACCAGGATCCTCTCAGGGTGCAGTTATCCTCAGGCAGGCTGCTGTCTTCTGGGAAAACTGGAAAACAGCGTGTCCCCTGCTTAGCACAGATCCTGGTACATCAGCCCTGCTTAGCACAGATCCTGGTACATCAGCATTCAGTGACTGTGAGTCATTACCTCATTGTGGTTCATGCTGTTTCACCATCATCCTGGTTTGGGATAGCACCCCACACCAGTTTCAGGCCCCCAATCTCCCTAAGGAGCTGGTCCAAGGTGGCCAGTGTACTGCTCAAGTATGAGAAGGAAGCTTTTAAAAAGAGAGCTGTGAGTCCTCCCAGGTATTCCCAGAATATTCTCAGGTGCAGACTTCAAAAGAGATGCTTGCCAGACCTCTCACCCATTAGTGGTGAGAGTGTAAATAGATGCTACTTCTTTGGTGGGTGATTTGACAATAATATCAAAATTTGAAATGCACAAACCTTTCAACGCATCCACTCCTGAGCTAGGAATTTACCCCCAGACTTATTCTTGTATTCGTTCAAGATACACACACACACACACACACACACACACACACACACACACATACACACACTCACGCACACATGTGGGCAGAAATATTTATGCAGCATTATTTATAACATCAAAAGAGTGAAAACAACTGGAATGGCCATGAAGAGGGAACTGGTTAGTAAGGTCTAGTCCACTTGTACAAGAAAATGCCACTGGGTCGGGGTAACAAACTAAGAACACAACGCTGGAGCCCAATTCTTTGGGTTTCAATTGCTGCTCTGTCACTTACCATCTCTGTGAACCTGGACAAGGTTCATCTCTGTGAACTGAACCTCTTTGGGCACATTTCTGTATAAAATGTGGGTGATTATAGGACCTGCTTCAGAAAGTCTAGGAAGATTAAATGAGTTATCTCATGTTAGTCACTTGGAATAATACCTGACCTAGAATAAGGGCTCAAAAAAATGGACACTCTTCCTAGGATTGCGGAACTGTTGAAAAGAATGATGTAGCTTCCTGTGCTGACTGAGAAAGATCTCTAAGGTATCGTTCAGTGAAAAACGCAAGACCCAGAAAAAGGATCCTTTTCGTATACATTTTTAAAAATAGCTCTAAATTATGCTTTTCTGTAATGTTTAAGTATTCTAATCTTTTGTGCACATTACCTTTAATTTTAGAAATGTTCAAAACATGGTGTCCCGGCTATGGAATTAAAGCCTCTTCTGTTGTCTTCCTTATATTTTTTGCATTAAAAAAAATCTAATACATGTATAATGTACACTTTTTAATTTTTAATTGTGGTAAAAACCACCTAATGTGAAATTGACCATCTTAATCATTTCTAAGTGTACAGTTCAGGAGTATTAAGATATTCACACTGTTGTGCAACCAATCACTAGAATTTTTTCATTTGCAAATCTAAAACTCTGCACCCATTAAACAACAATTTCCCCCTCCCCCCAGCCCCTGGTAACCACGCTTCTACTTTCTGTCTTTATGAATTGGACCACTCTAGGTATCTCACATAAGTGGAATCACGCAGTATTTGTCTTTTGGAGACTGGTTTATTTTACTTAGCATAGTGTCCTCTCAAGGTTCATCCATGTTGGAGCATATGTCAGAATGTCCTTCCTTTTTTTTTTTTTTTTTTTTGTGGTATGCGGGCCTCTCACTGTTGTGGCCCCTCCCGTTTCAGAGCACAGGCTCCGGACGCGCAGGCTCAACGGCCACGGCTCACGTGCCCAGCCGCTCCGCGGCACGTGGGATCCTCCCGGACCGGGGCACGAACCCGTGTCCCCTGCATCGGCATGCGGACTCTCAACCACTGCGCCACCGGGGAAGCCCTGTTCCTCCTTTTTAAGGCTGAATAATATTCCACTGAATGTATATGGCATATTTTGTTTATCCATTCATCCATCAGTAGACACTTGGGTTGCTTCCACATTTTGGTTAGTGTGAATATGCTGCTATGAACGGAGATGTGCAAATATTCCTCCTTTCAGTTCTTTCGGATACATACCTAGAAGTGGAATTGCTGGGTCCTATGGAGGACGCACTTTTTTGAAGGATGGCTTTAGAGCTTTTCATCAGAGGCTGATGGAGCCCACCCCATCCCCTAGAGAGAAACAGCCAACAGCTCCAGCCTTGGAGAGGGAAGCTATCTTCCCCGGGGCCCTCATGGAGCAGACAGCCCTTACCACATTCCTTGGAATCCAAGAGTTGTCCAAACAATTTTAGAATATTCAGGAACATTTGAAAGACACTTCCCTTTGGTTTTGAATGTGCTTCGGGGCTAATGTTGGGCTGGAAGTGTATCTATCCATAATACTTGGGATCGCTGGTGTTTTGGCCGATTCAGTGCAAATGAAATGAAGCTATGTTGGTAGCTTCAAGGCAGCAGTGGTTTCCTCCTTCCCACCACGATGCTTGGGGATGGCCAGAGTTTTCCAGACCGGATTTAGACAGGTGCAAAAATTCACCCCATGTAAAATTGGCTTGTTCACTGCCTCTCTCTTTCAAAGAAAAAAAAGGAAGATGTTAAATTAAGTGTTGAGTTCTGAAAAGCCTCTCTCCCATTTTCTCCTGGACCTGAACCTGATTGCTGGCTGGGCAGAGGTGGTAATCAAGAGATGACACAGGCAGGCCAGAAATAGAGTGTCCTAGTCACTGCTCACTCTGCTTACAAGAGAAGGGTTTATTGCACAATCTTGAGAGGCAAAGCCAGAGATTAGCCACAAGAATCCACGAGAAGCTTGGGAAGGTCTCTCCAGGGAGTGCTGCGAGCCTCACACCAGGACAGGCGGGCCTCAGGTGTGGGGTACGCTGGGGTTTAGGGAGCGACGTGATGACCCCGTCTCCGTCACCTGGGGCTGTTCAAGAACAGCCTCCCACTCCCACTCCTGCAGAGGGTTTTGCCCTGGGGATCTCAGAGATGCTATTCTAGCTCAGACAGCAGTTTGGGTGGAAGGGAGGAGAGACAGAAATCAGATGGGCTGAAATGCCTCAGCTGGTCCCTGGGTTTAGCAGAGTGGATGGCAGAGAAGATGTAGGCATTGAAACATCTTTCCTTAGGACTCAACTTGCCCGTGCTGCAGGCAGCTTCCATGTCAGTTATCAGTCATAACAGGAGATGATGGTAGGATCTGGCCAGCGAGAGGTGATGATGATGGCAATGGTGTTGACCATGAAGACAACAGTAGCTTCTACTTACTGTTTGCTGTATACCAAGTGACAATGTATTTGCTTTCGAGCCCGGAAGGCAGACTGGACCAGAGACAATCATCGTAACACAGCATGCAAAGGTGCTGTAATCGGGGACACATGGGGTGGGCTGTGGAGGCACAGAGCCAGGGATCTGACCTGGGAATAGGACTCCCCTGAGACCGTGACATCTTGCCTTGGCTTTGAGGATGAGTAGTAGGGAATCGGGAAGACCGGATGGGGGTGGAGGAGAGAGGATCACACAGAAGGATCTGCACTGTAACAGCGTGGAAAGCATTGGGGAGCTCCTGAAGGTTTTAATCAGCAAAGGGGTAGGATGCCACGATCCAATTTGTGTTTTTAAAAGCTCACCCCCACTGCTGCTGTGTGGAGAATAGATTGGAGACAGGTAGAAGGGGAAGCAGGGGCACCAGGCAGGTGTCACTGTACTGGATAGAGTTACCTGCACTCAGTGGGTAGTCATGGAGATGGAGAAAAGAGGACGGATTTGATATCTGGGAGATAGAATCGGCAGGGCTCTGTAATGGATTGGATACAAGGAACGAGGAGAGGGGCATCAAGGAAGACAAGAGTGGACGCTGACTGAGCACACACTGTGTGCCAAGTGCTGTTCTAAGCATTCTACTCGTGTCATCTCACTGACTCCTAACCACACCCCTAGGACACGTGTACTGTGGCTCCATCTTACAGATTAGGAAACGGAGGCTCAGAGAGGTTAAATAACTGGCTAATGGTCACACAGCCAAAGTGGTGGAGCCATGCTGCAAACCCAGGGGACTGACTGCACAGCTTAGGGCCTTAACCCTTAGTCATCAGTGGTACCTACCTTTTCTGGCTTTTGGAGGGATGGAGATACCATTTATTGAGACAGAGAACGCTAGAAAGAGCAGTAAGTTTAGGGGCAAAGATGAGTTCCCTTTGCGGTGTGTTAGTTTGGGGTGCTTTAGAAGGGTCAAGTGTTCAGGTATGGAGAAAGGAGTCTAGGAAAGGCATCTGCCTTTAAATCATAAGCCCAAGAAGGCATCATCATGAAAGACGCAGTGATACCAAAGTCCCTGGCCATGAAATGTGACGAGAAAGGAGAGTGGTACAGGCAGAAAACATTCCACTGAACAGCCTCCATGATGGAGATTCTTAAGCAGGGGTGCAAACTGGAACCACCTGGGGATGGAGGAAAGCTTAAAAAATAGAGCCCTGAGCTTTAAATCAGAGGTTTGGGTGGATCCCAGACTTACGTATTCTTTAAAGCTCCCTTAAGCCCCAAAGACCCCCACGGAGACCGCTTTACCCTGGCCAGCCTCATGCAAAACCAACCTCTTATTTTGCCTTGTCTGTTGCCTCTCTTCTAATGGTGTTGCCTGTTAACCATGGGACCTGACTCCAGAGTCTGAAAATCCTCTTGGCGTCTGTCCCATAATATGCACCCAGAGACCTGTCCTCAAATAAACAACTCACCCGCACCCTGCCGAGGGAGGGGACACCGTGAGCCTGGAGAACGTGCAGCAGGCCTTTGAAAGTCACTGAAGACTTTGATGGCCCCGCGGTGGCACTTGTCTCCTGAAGGTTCCAGAAAATGTCTGGGTGTGCAGAGCTAGTCAAGGGAGAGACAAGGCAGTGGCTTGAGAGCTGGAGCTCTGGGCTCAGGTGGACCTGAGTTTGAGTTCTCGCTCTGTTACCACTACTTGTGTGAGCTCAGGCAAGTTAGGATTCGATTTCCCCATCTGTAAAATGGGGATAATAGAACAACCCTCATTATCGTAGGAAGATTGAGTTTAATTCCGGATGCTAAGTATCGATACTTAGCCTAGTGCCTGGTCCAGAAAAAGAGCTTAATAGTAATAATAACAATCGTCATCATCATCTATGGTGCGGGCAAAAAGACACACCCAGAATCTAGGATTGGAATAGCCTGGATTTTAATTCTGGCTATACCTCTTTTAACCTGGTTCTCCAGAAGCAGATCTAGTCCCTGCCTAACAATGGGCATATTTCTGTCCCTTGAAGATCCCAGCTTGGTCCTTTCTCAGGGTCTTTTTTTTAAAATTGAAGTATAGTTGAGTTATAATATTGTGTTAGTTTCGGGTGTATAGCAAAACTATAAACTGATTCAGTTTTCCATCTATATTGTTTTAAGATTCTTTTCCATTATAGGTTATTACAAGATATTGAATATAGTTCCCTGTGCTATTCAGTAAGTCCTTGTTTATCTGTTTTATACATAGCGGTGTGTAATGTTAACCCCGTACTCCTAATTTATCCCTCCCCGCCCCCTTTCCCCTTTGGTAACGATAATTTTTTTTTCTAACAAACAAGTTGAGTCTGTTACTGTTTTGAAAATAAGTTCTTTTCTATTTTTTAGATTCCACCTATCAGTGCTATATATATAATATTTTTCTTGCTCTGTCTGACTTACTTTATTCAGTATGATAACCGCTAGGTCCCCAAATACACAAACAGCTCTTAGCACTCAATATCAGAGTCTTTTTCTTTGCCCTTCCCTGCGCTGGTACACTCACTCCATCCCCCACTCCCCTCCTGCCAAGCGAGTTAGGCAGTGGCAGCTCATACAGGGCCTCATGGGGCAGAGTAAGGAGTTCAGGGTTTCTCCTGGTTTCAAAAGGAAGCTAGAATAGTCAGGTATTGCCACATAACACTGCATAACACACCACCCAATGGCTTAAAGGAGCGATCATTTGTCCTCACTCAACGCGGGTTGGCTGGGGGTAGCCTAGTCTAGCCTCGGCTTGGCCGGGCTTGCCACCAACCATAGATGGGGGCCAGGTTTGCCCCCCATGTATACGTCCTCTTCCTGGAGCCAGTGGATGCCTCCAGGCATGACCTTCTTGAGGGAATGGCGGAAGCACGAGGTTTAAGCTGAAATAGGTGATGTCTCTGAAGGTCTGGTCTTGGAACTGGTACACTGTCACTTCCACTCTCATTCAATTGGCCAAAGCAAGTCTCTGGCTGTACCCAACATCACCGGGGTGGAAACGTGTATTCTGCCTCTAACGGAAGGGACTCTAAAGTCATATGCCTAAGGGCATGGATGAAGAATTAGGAACAATAGTGCAATCCAGCAGAGACGCCACGGGTGGGTTTTCAGTAATTTGACAGTGGTTCTCCAACTGGGGGCAACTTTGCCCCCAAGACGACGTCTGACAATACCTAGAGATATTTTTGGTGGTCTTAACTGGGGATGGGTGCTACTGGAATCTAGCGAGTAAGGCCAGAGAGGCTGCCAAACACCCTTCCATGCACAGAACAGCCTCCACAGCAAAAATGCATCCAGTCCTAAATGTCAATGAGAAATGCCGCAGTAGAGGGAGAGCTTTCTATTTACACCTCAGAGTTATGTTTCTGGCTGCGGTGCTGGGAGTGTCCTTTAAGAGGGTGCGGGAAAGAAAGAAACAGGCCATTATTCCCTCCCCCCCTCCTCTACCCTTCCTCCTTCTTCCTGTCCTCCTCCTTCACCATCTTCTCCTGACGAAGTTATAATCACACCTCTTCTGGATTGGCTCTATCCCTGCCTGCCACACTCTGGGGATGTCAAGCTAGAGATGAATCTGATCACAAGATAAGAACTAATAGGACAAAATTTCTCCACCTCCTAAGTTCCCATATTATGCCCTGGGTACAGGCACTGTGGACGAAAAATTCCAATCCCTGGGGGTCCATCCACAATGATGTTCTAAGCCGGAGGCAGGAAAGAAGCTTCCTGGGCACACCATTTGAAGTAGAACAAACCAGTTCCCTCAGTCCTTAAGGAAGGGACCTTAGGCACGTGGGGAAGACCACCCCCAATGCCAGGTCTGGAGGGCCACGTTCGTAACTGTGAAATGAAGCTGAGCTCTGAAGCCGAGGGAGGCTGGCTCAGAGCAGGAGCTGGTCTGGAGCATGTGGGAGGGGGCTGTGGGCAGGTTCTGGGTACAGCTGTAGAGAGAGTGACCCTAAAAATGCAAAAGTCTTACCTGAGACCACTGAGTAGAAATCTCCTCTGGGGGTGGGTTCCTGAAGTCTGTATTTTGGACACACTCCCTGGGTGATTCTGCTGTGGCTCATACAGGCGACAGCATTTGAGAGCCACCAGTGGAGACCCTGGACTCACCCATGCCGCTGACACCTCGTCCCTCTCTTCCCCAGCAACTCCCCCGCGCCAGTGCCAGTGTCCATCCCACAGGCCCTCTTCCAACATCACCCACTGTCTCCCCCTCCCCCTACAGTGCTTCATGGGACAGACTAGGAGCCTCCAGGAGAGCTGGCAGCTCCACTTACGGAAAAAGAAACCGCCACTCACTGCTTCCCAACAGCCTGAGTCATTCCACTGAGTATGGCTCATCTGTCTGATTTTGGAGTAGAAACCCCGCCCTCATCAGAGGAGATCCTGAGATTGGGCTCATCCATCAGTCCAAAAAAGACGATTCAAAGGAAAACACAATTCCTCATTCTAACAGTCCCTCAGCCTTTCTCCCTGCGTAGCTGCAGCTCATGGACAGCATGATAGGTTGCCCCTGACCCTGAGGCTTGGGACTGACCTTAATCTTAACCAGGGGTTTGTGAGGAGCCCTGGACCAGTGTCAGGTGTCTCTATATCAAAGAAGGTTTGCTCTGACCTCTCACCAGGGAAGGGGTCCCCTGCCTTGGCTCTCTGGTCGGGCATCTGTCCAGGTCTCCATAACGACAACTGGTTCCACCAAGTCCTCACTCTTATTGCCTCTACACAGCATTTGGGTCCCTCCAAAACTTGCCCTTGCCCTCCTATCCCTGTCCAAGCTCCAAACAGTAACCATCACAGCCAGTGCAGAGGTACTGACGGACAGTTCAAAGTCCTGTGAGTTAGCCCTGTTTAATAGTTCAGATGGTCCACATGTCAGCCCACAAGCCTGGGACCACCAAGGGTTTGGCTGCCACCTATGTGGGCATCAGAAATCCACTCCAACTTCCCACCTGGTCTGTTCTGGTAATGCCACGTGGGCACAAGAAGAGTCTGCTCTTACCAGGTTTCACTTTCCAAGAAGATTGATGACAGTTGCCTGCACCACCCAAGGGACCCTGGGAGGCATCTCAGATGTTGGCACTGTGGCATCATCAACATCATTGCCTCCACGGATGTGTTAGTGTTCTTGTTGCTGCTGTGATGCATGACCACAACCCAGTGACTTAAAACAACATGAATTTATTCTCTTCCAGTTCTGGATGTCAGAAGTTTGAAATGAGTCTTACAGGGCTAAAATCAAGGTGTTGGCAGGGCTTGTCCTTTCTGGAGGCTCTGGGAGAGAACTTGTTTTCTTACCTTTTCAGCTTCTAGAGGCCTCCTGCATTCCTTGGCTTGCGGCCCCTTCCTCCATCTTCAATGCCATCAGCGTAGTGTTTTCTCTCATAGCTTCTATGGTCTCCTGGCCCTCTCACTCTGACTCCCCCTGCCTCCCTCTTACAGGGATCCTTGTGATTACATCAGGTCCACCGGATAATCCAGGATAATCTCCCCATCTCAAGATCCTTTACTCACATCTGCAGAATCCCTTTTCCCATATACATAACATTTGCAGGTTCTGGGGATTAGTATGAGGACGTCTTTGGGACCATTATTCAACCTCCCCCAATAGGTACCATTTACTGAACACTAAACAAATTGCAGCCCTGTGCTAAGCACGTCTACACACATTAACTCATTGTGTTTCCCCAACATTCCTGTGAGGCAGATGATATTATTTCCTCTGCTTTACACATAAGGAATGGATACTCAAAGAGGTTAGGGAGCTCATTCAAGGAAGTGGCAAAGCTGGGATTTGAACCCCAGCTCTTTGTGATAACAATACTGTGCTCTGAAACTATATGATACCGCCTGTCCATAGCACCCCTCACCCCTCATTCAAAGCAGCAGACTTTCCAGTTATGGCTCTTCAAGTCATCTCCTCTTCCACCACCCTGCCTCCTTTCCCGACTTGCATGGAATGGAGACAGACTTCCACCCACAGTCAGAAAGAAGTCCCCAAAGGGGACCCGACAACCTTCTCCTCCAAGTCCTGTTCTTAGTAAGGTACCTACCTGGCCAGCTAAGCTGCACCTCTGCTCCCAGGCCAGCCTTCTCACAAGGGGAGGAAAGATAGACCATCTGCACTGTCCCAAGATTACTCCAAGAAGGAGGTGGAGGGGGAATTGTCAGGAGAGATGAGACCAAGGCTCTGGAGAACGCCAGCCGCTCGCAGCCGATATGGAGAGGCCGACCTCACTGAGTTTGTCTTCTCTCTGGGGCTGCGGTCACCTCACTCTCTCCTGCCACCTGGGCTCGCGAGCTATTTCCATCTCTGCATCAGATACGGGACCGTGATTTATTGATTGTAATAAACATCGCTTAACCCGCACTTTAGTCACACAGTTCACTCGCCATTTAAACAAATCCCAGCCCTGAAGGCTGATGGACCCTCAGTGCTACGGACGGATGGACGGGGTGCTGGGTTAGAAGGAAGCTGGGATGCTGGGCAGGGGGAGCCACTTGGGTGAATGGATGGGCTCATTTGCAGCCAGAGACTTAGGGCTCATCTGCCCCGCACCCTCGTGTCCTTATTGCCCCATCAGTTATTGCTTAAGAGGATCTTGTTTAGGTGCTGCTGTAAGCAGAGGATGCCAGAGTCCACTGCAATCCCGTGTCCTCCTCAGCCCCTCTCTGGCATCTCATGGGCATTTATTTAATTTAGGAGAGCCCAGTCTTTGTCTTATTTCCTTTCCTGCTATGGAGAAAGGCAGCTTCCTTTGAGATGAAGCGTCAGCTCCTTTTTTGCACTAAAGGATTTCCAAGTAGGTCAGACAGCCTTACAACCAGCAGCAGTCTTTGAGGGGTAACATCTGGGGGAAAACTGGAGGGGTATCTCTGTAAGCAGGGGTTTCCCTTCATGCAGCTGACAGAATAGGAAGCAGCACATGTATTGCAAGGGTGGGGTGCCTTTTTACATGCTCAGTTCCCAGTCTGGGGTGTTACACATAGAAGGTGCTCACTGAATAATCGTTGATGATATTGTAGCAATGGGGCTGATACTGACACTCAAGGTCATGGAGGGAGGGGGTGAGGATGATCAATGGAGATCCCTGAGGGCTTTGTTTACTGCTGCATCCCCAGTGGCTATGAGAGCATTTGGCACATAAAGGGTGTTCCACAGATATTTGCTGAATGAATGAATGCATGAATGAATGAAGGTGGTGATGTGGGTGCTGGGGTGGCAAGGATAGGCCAGGAGTGAGTGGGGTGGAAAAGACATCTATGCAAATGATATAACAAGGATGGTGATGGAGAGGACCTCGGCTGGGATGATGTCACTGTAAGGTAGAGTGGGATGGTGGAGTCGGTAGCAACAATGTCATTGGCCGTCTTGGGTTGCAAGGGATGCAGGTGGGCTTGGGGCTCCTAAGGGGATGTGAAACCATCAGCTACTGATGGACCAGGCCTCACGGAGAGTGGAGCTTCCTTCAGGAGCTGATGAAGCTGCTCCCAATCTCTGCTCTCAAGGCTTCTATCACCTCCTGGCTCCCAGTCTTCACCCACATTTTTTTTTTTTTGGCCATGTCTGCTCCTCTGCATTCCTTAAGTGTCTGTCTCTCTGTGTCTCTCTCTGTGTCCCTCTGTGTGTCTCTCTCTCGCACGCACACACACACACACAAACACACACACTCATTTATGGTAGGCAGGGCACTCAGAGCTGGATGATTCAATAAGGAGGATGTGTGCTCTTCAGTTAATCACCACCCAAAGGAGAGGATAGGGTGGTATCCCCAGTGCCTCCTCTGGAGGCTGGCAGAGCTGGCTCAAATCCTGATGTCAGGCAAGTTCCTGAGTCTATTTTCTGCATCTTTGAAATGGACATGATAATAACAGCGCTGGCCTCAAAGGACGGCTGTGAGGATCAAGGAGGTCACGCGCGGGGGAGTTCTTGCCACAGTGCCCAGCACGCAGGACATGTTCCACACGGGTCTGCTGGTATTCCCAGGTACCTCATGGGCTTTCCTCCAGCCTATCCACAGGGTGGATGCGGATGCCTTTGGTTCAGGCCTTGATCCTGGATGCAGTCGGCCATGATCAAGTGTGGAACCACATGTGGGAAAGCTCAGTGACCCGTGTAAACGGAACCCCTGAGCCAGGGGCAGGGCAAGCACTCTATGGGCAGCTGGTGTCTGTGTGAGGACAGGCTGGCTGCAAGGCAGGGGACCCAGGAAAAATAGAAGGAGAAGCTGTAGCTTTGAGGCCTAGACGGACGGGGCCTTGCAAATATGGCAGGCGCTGGAGAGGTCCTCAGCTGGCCTCTCTGTCTGCTACTACTGGCCAAGGAAAGGAGCAAGCTGCAGAAGCCCTGGGTGCATCCCACCGGAGGACAAGAGAGGAAAGACACTGAGTAGGTATCATCCTGAGGCCTAAGACCTCAGTCTGGGCCCCTAAGGAAGGACCCCAGTGGGGACTCTCAGAGGAAGCAGGGCTCAGTAAGGGTCAGAGTTGACCTGAGAAGCCTTTTGGGCTGTAAAGGATGAATAGAGTTAGATAGAACAGGAATCCAAGGTGACGAGAACAGCTAGAGCAAAATCAGAGGCAGCGAGGAACAAAGCAATAATGTTCACTGAGCAGAATGAGCTTGGCACTGTCCAGGGTGCTGAAAACCAGCAGCGCACAAAAGTGACAGAGACCCTGCTCACGGAGATGATCTTCCAGATGGGGTAGGACAGTCTATGTGAAGAAAGACCATACACAAATCAATTTGAAAAACCCTCCATGTGTAAACTGGTGCAGCCACTATGGAGAACAGTATGGAGGTTCCTTAAAAAACTAAAAATAGAACTACCATATGACCCAGCAATCCCACTACTGGGCATATACCCAGAGAAAACCATAATTCAAAAAGACACACGCTGCAATGTTGACTGCAGCACTATTTACAATAGCCAAGACATGGAAGCAAACTAAGTGGCCAACCACAGAGGAATGGATAAAGAAGATGTGGTACATATATACAGTGGAATATTACCCAGCCATAAAAAAAGAATGAAATAATGCCATTTGCAGCAACATGGATGCAGCTAGAGATTATCATACTAAGTGAAGTAAGTCAGAAAGAGAAAGACAAATACTATATGATATCATTTATATGTGGAATCTAAAATATGACATAAATGAACCTGTCTGTGAAACAGAAACAGACTCACAGCTATAGAGAACAGTTTTGTGGTTGCCAAGGGGGAAGGGGTTGAGGGAGGGATGGAGTGGAAGTTTGGGGCTAGCAGATGTAAGCTTTTATATATAGAATGGATAAACAACAAGGTTCTACTGTATAGCACAGAGAACTATATATATATATATATATATATATGAATCACTTTGCCGTATACCAGAAACAAGCACAACATTGTAAGTCAACTATACTTCAATATAAAAACTAAAATTAAATAAATAAAATAACCTCCATGGAGAAGGTAAAGGGGGCTATGGAATAAACTTAAGCCTAATAAGCAGCCAGAGAGAGACAGCAGGTTCCCCCCATCAGTCACCCTATGCCTCGAGGGGGCAGGAACTGTGACTCTACCCCTACTTTACAAAGGAGAAAACAGGCTCAGAAAGTTTAAATAATTAATTTATCACTGTCTCTTAAAGCAGGATTCAAATACAGGTGGGGATAGGGGACCCCGGAGTCCAGCTCTAACCACTCCCCACTCCATCTGGTCTTATGCTCTTTTTTTTTTCCAGAAGGAGACCCCAAGACAAGGGTTTGAGTGCACAGAATTTATCTTGAAGGGGATCCTGGACACACTTGTAGGAGCATGAGGGAGTGAGACAGGGAAAGAAAAAGAAGAAAGTCAATCAATGGAGCAGGTTTCTGCTGTGGGCAACCCGGGCTCCAGCCCACTGGAGCACAGTCAACGAGAGTATAAAACAGACCTATGAGTTAGTCCAACAAGGGGGCGAGGGAGTTGGGGTGCTTATGCATCACCTCCCTTCCGTCTTTTGTTGAGGGCTGTTACCCACTCCAGCCTGCCCCTCTGGCAGGTGAGTTGGCTCTGGCCCCCAGTACGCTGGCTGGTGGAAGCTGTTGGGTTGGCTTGAGCAGGAATGGTGGACACCAAGGACAGATTGAAAGGGCACCAACAGCATCGACCATCCCAACTCGGTGATATACTTCCAGGCACAGTGAGAAGATAATTTCCAGGGGAAGGAAGACCAACAAAGATCACATAGTTGAGGACCTCAAGAGCTAAGCCAAAGTTTAACTTTATCTCATATGACTCCTGGGGTCACATAGCGAGAGAGAAGGGAGAAAGAAGAGAATGAAAGTAACCACCAACAAAGCACCTGCTAGGAGCAAACAGCTTTAAATCCATTACACTCACTAAAGTTTGCAACAGCTCTGTAAGAAAAGAGACCTCTTTTAGCTGAGAAAACTGAGGCTCAGTTCTGGATTTTTTTCCCCAAAGTCCACAGCTCCCCATTGCAGAACCTGGATTTGAACCCTAGGCTAGCTGAGCTCCTGCACTTTCTGCCACATTGGGCCCCGAGTGAAGGAAACTGAGTCCTGGGGAGGCCTGGGAGAAAGCCAGCATCTTGCTGACGTAGCTCCTCTGCATTCCCATCACAGTGTGAATGTCAGTTACCTAAATAGCTTCGGTTATTTGGATAAATTAATCCTCCGAGGAACTGCATAAATATAACTGGGAAGGCACCCTCATACACACAGAGATGCATATATATTTAACACGTACGAGGGGTGCATCTCTGCGTGCTGATAAACAGCCTGATGACAAGCAATGGAAAGAAGATATACATACAAAAAATTATAAGCGGGGGCTGCGTGTAGGGCACCGACAGCATGGGAGGACATGAGGGCTCCTCCAGGAATGGTCTACAGGGGGATCAGTGAAGGATTTGTGTGACCCATGCAGGGAGAAAAGGTAAAGCTTCCCCAGGGAGCTACCCCTGTGGCTAGGCACATCCATGCTCTGAACCGGTGAGCCCTGTCCCCACAGTCCCCTTCTCCGTGGGACCTTGGGAAGCCACACCCCCTCTCAGTTTCCACATCTGTTAAGTGGAAACAATAATACATTTGTAAAGATGAAATAAAACAGCAATGCATAAAGCACCCAGCCTTTGTAGGATAAGTTGATGGAGTCAGTGAGTGAACCCCAAAACCATGGTCCTACCAGGGTTTCTAGGAGTTTGGATTGTAGTGATGAGGCTCAAAGGCTTTGAACTCACCCATCTTTTCATTACCTCCATCCAGAGTAAAAAGGATCAGTGGACGTGGTCCCCAAGGGAAAGGCCCGCCCCCCAAAGAGGAATTCACAGCAGCTGTAGTTATTGACTCTACTATCTGCTAGCGCTGGGCTAACCAACCTATATACGTTTTTCCATTTAGTCCTTACGACATCTGCATATGACCTTTGCTACTTTCACTCCCATTTTCAAGATGAGTCTCTTTAAGGCTTCGAGAGGATATGACTGGCCTGTGGCTACATGACTAGTGCTATGGGTTGGATTGTATCTCTCAAAAATTCATATGTGGGGGACTTCCCTGGCAGTCCAGTGGTTAATACTTTGCCTTCCAGTGCAGGGGGTGTGGATTCGATCCTCGGTCGGGGAACTAAGATCCTGCATGCCTTGCGGCCAACAACCCAAGACATAAAACAGAAGCAATATTGTAACAAACAAACAAGTCAATTAAGACTTTAAAAATGGTCCACAGCAAAAAAGAAAAGTTTTTCTAAAAATTCAAATGTTGAAGTTCTAACCCCAAGTATCTCAGAATGTGACTTTGAATTTGGTCACATTGAAGATGTAATTAGTTAAGATGAGGTCATATGGGAGCACGGTGGGTCTCTAATCTATTATGACTGGTGTTCTTATAACAAGGGGAACTTTGGACAGATGCGCCCACAAGGAGAGCGCCATGTGGAGATGAAGGCTGAGATCTGAGTTATGCATCTACCAGGCAAGGAAAGCCAAAGCTTGCCAGCAAACACGAGAAGCTGGTGGAGAGGCCCGGAGCAGATTCTTCCTACAGTCCCTCAGGGGAAAGCAACAGCCTGATCTCAGACTGCCAGCCTCCAGAACTGTGAGAGAACACACTTCTGTTGTGTAGGCCCCCCAGTTTGTGGTGCTTTGTTCCAGCAGCCCTGGCCAGCTAATGCAGCACGGAAATGCAGAGCTAAGATTTGAACCCAGAAGCCTCTGGTCTCAGTGCCTGATGCTTTTCCGTGCACCAAGACATCCCTTTCACCCAGACCTAGCCTGCCCAGCCACGGGGAGTTGGACAGAGGCTTTGCTTAGCCAATGCTTGGAGGAGTCAGGCCATGGAAGGAAGGGGTCTGCTGCGGGTAAGAGCTCTCCAAATACCAGTCCTGGCCCTGCCAGGCTTCCTAATGAGACAGCAAAGAGGACCCAGGTGGGTTCTGGGAAGCAGGGGCACAGCAGGGCCAAGCCTCCACTGGCAGGGGAGCCATAGGACCTGTGCTGGCTGAGAAAAGCCCATTAAGCCCACTGAGTCTTAACCCCCTTAAAATCTCTTGGCAGCCGGGGGTCAGCTCAGAGGATGAGCCAGCTGTGCCCAACACAACCCAGCTGCGTTGGTAGCTGTCCAAGCTGAGCTGGGCTGGGTGCAGGAGTGGAGAGGGACGGGTTTGGGCGAACAGGGACCTGGAGCTGCACAGCCCATGAGTTGCCATAGTAACCATGATCTACCAAGTGTGAGCCAAAGAGGCTGAGGCCTAAGGGGATTTGGTGAAGACAGCACTACACGTGCAAGGGGCTGGAATGGGGAAAGCCAGCGTCTCCAGAGCAGAGTGTATGCCAGACACCAGGCTGGGCGCTCTCCTTAACTTATTTTGTTTAGAACCCAGAAGCAGCCCTTTGAATGGGATATTTTTATCTCTCTTTTACAGATGAGGAAACTGAGACCAAGAGAAGAGAGAGTTCTGAGTCAGGTCACACAGCTGCTGAGAGAAAGAGCCAGAACCTGGAACCTGCATTCTGTCTCCAGAGCCCCTGTGTTTTCTTCCTGTTCCACTAGGCTGCCGCTGGGACTCAGGAAGGATTTACTTTGAGGGCCAGGGAAGGGATGCTGGGGCTTCCAGCCCAGCTCTGGGGTGATAAGGACCCAAGAGTCAGCAAGCCCCTCTACGTTTCGGAGTAAACCCAAGAGTTAACTTGATGGTAAAATTTCCTCGGATCCCAAGGCTGCCGGGCGGCACCCTAGACCGCTTCCGTGAGCCAAATTAGGCGGACAGTTGAGAATAAAGATGTGGTCAAAAAAAGCACTCAACATTTCACATAGGCCGTGCCAGGGCTACTCTCTACGTGCCAAGGTAAACCAAGGTGTTGCTGGGGAATGGGCACAGCTCGAGTCAGACCCATCCTGTCCACTTCTACTTTCTGCCGATGGTGGTGGTCAAAGGCAGCACATGAGGAGGCTGGAAGCTGGGATCTAGCCCCAGCTCTGGGGTCAGGTCTCTGACAGATGTTGTACATGACAGATCCTGCCACACTGATGAGGAAAGTGAGATACAATCAAGTTGCCCAGGGCTGCAATGATCACAGCCCTATGTACAAATCAGGGAGGGAGTGAATTCTGAGAGTCCCTTCCAGCTCTGATGCTCTGTCTGCAATAGCCAAGCAGCTGAAGGGGACAGGAAGGATTTTGTTGCTCCCAAAACCTGAACTAGGACGTATGGATAGAAATTACAGAATTGTCAATTTGGTCTCCATCGAAGGAAAACTATGTGAGAGCCAGGCATCTCAGGAATGGGCTTGCTCTTCGGGTGGTGAGTTCCCTGTCTTTGGAAGCATTCAAGTGAGGTGGAAAGAGGTAAGCCCTTCTAGTCATTTCCATCACCATGCCCAACCAGTAGGATGCCTTATCATTCTCTGATGATGCATTGTCCTCCCAAGTATGATCAGATCTGGAGCCAGAGGCAGGGAGAAGTCAGCAAGTCACCGATGTTCATTTGTAACCCTCACCCTAGCTCCTGTGTCTCCTATAGCCTATCAGATGGGAGAGGATGGCCTGTGGGTCACCTCAGCCAGGTTCCTGACCATGTCATATTGATACTCTGTTGTAAGCTCCAGGAAGGCAGTCTGCTTACGGTGCAAATACATCTTGCTTTTTGTTATGAAAACAATCTGATAATTAACACACAGCTATAGTTGCTTTTGTTTTAATGGCACATCTATTCACACCACACTAAGATCACACACACTGGTATGATTCGGGGTTTGTGAGTGATCCTGAAGGAGGATAAGAGGAATTTTACCATCCTGAAGAGGCAGGTAAACATGCTCACGAGGAAGATTTGAAGATCTGACAAGGACGGTGAATGGCAAGAGGAGAGAGGAAAGCAGGTTCCCGGGGGAGGGCTTGGGACCTCAGCATGGCCTGAGTCAGTCAGGAAACCTTCCAGGGGAGCTCATTCCAGAACAGAGACCTGACTGATGTGTAGCATGCACCCAGGATCAGTAGCAAGGAGTCACTGATATGACGAAAAAGAAAAAGTAGAGTCAGATCAGGTCTTTTTCAGAGCCTTCCTTCCGGTATCTCAGGTGTTGTGCTTTTTATTTTCCTGGCAGTCCCTCCCCCCTATCACCTGGTTGAGGGGACCACCCCCCTCCTCTGCACCCACTACCGTGTGCTCACATGTTTCTATGGCTGCACTGAAAGTAGATGAACTCTTGTTAACAGCCTTCTACGCTACAAGACTGCAAACTCCTTGAGGGCAGACGCTCCATGCTAATTCTTGATTTGTCCAGCCCCAGCCCCAGCAAAACTAATCACTAAACCGATGCATGATACAGTGGTAATGACGCGGTCTCGGGAACGGGGTGAGACGACAGATCTTGGAGCTAACTCCAGATGCCCATCTCTGCCCCTTGCTGGCTCCTCTCTCTTAGACAAGTTCTGAATGTTCTAAGCACATTTTCCTCATCTATAAAATGGGATAATAAATAGTGCTTACATCATGCAGTTATTGATAATATTTATTGAGTGCTTTTTTTTAACATCTTTAATGGAGTATAACTGCTTTACAGTGCTGTTAGTTTCTGCTGTATAACAAAGTGAATCAGCTATATGTATACATATATCACCATATCCCTTCCCTCTTGCGTCTCCCTGCCACCCTCCCTATCCCACCCCTCTGGGTGGTTACAAAGCACTGAGCTGATCTTCCTGTGTGATGCAGCTGCTTCCCACTAGCTATCTATTTTACATTTGGTAGTAAATGTAAATTGTATGTCAATGCTACTCTCTCACTTCGTCCCAGCTTACCCTTCCCCCTCTCCATGTCCTCAAGTCCATTCTCTACCTCTGTGTCTTTATTCCTGTCCCGCCCCTAGGTTCATTAGAACCCCCCCCTTTTTTTTCTTTAGATTCCATATATATGTGTTAGCATACAGTATTTGTTTTTCTCTTTCTGACTTACTTCACTCTGTATGACAGACTCTAGGTCCATCCACCTCACTACAAATAACTCAATTTCGTTTCTTTTTATGGCTGAGTAATATTCCATTGTATATATGTGCCACATCTTCTTTATCCATTCATCTGTCAATGGGCACTTAGGTTGCTTCCATGTCCTGGCTATTGTAAATAGTGCTGCAATGAACATTGTGGTACATGACTCTTTTTGAATTATGGTTTTCTCAGGGTATATGCCCAGTAGTGGGATTGCTGGGGTATACGGTAGTTCTATTTTTAGTTTTTTAAGGAACCTCCATACTGTTCTCCATAGTGGCTGTATCAATTTACATTCCCACCAACAGTGCAAGAGGGTTCCCTTTTCTCTACACCCTCTCCAGCATTTATTGTTTGTAGATTTTTTGGTGACGGCCATGGGCACAAGTATGCTTTCTTTGTTCTTCATGATAAGCTAAAGGCAGGTATTAGTAGCATCCCATCCCCATTTCATCAGTGAAGTCCTGAGAGTCAGTCACCTGGCCAAGGTCACAGAGCTGGAGGGGACGGTCTGCGATTCAGAGTCAGGCACTTGGCGTCTGTGTTCCTAAGCCCTCTGACCCTGGCATCTATGAGAATGACATAAGATCACACACGATGTTGGAGGAAATGGAGTCTTTGGAGATTTGAACCGAGGCTTTTCCTCTTAGCAGCTCAAGACCTTGGATGGGTACCTTGACACTTTTGAGCCTCAGTTTTCTCTTCTGTAAAATGGGAGGGCCTGAGGTTAGCTCTTCTTCCTCTTTCTCTTTGCCTTCATCTTTGACTTCTCTGAAGGCTTATCCTCCTCCTGAGCATCCTTATAATTGACAAAGTTGCCCTCTAATTGGGCGGGAAAAAAGATAACATCCACCCCTTTCATCTATGGCTGAATTATCACAGGATCTGAGCATCTGGCACAGGGAAATACACACAGCCAGTGCTGGTACATTTGCATTGAATAAACAAACGAATGAACTCATGAACGAAGGAGAGAACAACTTATAGTCCCCATAGTGGATCCTGGGAAAGGTTTACCCGGTGACAGGAAGCTCAGGACACACTCAGAACCTCCTCCCCACTTCTGCGGGCTTGGAGGAGGGTGTCCCTTGGAGACCCCTGACCCTTCTGTTCTCTTGGGAGAGTTACATATGGTCTCTGAGCCATACTTTCCTCACCAGTAAAACGGGGTCATAATTGGCACCTACTTCGTATGGTTACCAGAACAAATATTGACTGAATAATATTCAGTCACTATTGTGCAGAAGAGTGGTCTCTTTATTCCTGGACAAAACAGAATCACCAAGACTTCTCCGACCTGTTCTTCTCACCAGAACAACCACCACAATCCAGGGTCCCTGGGCGGAACCACCACTGCCATCTGTCTTGGAGGTAGAAACACTATTTCCAGGTCCAAATGCTCGCGTCTTCAAAGAGCGGAACAAATCCCACAGGGGTATTGACTGAAACCATTACGGATTTGCGGAAACAACACGCCGGCTGGGAATGGGAATCAGCTGCTGCAGTCTATTTCCATAAGGTAATAATAATGCACGCCTTTGCTTTATGAAGTAGAATTTGTTACGGACGATGAGCCATAAAAATTGCCGGGTGGGGAAAAAAAAGAAAGGAAAAAAAACTATAAATAAATTTGTAATTTTAACAGGGATTACCGTGTAATTGAGAGGGGAAGACAGCTAACGGCAGAAGCAAAGGCCAACTCAGCCCCCACGATGTTAGCCGCATAGCAAAGCTAAGATGCTGAAGCAGAGTCATGGGAGGGAGGCTCTGGAAGGAAAAGTTAGCGGGCGTAAAGCCCGGAGAGCAGACCCAAGGAGAAGGGGGAGAGAATTCACTTGGTAACTGTTTGCTGAGTGCCTCCTACACGCACCTGGAACGAAAGGGAGGACACAATGGCGGCCACCCCCACTGACCATCGATGGAGCGCCATGATGCATTTTAGACAAAAGAATGATGTGACTGGTTTTCTGCGTGAGGAAGCTCATTCTGGCTCTAATATGCAAAATGGACTGGGAGGGGCAAGAGTGGGAACTGGAAGATGAGTTAGGAGACCACTGCCGTGACTCAGGTCAGAATGAGTGGTCTGAATTAAAACAGAATAAGAGGAGATAGAGAGAAAGGAGATGGTCCAGAGGTATTAAGAAGTGGAGGACGTTGGGGCTGATAAGGAATGGGTGTGATAATGTGGAAGGAGTGAGGTATGGTGGCCACGGTTTCTGGCTTGAGCAACCTGTGTGGGTGATGGTACCCTCACAAATGGGATGTGTAGCTCAATCTTTGCCAGATTACATTTGAGAGGACTACAAGACTTCCCAATGGAGACGTCCAGTGGAGGGATAGTCAGAAGAGCGATCTGAGGTGGAATGGAGGTTGGAAAGTTGCCAAGAGAAAAATGGCCATTGAAGCTGGAGGTTAGGGGGTAAGTGAGTGAGAGTCCAGAAAGGATAAAAGGAAGAAGAGAGGAGGTCCAAGTCCAGAGTGGAGGGAATATTGATGCTGAAGGAGCAGAGAGAGGAAACAGGTTAATGGAGATCAAGGGGGAGGACCAGAGAGACAACAACAAAGATAAAGAGGGTGTGGTACTGATAGGGTGAAGGCTTACTCTACACTGGCCCCCTTATGACCAGACATGGGTGTCTGTAGGACACTTGGCCAGGCCACAGTTGTTGTCAGCGGACATCTAGGGGGCTACTCTTCTGGATTGGAAAAGTAATCAGCATCTTGAAAAACTGACCCACCAAATCCAGCCCCATCAGCTTTATGAATTGTTGGAGGAAAAGGAGTCTTTGGAGATTTGAATCGAGGCTTTTCCTCTTAGCAGCTCAAGACCTTGGATGGGTACCTTGACATTTTTGAGCCTCAGTTTTCTCTTCTGTAAAATGGGAGAATAAAACCCTACCCTTCAAGACTGTTGTAGGGACTAAATGAGATGGGTTAAGGAAACTTGCCTGATGTATCATAAATGCTCAACAAATTCCGATTTGGTTCCCTCCCACTCACTGAGCTACCTGGCCTAGGACCATGTGACCTTAAAAGAAACCCACAGAAAAATCATCTTCAAAATGGGCAGAGTGTGGAGGGTGCCACAGAGAGTGGGACGCTGGCATGCAGCTCTGAGCAGTCACGGACACTCCCTAAAAGAGGTGAGTTGCTAGTAGTTGCAGGAATGATGGGGGGTGGGGAGCTCAAAGGCCTGGGAGGAGGTGAACGTTCTAAAGGCATCCTGAGGTCCCTAGGAGCAGACAAGTGAGTAGAGAGGAGGATGGTCTGGCTGGACCAAGAATTCAACCCTAGGAGAAGGTGATGATGATCTGAAAAGAAAGTGCATGTGACCCCAAGGCAGCCAAGGACAGCGTCAGCCTCACAAGATCTCAAGTCTATCCGGGAGTCAGTTGAAGAATTCCTGACTCCAGGGAACTCACTCTGAGAGGAAGGCTACATTTTGCATTCCTTGTTTGCACTTTGGAGTTATAAAAATTCGCTTCTCCCCCACTCCCAAAGCCCATGGTACCTATAAGCAAACATCCCAATACACAAAGATAAATGGAAATCGTAAGTTCCCAAGCTTCAGAATTCAAACAAAAACGAAGAGGGAGGGCAGGGGCTTGGAGGAGGCAGACTTCGATGAAATCTAGACCACGCCAGCCCTGGTCTCTGGTCCTGATCGATATGTTCTCCAAAGTGCCTTTTAAATTACTGTTGGAGGCAATGAGCCATATTTATGTATATACATGCTTAGAGGTGACACAAGGGAGAAATGCAATTTCTATTATGAAAGCATGATGTGCATTTATCTTCAGGAATAACACATTGAAATGTTGGAGTGAGGAAAGTTGAAAAGCAATCTGTCTATAAATAAAGACCGCAGACATCCTGACATTTTACGAAGCAGGGAATTTCAGCGAGAACTTCTCCTTTGGATGTATCACCCAAGGGATCGTGTTCAAACTCCAACTTCTTCGAAGACAGCATTTGGAAGTCCAGAAGCCTCCTTGCTGGTGTCCAAAGCAAAGGGAGTAGAACTTTGCTTCTCTGACAGAGATGAGGATGGGGTTGGGTCAGGGTCAGGGGGTATACGCCAATTCACGATAAATTCATCTCTTACCCTAGCAAGAGTATTTTTTCGGGGGGGAATGCTTGGAATAAGAAGCATGTACAGATTTCTGCAGTCAGGAACCATGGTACACGCGTTCTCCCTTCTCAAAGAGAACAGCCAAGTGGCATGAAAATTCAGGCAAATTCAGGGAAGTCTTGGGTCTCTCAGGAAAGGCCATCCCTTGTTCTCTCATGTCACACTGGCCCCATGACCTCGAAATTGCACCCTTGGCCAGTGGCTGCAGAGTTCAGAGGTCACTGTGGTGTTGACCTTCTAGACTCATGACCAGGCAGCATCTTCTGCAAGGACAACAGGCAAATTTAAATGCTGAGGAGAGGAACCTTGGTGGGGGTGAGGGTGGGGTTGCCTGGGGATGGGGAGTCTGTCATCCGGGTCTCTGGCCCCAAATACGGCAAGACGGGAATGCCACTCATGCTGACTTCCCTGTCATCCATTCGTTGATTTATTCATTCATCTGCTTACTTGTTCATTCACTCTGCAACCGTATCCAAGCACCTTCCAAGTGTTGCACAGCACCAGGAATGAGCAATGAATAGGACATCCTCCCTGCCCTCAGGGATCTCGCTGTACTCCAGACAGAGGTGTAATTGGCAATTACCAGGAAGACAGAGATGTTAAAGGTACGGTGCAGCCCAGAAGGGGAGGGAGCACGTCTAACTCAGACTAGGGAATCAGACAAGACTTCCCAAGGAACCATCTGGAAGGAGGAGTCTAAAATAGCCAGGTGGGAAAAGAGGCAATTCCAGAAGGAGGGGAAGGTACCCGAATACAAATGGGTTCTGGCTAAATGCAAGGGATTCCCAGGACCACAGAAAATAATCAACACTTACCCTTTGTTAGGGGCGAGTTGGGGGTTGCACCAACCTCTTTGTCAACCAACTAACCACACACACATGCCCATGAGCATCCCTAGGTATCATGTATATGGCATTCTGTACCATTTATGCAGCAGCAGGATTTGAACCCAGGTCTGGCCAGCCCCAGTTCTCATGATGACCCCTGTCAAAGTGTGCCCAGGTCTGTGCCAAGCCTGAAAGGGGACACAGTCTCATGAGGAAATAAATGACGGGTCCTGTATGAGGTGGTCTAGCTTCTTAAAAAGAGCATAGATTTCAGAGTCAGATTCAAGTTCAAAACCAGCCCCGCTGCCCATTAGGTGGTTGAGCCTGGGCAAATCCGAGTCTGTGTGTTCTGTACACTGAGGCTGGTGAGATGATCCCCTCCCAGAAGGCTGCTGTGGGGTAAATGTAAGCTGCCCGGCAGGTGCCTGGCACAGAGAAGGGGCTCAGGGTGGCTCGCTATAATGATCAGTATGATTGTTGCTGCTACTACTGCCACAGCCACTGGCGGGGGCGGGGGGTGGTGGACAGGTGGTAATGGGACAGGGCTGGAAGTCAGAGGTTCCTGTCCCTCTCTGGGTCTCAGTCGCTCCAGCTGCAAAGTCTGGGCTTGCATTTGCTGGGCTCAGAGCCTCTGTTGTCCCTTTGTCCCCACCCTCCCAAACCCCTCTGAGGTACTCAAATGGCGGAGCCCAGGAACCAGGTTGGCACCAAAGCCACTTGAGTCTCCAGGTGCTTTTCCATCAGACTTGCTAATTTCCTGGTTTTCCTGGTTGCTCCAAAGCGGAGTGATGGTGGAGCCAATGATCTCTGTGCGCCCAAGTGGCAGGATGGACCCTATGGGGAGAGGACCCAGCCCCTGGACAAGTCCAGGCGACCCCCGGGGCTCTGGCACCTTAACCCTCTGCAGGCAGGGCAGACTTAGCAGCCCCCGGGCTCCTTGGCAAATCTTAACCAGAGTGCTGTCTTAATCACACCCCAGACCCCGTAGGCACTGGCACCCATTTTACAGATGAGAAAACTAAGGCCCAGAAAGGGCAAGTGGCTTGTCCAATGCCGCCCAGTGACTCACTGCTGTGAATCCAGACTGATGTCTTACTCCCAAGGGGCTCCGTGGGCTGGACAGAGCCACTCCACCAATCTGGAACTGTCATGTGAGGAGAAGGAGTGATCAACGGTGGCTGCCTCAGTGGATCTGGCAAAGATTACGTGAGCCCATTCGTGGGAGGCACGTAGTAACTGCTCAATAAACGGCAGTGGCATTATTATGGTTACTGATATCATTATTACCATTCCTGCTCTTAAGAGAGAGCAGCCGACTGCCTGTGAAGACTCCGTCGTTTCTAGAACCTGGGACTCATTTCCCTGCCCAGGGTTGGAAAGAAGCAACTAAGATTGGAAGTGAGGCTGGAGGCAGAAGGAAGTCTGGGACAGTATGACCACCACAAGTAATGGCAGCGGTGAACACTTATCTACGCATATTTACTATATGCCAGGCATGGAGGGAAACACTCTCCATTTGTTAACTCATGTAGTTCTCCCAGCAGCCCTGCGAATAGCTACTGTTATCTCATTGCATAGCTTATGAGACCGGAGGTCTGGGACCCTCCCCTCCCCAAACGTTCTTGAGTTGGGGGTGGGGGAGGTTACGGGGACAGCACTTGGGCCCCCTTGCATTTGCTCTGTGTCTGAGCAGGAGCTGAGAAGTGGCAACAGTGAATTCGGGAGAGGGGGACACGTTCTCTGATGAGGAGGGTCCCTTGTGTCAGGGAGATCGTTCCCTAGGGAGGCTCATTTACTCAAAACACGCTCTGCCTGAGCTCCTGGTACTGGACACTGGGCAGAAGACGCATACGCGCAGGGCACGGTCCTTTCCCGCTGTGCTGGGGGGGACAGAGAAGCTGGGCAGGTGCACGGGGCAGGGGTGCTTCCTTACTGAGCTCACTTCCTGGAGATGGGGAGGCGGGTTTGAGGAGGGATGTGAGGGAGGGGAGCCCCTGTTCACTAGGGGACAGACTCTTCCCTGGGGCTGTGGGCTGGAATCAAAGTGAGGCTTCCCCAAGTGATTGAGGCTGAGACAGGCTCAGGACAGAGTCTGGGTCCTGGAGGGGCCACCGGAGGGTCCAGGGAGAGGCCAGTGCAGTGTCTTCTTGAATAAAGAAAGGCAGAGTCAGCTCTGACAGCAGGAGGACAATAGCCCCCCCAAACCTGGAGGGAAAGAGCAAAGGAGATTGTCGGCACTGCAGCAAGACGGAGAAGCTGGAACCTGCAGACAGAAGCCAGCCAAGGGAAGGCGCAGAGACGGAAGGAGAGAGGCTCAGGGAAGAGATAAGGCCAGGAATGAAAAGGCTGGGGAAGGAGACAAAGGCCAGGAGTTGTGAGGGTTCGGAGGCTCGGAGCTGTGCAGAGCTGCTTTGTCTGGGGGCCAGGCGGGCGCGGAAGAGGGGTAGAGGCGGTTTACGCCAGTACTGAGTCGGCGATATTTGTCCCCACCCACAAATGTCATCCTGGCCCCTTGGTCTGGAAGCCTCACTTCACCAGGATCCTAAGTGGCCCACCTCCCATGTACAGTGCCCTGAGTGGCACCAGACCCTATTCCTGTGCCTCTCTTATGTCATTTCATCCCCCAGGTGAGGTAAGAATGATCTTCCTCCGTAAGTAGATGACAAACAGAAGTACCCGCCTAGGATCCCACAGCTGTGCTCACCTCCCGAGCCTTGGCTTTCTTTCTTGGGGGGAGCAGTCAGGCCCCCATCTCTTCTGGGGATCTGAGCTCACAAAGGCAGCAGTAGGGAGCCCCGGAGGGGGCAGCAGTCCAGAGCTCTGCCTGAGAACTCCTATTCTCCTTGACCTCAGTTTCTGCATCTGTTCAATGGGTATCCCAACCCTAGAAACCTTGAGACTGTCCGTGGCTCCAGTGAGGGGGTGAGTGTGAATGTCCTTCTCACAGAAACCACTTCAGTGTTATCATCGTCATTATCGGAAACATCACTATCCTTCAGCACCTCCATCTCCCACCCCGAGTCAGCCGTACCCACTCTACCAGCTTGGACCATTGGTCCATAAGACTCCCTGAGCTTGGTGCCTTTTAGGTGGGGACTGGGGATAGGTGCCCTTGTTCCCCCCTCCCCAAGTCATGGGAGCTTAACCTCCTCTTCCTTATTTCCTAGAGGTTGTTACTGTTTTTACTACACAGGTTTTCTTCTTTTCTTCTTTTTTATTTATTTATGGGGATTACTTTACAACCAGAGATTTTGCTTTTTGCAGCAGAAGACTTGGAGCCAGCCAGGCTCTGTGTTTATGAGAGCATTCAGGAAGGTTTACGAGGCTGCAGCCTGGATCCTTCCCTCTGGCTCCTGCCAGTCCAGGGCAGTGGGAGGTGGGGGCAGATGGAGGTGGAAAAGCTGTTTGTGGGTTTCTGCTTCCTCTTCCTTGGGTCCTAGGCGCTTCCCTAGGCAGGGATCCCCTGTGACTTGTGTGGGAAGAGGACATCAAGAGAGATGTGTGTCCCCAGCTCACACATGGTCTTGTGTGTTTCCTTCCTCCCTCTGGGACTCAGTTTCTTCATCTGTATAGGGGGTGTGTTAGGAGTACCCACCTGAAGGTGGTTGTGAGGAGTCATGCTCAGCACAGAAGTTGGCAGATCTGAGTCCCTCTGCCCTTCCCCTCTCCCTGGGAAAGACAGGCAGGCAACCAGCCTCACTTTGTACTTGTAACTTTCCATGATTCCATAAAAATAACAACCAACTGTTATTCAGCCCAAAGTCAGACTCTATGCTAAGCTCTGAATGTCCTTCATTGTACTTAGCCCTTATAATCACCTCATGAAGTGGGTATTATCATTATCATCCCCACTTCCAAATGAGGAAACTGAGGCTCAGAGAGGGTCTGCCACTTACCCAAGATCACCCAGCTAGTAAGAGGTGAGACAGGGATTAGTACCTGGGACATCTGACTGCAGAAACCACATCCTTGGATTTGAACCCCAGTCTAGGAATTGTGACAGGAGAGGGGAAGAAGAGCGGGGGCCCAGTCTGCAGTGGGGAGGATCATCCCAGTTTAGAGCAGGGTGCATCTGGTCCCCACCCCAAGGACTTCTCTCCGGATAACAGAGGGCACGGATTCCCAAGGACACTTAGATCCAAGACTGGACCTCATGGTATGACTCTGCTTGGGGGAGGATGTCCCGACCCATGGTGGATACCTGTCCCATTTTGGCCAAAGACAACACAGCAGCAGTAGGTCTACGCAAAGGCAGACCCACTTCTTTTTAGACCTTAGGGAGGATGTCCGAGTAAAATGAGCAGCGGAAGAAACACAAAACAAAGATGCTTCCAAACACCCTCCCCTGGAAACTTTCTAAAGGAAGCGCTGAATTTCAGGGGTGCCATGTGGAGGTGGAGGCTGGAAGGGAGGCCTCAGAGCCCTTTCTCCTGGGCGGAGGGCAGAAAGCCCCCACTGCCTAACAACTGCGAGATGACAGAGTCCCGGCCCCCAGGGCCTCGTCTGTCCCACCCACCCTGTGGCCCCTGGCTCTCCCCTCCTAGCCCCCGGAGCCCTGGAACAGCTATTTAATGGGTGGTGATGCCGCACTGATCACACGCGGTCTTGTCTGCCAGCAGGACGACTCTGGGAGCGGGATGTAGCAATGCAGCTTGTGTATCCTGCTAAGAGATATTTAATAAATATGCAAATCGCTACCTCTGCCTCCTCAGGCAGGTAAGGAGCGGGGAGAAGCTGGAGTGAAGTATTAAATCTCTGCACAGCGAGGATCGCTCAGCACAGAGGCAGAGACTGGAGCTGAACTTCCTGGGAAGACTTCCATCTGGCATCTCAGAGTCCCTGCTCGGAGGATGGAAAAGAGCAGGAGAGGTGGGGGACTTAAGGGTAAGATATAGAAAAAAAAGGAGTACAAAGGGCTATTTTACTTAGGGAGGCTGAGTGTGATGCTGGGAGATGGAAAGACATCTTTTTCATCCATGCAATCATTAACCCACCAGCCAGCCACCCTCCCATACCATGCAGATCCATCCAGCCTTTCACCACCCATCCAAACCATTAATCCACCCACCCAAACTTTCATTCATCCACCCATTCACTGACCTGCTCACTCTCCCACAACCAAACACCCAACCATCCACCGTCCTTCCATCCATCCATCTATCCATCTACAAACTCATCCATAAATCCACCATCCGTGTATCCACTCACTTAACTATTAAACCACCATCCAAACATATGCCTATCATATGTCCACCTACCTTCTTACCTTTCCATCAACCATCCACTCACCCATCCATTCACCCATCCATCCATCCAGTCATCCACCGACCCATTCATCCATGTTCTGTCTCCTGTATGCAACACCCTGTTCTAGGCACTGAGAATGCAGAAACCATTGGACTAGGTCCCTTCCCTTGAGGAGTCATTGGCATTTTCATGGAGATCAAACGTGCAGATGGAATGTGATCGGGATACACAATGCCTGCTGCTACATGTGGCTCAGGGAAAGATCTCATCTAAAATCTCTTCCTTCTGGGAAAACCAAGAAACTTCCTGAACAAGGTAATGTTCAGCTGAAATGATGTGGATTGGTTACTCTCCTGTTGCCAGTCCAAAATTAGCTCAGAATAGTTTGGCCGAGCACCAGAGAGAGAGATGAGTCAATTATGATTTCTGCCCCTAAGATGTTCCTGGTCTACTGGGGGAGAGAGATAGAGAAAGAATACATTGCCTGCAATAATAGAGGACAGCAAGTCACCGGGGCAGCAAAGCGGAGGGCGTGACTGTCCTTGGGTGCCTGGGGATGGGTGTGAGGAGAGCAGGGAAGTTGCCAGTTAAGCCTTTACTCAAGTGGCACGTACACTTTGCAAGTCAGCGATAGTCTGTCAAGGGGTTTGGGAAGAGGACTAGTTTTAAAGTCTGGCAGACTTTTGTACCAATTCAAGTTCTGCTCTTTACGAAGGGTGAGACATGGGAGCCTCTGTTTCCTCCTCTTCTAAACAAGGAGAATGATGTTCCCCTTGAGACGGGTGAACCATGCGATGAAACGGCCCCACATGGGGAAAGCACTTAGGAAACACGGGCGCACAGTAGGCTCGCAGGCAGAGCTGGTGGGCGGCTGGGCTGCCGGGGGCAGGGGCTGGGTCTGCGCGCTGCTCTGTAGACCGTCTGCACCACTCCCTCCTCCCCTCTGTCTGCCTCCGCCTGAAACAGCAGCCCCTCCTGAAGGAGCCTCAGGGAGTCCCACTCATTCACTATTTGATTCACTAATTTGCCTACCAAGTACCAGAACCCAGGACAGACAGTCCTCCCTTTACCCAGTAACCAGCAGAACACCCCCTTTACATCCCTTCTCCAAGTGCATAAGGCATTAAAATTTCCTACAAATACCCTCCCTCCCTGAAGCATTCCTCCTTCCTCCCCCCTCCCTTGCAAGCTGAGATGAAATTATATATATATTTGCCATCATCTGCTATAGACTGTGCCTCCCAGAGAACCATGGGTAATCTCAGATGCAAGTGTCCTGTGCAAATCCAGCTGCTGGTTAAAATTAGGAGGAAGCCCAAGGCAGATGTGGTTATGGGCTGTAACTGGAATCTCCACAGAGCCGTGATTTAGATGTGCAAGTAATGCTGGCAGATTTCAAGATGGAGGTCCCAGCCAGTCCGGATCCTGAGGTTCCGTGTGTGTGTGTGTGTGTGTGTGTGTGTGTGTGCGCGTGTGCGTGTGTGTGCGCGTGTAAAGCAAGTGTGGGCCACTACTTGGAAGATTTGGAGCAGTTTTCCAGGCTTTTATTCCCACCCAGTGGTTCTCAACCAGGGGCGGTTTTCTCCCCCAGGGGACATCTGGCGATTTCTCGAGACATTTTGGTTGTCGCAACTGAGTGGGTGCTGCCAGCAGCTGGTGGGTAGAGCCCGGGTGCTGCCGAACATCCCACGATGCACAGGACGGTCTCCACGGCAAAATGTCAATGGTGCCGAGGCTGAGAAATCCTGTCCAAACCTATTCTAACCCCCTGGGAATCCACAGGTGGAAGGGGAGGTGGAAGATTGATCCGTTCGTCAGTTGTTACCTCTACCTTGAAAGAAGAGTAAGTCAGGACCTCCACACCCCTCAGCTCACCCGTCATCCTCGTGCTCTTTCACAGCCTCACCCTTGCTTTGTTTTGTGTGATTTTCTCCCTTATCCCCCCCACTTGCCCCTCCAGAACCCCACTATAACAGCTCTAATGTATGTCCCTAGATATGGACGCTTCCTGTAAAATACATAGTGCTGTTGACCATGTGAATGTGTCTTAATTTACATAAATTGTAGTGGACTGTGGATCTCGTTCTGTTGCATAAGTTTTCCTCTTAATGCTGCGTTTTTAAGATCTACCTGTGTTTCTGTGGGTAAATCTCGATCGATGACTCTAACTGCTGCAGAGGTTTCCAGAGAGGTACCTGCTCCCCAAATAGTGGACACCCAGATTCCCCAGGGGCTTCTGAGAGGGTTTCCCTGGGGTCTCCCAGGAGTGGAATGATGGGGTCATATGGGGTCATAGTGGAAGTATGGGGTCATACTTCATTTCCCTTAATACTGTCAGGTTTCTTCCAGAATATGGTACTCCACACAGTGTCAACACATGGCATCATCAATTTAAAAATTTTTTCTAATCCGATTGGTATGAAGTGATATGATATTGGTTTTGTGTTTTTTTACTTTGCGGCACACGGGCCTCTCACTGTTGTGGCCTCTCCCGTTGCGGAGCACAGGCTCCGGACGCGCAGGCTCAGCGGCCATGAATCACGGGCCCAGCCGCTCCGCGGCATGTGGGATCCTCCCGGACCGGGGCACGAACCCGCGTCCCCTGCATCAGCAGGCGGACCACTGCACCACCAGGGAAGCCCCTGATATTGTTTTTTTAATTGACGTATAGTTGATTTACAATGTTGTGTTAATTACATCTGTATAGGAAAGTGATTCAGTTATACATATATATATACATTATTTTTTAATATTCTTTTCCATTATGGTTTATCATAGGATATTGAATATAGTTCTCCATGCTATACAGTAGGACCTTGTTGTTTATTCATTCTATATATAAAAGCTTACATCTGCTAACCCCAGCCTCCCCCTTCATCCCTCCCTCAACCTCCTCCACCTTGGCAACCACAATTCTGTTCTCTATATCTGTGAGTCTGTTTCTGTTTCATAGATAGGTTCATTTGTGTCATATTTTAGATTCCACATATAAATGATATCATATGGTATTTGTCTTTCTCTTCCTGACTTACTTCACTTAGTATGATAATCTCTAGTTGCATCCATGTTGCTGCAAACGGCATTATTTCATTCTTTTTTATGGCTGAGTAGTATTCCACTGTATATATGAACCACATCTTCTTTATCCATTCACCTGTCAATGAACATTTAGGTTGCTTCCATGTCTTGATTATTATAAATAGTGCTGCTATGAACATAGGGGTGCATGTATCTTTTCAAATTATAGTTTTGTCTGGATATATGCCCAGGATTGCTGGATCATATGGTAGTTCTATTTTTAGTTTCCTGAGGAACTTCCATACTGTTTTCCACAGTGGCTACACCAGCTTACATTCCCACCAACAGTGTAGGAGGGTTCCCTTTTCTCCACACCCTCTCCAGCTTTTGTAGCATTTGTTATTTGTAGACTTTTTAATGGATACTGTTATTTTAATTGGAGGAAGGAAAGTGGAATTTTTAAAAACACTTTCTAGGACCTAGGTATAAGAAGTCACCTTCACAGTGAGCTGGTCCTGGGGACCTATTTTCCACTTATGTACACCTGAGGCAGATGAAGTCCAGAGAGCTCTAGGTGCACAAAATCAGTAAGGCATTCACTCCTCAAAGAGCAAATATCTCCTGGGGTCCTCTCTGAACCGGCATCCACGTTGAGCATTCAGGACAGAGGTCAGCAACGTAGTATGTTCCCTTCCTGTGGATGAGCAGGGAGAGAGTGAACCCCCAAAGAAATGATTAATTCAATAACCCTGTAATTAGTGCTATCAGGACACTGCGGGGGGGCACGTGGTGGGGGGAGTCAGAAAGAACTTCCCTAAGGAAGGGCCATTTAGCCCGGGATGACGGGAATTACCCAGGCAAGGGGGCAGCATGTTCCCAGGCTTCTCAGAGCCTCGGTTTCACGTCTATGGATGAGATGATACACATGGGCCCGGCACAGAGCACGCTCTCTTTTAATAACAAAGAGATGAACGTCACAGCTGGGCTCTGTGTGAGGTGTGCTAGGAAGATGAGGAACTCAGGACCCCTGCCCTGCACGGGTCACGGGCACACAAATGGGGTTTCAGTTACAGGAAGCCACGCGCAAGGTGAGGACACCACGGGGTAATGGGGTGGGCGTGATGGGGATGGATGGGAAGGTGGGGGATTAAGTGGGAGTGAGATGGGGTCAGAGGGATGAGGGACAGCCAGAGAATTGAGGACGGATTTGGGGGAAACCAAGTCTGGAGGCCTAGGGGCCACGTCGGAGGCAGCACCGTGGAATCAGGAAGCAGAGTGGGTGCCTCTTTCCCAGGAGGTCCCTCCACGGAAATTTGGGAGCTAATGAGAAATGCCGGGATAAATGCCCTGTTTGGTAGATGAGGAGTTGAGGCTGAGAAGGATGTCTCCTGGGTCCGTGGTTGTCATGTTTATGCGGGTCCTCTGTGGGCTGGAACTTCCTCCATCAGCCCGGGAGCTCCCTGTAGGCAGAGCTTTCCACCCCTTCAGGACTTGGGGACTGCTGGATCTCTTCCGCTGTACCAACAGGGCTTGGTGGTCCCGGAGCTCTGGCTGAGTGTCTGCACTTGGGGTACCATCCCCGTGCAAGCAACTCTGTAGGAAGGGGCTGACGGAGCCAACTTCTGCCCCCCAGCCCCACTTGCACACATGTACCCGTATTCCACAAGTCCGTGTGAGCAGAGAACCTCCATACCTTCCCATCATGATCTTTTCCTGGGTACAAAGATGCCCTCTGAAGCCTTGGGGTGCACAGAACTTTCCTTTTCCCCTCCCTGTTCTGAGAGGGAAGCCCCAGTTACCCAGCCTCTGAGAGACCAAAGCCTTTTTCATAGGGCATCCGTGGGGACCGCCTCCCTCTGGGACCTGTGCACCTCTCGCTGCCCTCCCCGCCCCCTGTGGGGACCCACCTCCCCTCAGATGGGCCCAGGCCTCCTTCCCGTGGGCTCTCCTCCCCTGCCCTGTGTTCCATGAGGCTGTGCCTGCAGGAGGTGTCTCTTCCCAGCTCTGGTCTGCACTCTATCTGCATACTTATCAATCTGGAAACCTGAGGCCATGAGACTTCAAAGACTATATAAAATGTGTTTAGTGATTGTGTGTTTCTTTTTAATATCAGCAAACTGTATTTTCTGGGAGAGTGGGCCGGAGCCACAGAGAGAAAGGCAGAAAGAAAACACCCAGGAAAAAAACTGTAGCTGTGAGACGGGGGAGGCAGGGGGGAGATTTCCTTCTGAGAGCAGCTGTGGGCTGCTTTGGAAGCAAACCTGGGTGCGTCCAGGGGGCAGGGGCTTAGGGGTGTTGGGGACCCCTCTCTATTTCCAGGATGGAAGGGAGGGGGGAAGGTGGACGTTTCGAGCCTGTGCTCCTGGAGCCAGAATCCACCCCCAGCCTCTATACAGACCCAGCGGTAAAGATCGCAGCCCTGGAATCAAACAGCTCGGCCTGGTGACCACAGTGACCACCGTCTCTGGTGACTTCAGATTTCTCAACTTTGATCTCCTCATCTGTAAAATGAGGCCATGTCAATGGTGCCAGCCTTAGTGTCGTTCCAAGGATTCTGTGGGATGATGGCTAGAAGAAATCTGGTCAGCGATAGGTCGTGCTTGGAGAATGGATGCTGAGCTGGGTCTCTTGGCATCACTGTGATTCAGCAGGACAGGATGGACAGCCCAGCCACCGGTGTCAGGCCCTGGGATGTCTCCAGGATGGGTTGTAGGCAAGGGGGCTTGGAGGCAGCGTCTCATGTCTTTGCATCAGCTGAGCCCCAGACAGCTGCTGAGCGCCTACTCAGCCTGGCTTCAATTCAGTGCCATCTTGACGAGAGCCAGCCTTGGGAGGAGGCTGCCTAGATGCCTCCCTATAGGCTGTGCATTAGGGAAAGGGAAGTGAAAGTGTATTGAGGACAGACAGCCAGGAGACGCTTCCCGTGTGCCGGCTCAGTGTATCTTCACCACCCTGAGAGGTAGGTTTGTGACTCCCATTTTTCCAGATGAGCTGACACTCAGGGGATGGTACCCAGGATGCAGGGGAGCTCCAGCCATCCCTGTTTCTCCCTCTCTCTTAAAAGTCTCCCTCCTCTGCCTTCTCCAAGTCCCACCTTTCCTTCAAGTGCTTTTCAGCCTTGGGTTGTCCAAACCTCCAAAGGCAGCCTAGGGTTGTGCAGCTAAGCAATGCGGGGAGGCTGGTGGGGAGGAAATGCTTCGTGTCATCCCTGGCACCAGGGCGACGCCTGCCAACACCCACAGCTGGGCCATGAGTTATGGCCGCTTACCCACTGCAGAGGCTTTATCTCTGATAAGGCTCTTTATAATCCTCTCCATGACTAGAGAAAAGGTAATTGTATTTTTAGTGCCTGAAAAGGTAAAGAAAAAGGTTTGCTGGGCTTCCATCTGTGTAGGCGTAAGGTTTGATTCTGAGCGGGATACCACTCTATGCATGAAACAGCAGGGCTCCGTGAAGGCTGATCTGTGACTTTATCTGGGAGAATCAGCTAATGTGAATGATAAAACAAAACAAACTCAGTCTCTGCCCCCAGCTGCCTGCAGGCATTGGAGGGGCCAGGCCGGGCCTGAGCAGAGGGGGGGGCTGCATCCGGCAGTGGTCAGGCATCTACCCTGAATTGGGGGCGGCGGTCAGATGCCAGGCTGAAGGGGTTTTTCCTGATCCCATAGGTGATGAAAAACCACTGAAGGCCCTTGAGTACGTAAGTGGATTCAAACAAAGTAGGGTTTAGACGTGTCTGGAAGGGTCAGATAGGGTTGTCAGATTTAACAAATAGAAAATACGGGATGAAAAATTTTTTTAGCATCTATACATCCCAAGTAATATTTGACCATGCAATATTTGGGACATGCTTATACTAGAAAATCATTGAAGACTGAAATTCAAATGAAAATGGATATCCTGTTGTTTATCTGGCAACCCTAACTGGAAAGGAAGAGAAAGAAAAAAAGGAGATTAAAAAATTCATATCTGGGACTTCCCTGGCGGTACAGTGGTTAAGAATCCGCCTGCCAATGCAAGGGACGTGGGTTCGAGCCCTGGTCCGGGAAGATCCCCCATGCCGCAGAGCAACTAAGCCTGCGAGCCGCAACTACTGAAGCCCAAGCGCCCTAGAGCCCGTGCTCCACAACAAGAGAAGCCACCACGATGAGAAGCCTGCGTACTGCAATGAAGCATAGATCCCACTCGCCACAACTAGAGAAAGCCCACGAGCAGCAACAGAGACCCAATGCAGCCAAAAATAAATAAAAATTTTTAAAAATTCGTATCTATGTTTTCTGATATATTATTCAGTATTTTTTTTATTTATTTAATTTTATTTGCTGGTACCTTATATTAAATGTGATATTGTCCCTCGAGTTACTGTTACAACTACATAGAAACACATTCACATTCTCTCTGTCATATACATGAATCATGGATTCTTAAATTTATTCGTTTAACAAATATGCTGTATAGCACAGGGAACTCTACTCAATACTCCGCAATGGCTATATAGGAAAAAAATCTAAAACAGAGTGGGTGTATATATATGTATAACTGATTCACTTTGCTGTACACCTGAAACTAACACAACATTCTTAATCAACTATACTCCAATAAAAATTTTAAAAAATAAAAATTTTAAAAATAAAATAAAAACCTTCCACGTGCACTGTCTAAAACAAACAAACGAACAAATAAATATGCAGTAAGTTTCTGTTATACACCAAATGCTTTGCAGGCACTAGATCTAGAAATGACTTCAAGAAAGCACCTAGAAATATGTCGTCTCTGCCTCTAGATCTCCAGTCTACCTTCATATCTCCATTTACCTTTGTAAAATATACACATATTTATTATGTGTGTGTGTTTCTACTGTGTATGTATACAGATGTATACCTGTGTGCAACACGTAGCACTTTAGGGTTGGGTGGGATAAGACACATTCCAGCAAATAACAGTAAATAAAAATGAGGTGTCCAGTTCCCGGTGGCTGGGCAATGGTATTTCTAAACCAGCGATTACAAACTCTGAAATTCCCAGCTAATCACTGGGCCACTGGATCTTTTCCATTTTCACCACGTACCTCAGACCTCTCTCTCTCTCTCTCTTTCTCTCAGTTACAGTTTCTTGTCTTGGACTTTCTTTTATTATTATTGTATATATTTTCGCTTTAAAACAAGTGTGATCAAGTCAGTGTTATTCTCTCGCCTTGTGCTCTACAAGAGGTGTGGTGTTTATTTGGTCTGCACGAGAGCAAGTGCTGAAGTAGCACGAGCATTAGCAGTATACACGAAAGGTTTTTAGGAAGTATGGAAAAAAGTGTTGTCCTGGCTGTGATGGTGACATGGTATAGTCAGCTGCCTTTTTTTTTTTTTTTTTTTTGCGGTAGGCAGGCCTCTCACTGCTGTGGCCTCTCCCGTTGCGGGGCACAGGCTCCAGACGCGCAGGCGCAACGATCACGGCTCACATGCCCAGCCGCTCCGCGATACGTGGGATCCTTCCGGACCAGGGCATGAACCCGGATCCCCTGTCTCGGCAGGCAGACTCTCAACCACTGCGCCACCAGGGAAGCCTCCTAGTCAGCTGCCTTTTAAGAGGTCCTATCTGTTCAGTGTTAAGTGATCTTTAAAAATAGTAACTTGTTTTTCTGAGTAGCTTAAAGATGGATTTGAAAATGGTTTGGGATGCAATTAGGTTATGCTATTTGGATAATAAACTCACCTTAATCTAAAATAAAGATAAACCAGCCATTGCACCAACACTTACTGATCTCTTGCAGTTTGCCACGTGCATACATATATATGGTCTCAGTTTTCAGAGAGACTGTGAATCAGACAGACTCAAGAGGGTTATGTGACTTGTTCAAAGACATACAGCTAAGAGCTGGAAAAGCCTGCATGTGAACCAAACCCTGTATCTGTACAAATGCATGGTGACTGAGCAGCAAATTAGGACAATCTGACTCCCAAGGTCATTGCCTTTCTGCTATGTTACATAATCCCAGGTAGCTGTCTGTCTTTCTTCCTGAAGCCCTCCTTTGGGCCACCACATCCCCATGCTTATCAAGGTAAGGTGTGAATTTTTAAAGAGTCTGGCTTCTTGGCAGACACAGGCTGACGTGGCCCCATTGCATGGGGCTTTGCGGGCGCCAGTGGGTTTCTGAGGCAGGATTTGGACGTGCAGCTGTGAACATAGGCTAGATCTGCAATGCGAAGGCTGATGTTTCTGGGGCCCAGAGCAAGATTAATAAATCCAGGGGAGTGCATCATCCAGGCGAGGGCTTCCAGACTCCCAGTTCTTGGGAGAGACGGAGAGGGCTGATCCATTTGGAGAGTAGAGGGGAGGACATCCCGGAACAGCCAATTAAACCACTTTTAATGGTTTCAAAGAATATATGTTCAAGTTCCAAACCAATCTCAAGGCTTAGTAAAGCAGAGATAAGTGGGGCTTTGGCCGTGCAAGATAAACCAGCATTCCAAAATGCAGGCTATCCTGTTTTACATTAAGGCAAGCGAAAATCAACATGAATCCAGGTCCCTCTCTCCTTGCCATTTGACGCATGGTTACCCACAAGAAACTGCTCCGGCATCTAAGGGACAGCCTGGCACAGAAAAGATACGGAATGAACTAATGAAAGAATGAATGAATGAATGCATTGCCCTAAGGTTCTGATCATTTCAGTCCGAAGGGTAGAGCATCAGCTGATTAGAGGCTCCAATAAGGAAAGTGGATATTTGGAATTAAAGAGGAAAATGTGAACAGTATACTGATCTACTCGTTGGTTTGTAAAATGCAATATCAAGCAATTAATTTCATAAACGCTTATGGAACTTGGGTAAACTGGCATTATGTTACACAGGAAAGTTTTTATATCAGGCCCCCTGATGTGCTGCTATATCCAGTCTGTGAACTGTTTGTCCTTGAGTTGAACACTTGCCCCAAATCCAAACATTTCTGGTCCGAGGGACAGATTACAGGCACAGAAAGGTGTCCTTCTTGCTCTAGAAACAGTCCTGGGTGGGACCTATGTGGGGGTGGAGTCACTTCTTTAAGAGGAGCTTGTGATGAGGGCAAGTGCCTTGTAGCATCTGCAGGTGCTTCCTAACCCTGCCTGTACCTTGTTCCTTTTCCCAGGGCTCTAAGGATACCCCTTCTTCCCTCTGTTCATTCTGTGTGATTTGTGGCTCAGCCCAGGTGCTAGACTGCCTCAGTTCAGATGCTGACTCTACCTCTTCCTCGCTGTGTGTCTTCGAACAGGCAACCTAACCTTTCTGAGCATCTGCTTTCTCATCTGCAAAGTGGGCTCATTAATAGTAACCACCTCCTTAGAGCTAATGGAAGGATTAGATGAGATGAGGATGAAACATAATGCTCCCCACCTTGGCTAGACACTAGTCACCTGGAGAGCTTTAAAAAATGCCTGTATCCAATTAAACCAACAAAAGCAGACTATCTGGGGAATGGAACTCGGGCACTGGTATCTTTTCAAACTCCCGTATGCACCTGAGGTTGCACCTATGTGAAATTCTGAGCAGAGTGTCTGGTACCTAGTGAGGACCCAGTGAACACAAGCTATTGTCATCACACAGCACCTATTTTTGGGAACCCCCTACTATGCTCCAGGTCCTGTGTAAGGCCCAAGGTCTGGAAGATTCAGTGGTAAAACAGGTAGACATGGGTTCTGCCCTCCTAGAAAGCACCGCCCTGATCAGATGGTGTCTCATATGAGCTGGCTCAGCCACGCACAACCACAAGTGCTTCTACTCCCTCCCCAGGGAGGTGTCACCCCCAAATCACATCTAATGGAGTGGTCACACTCCAGTAGAACAATTCAGTGTCCCCAAAGGTGGCATGCCTTCTCCCAGAGCTGCTACCCCAGCAGCTCCTGGAGTGCCTTGGAATTTCATTAAGAAGTTTGGAAAGCCCACTGTTAATTCCCAGACCCGATGGCCGTCTTGGTTGTGAATGAATTGTGACCATATCTCAGAAGGTTCTGGCATGAAAGAACCTGGCTGGTGGTTAGTGACTGTGGCAAAGATGGATAATCTGGGACTACATCAGGCTTCAGAGCCTGAGCTAAGCATCATCTGGACCCAGTGATAGGTTTGGGGTGGAGGGGTGGGGCTTCGGAGCCTGGTTTTTACCCTAGCACCCAGCCTTCTAGTTGTGTAACCACAGGTAAATTACCTGATATTGACGAACCCCATGCTCCTAACGGAAGGAAGGTACTTTGCACAGCTCTGAGTTACTATGAGGATCAAATGATGCGTGAAGACACTAGCAGAGCACTTGGCACATAAAAGGGGCTCCGTGAACACCCCACCCTGCCAACCCCATGCCTTGCTTCCTTTCCCCACTGCCTGCGTGAGCCCGTGCTACAATTCCAAATTGCTTTCTATGGCTGGTGTGATGCCCAGGGAGCTGCCAACTGGAGGTGACTTTCCTTAAGGAGGGTCCACAGGGTCTCTCCTTGGCAGAATTTCGTGGGTGGCTAGTTTAAGCCTACAAGAGCCTCCGGCTGCCTCTCTCATAAGACACTCCCTAATTCAGAGTGACCACGAATTCACACTGACGTTATCCAAGTTGGGCTGCCTTCCTGGGGGCCTGTGCTCCCCCTTGGGAGTGGTCTGGTGCCTTCATTAAGGACACAGGCTCTGGAGTCAGACAGACCTTGGTTTTTCCAATACCAGCTGTGAAGCCTTGGGCAAATCTCTATACCTCTCTGGGCTTCCTCTTCCACATCCCCAAGATGTTCTAAATCCCCTGGAGAGATTTGGACTTTACGCTACTCTCCAGCCACAAGGATCTTCTCTCTTTTCTTCAAGCACGTCAAGCTACGTTCCACCTCGAGGCCTTTGCACATGCTGTTCCCTCTGCCTGGGCCTTTCTTTTCTGGACTCCTTTTGATATTCTACATTTAAGCTTAAAAGTCACCGCCTCAAATAGGCTTCCCTGACCTGGCCACCTAGGTAATGGAGTTCCTCTCTATCCCATCAGCCTGTTCATCTTCTTCCCAGACCTACGGCAATCTGAACTGGTTTGTTCATTGTCTTTTTAAATTAGTTTACTGTCTGTGCCCCAGTGGAGGTGCCTTGAAGGCAGAAACTATCTTTTTGAGTTTCATCATTGTACCCTACAGTACCTGTCCCATAGTAGGCACTCAGTAAATATTTCTCAAAAGAATAAGTGGGTTTGGGCTTCCCTGGTGGCGCAGTGGTTGAGAATCTGCCTGCTAATGCAGGGGACATGGGTTCGAGCCCTGGTCTGGGAGGATCCCACGTGCCGCGGAGCAACTAGGCCCATGAGCCACAATTACTGAGCCTGCACATCTGGAGCCTGTGCTCTGCGACAAGAGATGCCGCGATAGTGAGAGGTCCGCGCACCGCGATGAAGAGTGACCCCCACTTGCCGCAACGAGAGAAAGCCCTGGCACAGAAACGAAGACCCAACACAGCCAAAAATAAATTAATTAATTAATTTAAAAAAAAAAGAATAAGTGGGTTCATGATGATGATGACAACAGTAATATTTATTGAGCTCATAGAACATGTCAGCCACCGTTCCAGGCACTGTCACATGCATTCACTCATTCACTTCTCACCATCGCCCCGTTTTATAGAGGAGAAAACTGAGGCGTAAGAAAGGTTAGCAACATGCCCAGGGTCACGCAGCTGGTCACCCAAAGTGGAGCCAGGATTTCAACTTCAGCTGTTCAGCTCCAGAGCCTGGAGGCTGGAGGAGTGAATAAATGAGTGAGTTAGTAGATGTTCAGCACACAATAAGTGCTCAACATATGATGGCGACCATTAGTATTTCAATATCACAGCACTCTCTCCTCCTATGCACAAAACTATTCTGCATGTCCCCGAGGGTTCCAGCGCCCCACCATGCCTTTCCACCCCCACCCGTCTGTCTGTGTCGTCCACGTTTCTGTGACCAAACTACAAAATATACACGTATGTTCAAAGATGCTGCTCTCCGTGTTAAGTAGCCAGGGAGCTAAGTATTTAAAGGGGCTGAGGGAATTATTGACTCCCCTCTGCACTGGGTTCTTGGCTCGGGTCCCTCCCTGAATCACAGCTGTCCTTCAGCCCCAGCTTCCTCTCCTCCCTGAGTCCCAGCATCTGCCTCCCTCACCTTCCCTCCAGAGAGGCTGGAGCCTTGAAATGGGGCATCCAGGCAAGAAACGGGATCCACCCATGGGATTGCATCTGTGCAGCCAGGGGTCTTGCCCACCCAGAGCCACAAGGGGCCATCGGGGTTTCACATCTCTCAGTGGCTGGTGAACGCTCGCTGGCCGAATGTTTGCTAGTTTCAGTTGATTTCAACTCCAGAAACATTTAAGGGCCACCTACTATATGCAAAATCACCAGAAATGACCATTTATAGAAAACCTTCTGTTCTTCGTGCACGTGACTTAGTTAAATCCCAGACCTTCCACTAGCTTGGCAGCTCAACACCTCGTAAGTTACTTATCCTCTATGTGCCTCACTTTTCTCGTGTGTAAATTGGGTAGACTACTAGCACTCCTTTATCAGATTGTTGTAGAGGGTCAAATGAGTGGTCACCCTTTAAAAAATTACTGTACTGAGCTCTGATCATCCTTGACCCACTCGACTTTTCCCCACTTTCCCATAGCACTTATGACTTTCTAACAGACTATAAACGTTGTTATTGTTATTATATATATATAATTTATTGTCGGTCTTTCCCCTACTGGAATGTGAGCTCCACATGACTAGAGATTTACCTGTTTTATTCATAGGCATATCCCAAGTACCTAGAACAGTGCCTGGCCCATAGTGTGTGCTCAGTAAACTTTTATGGAAGAAAGGGAGAAAGGCCTAAATAGTACTGTAAGCACTAAAAACATGTTCGCCTACCATGACTATTATGTGATTAAAGTCTCCCCACACCATGCCTATAGGAAGGGGCTGTCATTTTCTCTACTTTACAGAGAAGGAAACTGAGGTCCAGGGAGAGACTTGGAAATTCCTTGTCTTCAAACAGCTATGACCAAGGGGATAAAGAACAGGACACTCTTCTTTCTTGGGAGGGAGCCCCTGAGGGGAGTGACAGCCTTAGAGACCAGTCTTCCTAAGCACCACTTCTATGATAGACCCACTGTGTGTAGGGGGTGGGTGTATTTTAGCCCCAGCCCAGCTCAGCCTTCTGGGTGCAAATCTTCCCCATATTATAGATGGACACGCTGAAGCTCAGAGGCTTTTCAATGACTCCCTGCAGAAAGGATTTAGTCTAAACCTCTTCACCTCTTGGACTTTGCACTCTCAGGCCCACCCACCTCGCTCATTTCATTTCACACCCCCGATCCCTGGGCACTCCCCACACAATGATTATCCCTGGGGCTGGACCTTAGAGGTCTCTGGGTCCACCCCGAATTCTCTAAGGTCCAGCCCCAGGGAGGATCACTGATCTACCCCCAGAGCCCGCTGCCATGCCTGGTACATAGTAGGCACTTTATAAATGAAAGGGATCTTGCCTAGCTCATCTGGATTACACACAATTCATGCTGGAATTCAGACCCAGGTTGTCTGGGAAGCTACCACCTCTAAGTTTCAGTCTTTAGCGGTGCGTTCATGGCTGAGAAGGATGGGAGGCAAGCCCTGGGGGGTGTACACCACATTGGCAGGCTGAGATCCTGAGGAAGTGCATTGCAAGTGGAGTGAACAGACTGAGCGGAGGTTAAGAGCCAGAAAAGGGCAGGGTTAGATTAAGGAACGAGGGCAGCCTAGCGTTGCCGGAGTGGAGATGCACGTCATACACATTCATCTGGGGACTGGAGAGGTAGGCTGTGATCAGACTGGGGAAGGCTTTGAAAGCCAGACACGAAAATGCGGAGCCCTTGCTGAGGTTTAATCAGAACTGTGTTTTACAAGTGTCGCTCTGGCCAGGGCGAGATGGGAATGAGATCCAACTGACTGGATATTCTCATCCTCGGGGTGTGCTGACCTAGGACAGCAGTGGGAGACTGAAGGAGGAGAGATCATGTGCAAGGGACAGGGGGGAGATTGGATTTGGGGGCTGGCTGCCGGCAGGGGCAGAGGCAAGCGAGGGACATCCACGCCACTTCCTGGAGCCAGGCGCTTTGGTCCCCATAGTCAGGGTTAAGGAAGGGACAATCATCTCAGAAATCGCAGAGGTCACCTCCAGCCTGGCCTCCCCACTGGCTGCTGCCAGGTGATGATTCATTACAAATAAGAAAGGGGGGAAGGAGACAGCAGCAATGAGGACCCTGAAGCTGGAACGAATTCCAAGTAAATGGGTCCTTTGATTATGGGACCAATCTCCGCAAAGGCTCGTTAGCTCCAAGAAGATCGAATGGGGAAGATAATGAACAATTCTCAGGTAGTAGGTGCTGCCTCCGAGGTGACAACCCAGTTTAGTCAGATTCTTAATCAAGTCGAATGCCTGACTTGTCGCTGCTTGCAGAGTCTCCTCCATTATGCTGAGTGCTTTGCCGTCTACGGTCTCCAGATTTCCAGTCGTTAGAGGTATTTATCTCCATGCGATTTAATTAAAGTCTAGTGTTTAATGACACAACGTGCACTAATTATTTCTTGTTGGTTGTTGAGAGTGGTTTTTTCTTTTTTTTTTTTCTTTTTCCTCTCCCCCCTTTTCTCAACAAAGCAAAAGTCTTGTTATTTCATTTGGCAAAGGAAATGTGGAAGACGGGGCCCGGTCTGGGCTGGGTTGAACTGGTGACAGATAGGATGTCGAGGCTTCCGAGGAAAGCAGGGAGGTGGTTTGGACCTTGGATCCTTGATGCTGGGCTATGTGTCCACATCATTCAGGGGAGACGCTCTCTCGCTGTAGTCTGTGAAAAACAGCACAGAGCTAGGCACCCAGGGAACACTCGTGAAATGTTGGCCTGCACTGTGTCACTATTTTTGTTACATTGTACATTGTCATCAGCTGGTCTACATATATGGGGGGGGATGGGGTCCCACCAGGGTGTAGCAATTCACAGATAAAATCCTAGCTCTATTGCTAGAATCCCCGGTGGTTTTATTCTGAGTCTTTGTCAATGCAGGCCATGTATTGAGGGGAAATTCTAGACTGGAGAGCAGTTTAGTCCCCACCTGGAGCACTAAAGCCAGAGACAACTGACCCATCCTTAAGGAGGTGGTCTACTCACTTCTGTCCAGAGGATGGAGAGAGAGGTTGGGCTCCCAGACAGCCTGCAATGTCAGCCCTGCCACCTCGGGAGAGTCTTCCACTCTCACAGCCTCAGTTTCCTCATCTGTACAAAGGGACCATAAAACCCAGTGAGGATTAGAAGAGATAAAACATGAAAGACCCAAGCCTTTGCTTGGCACGTATGCCTGGTTCAGTAATGAACAACTTGGATTACCATTATTATCTCTGCTCACAGAAGTACGTGGCCAAAGGGCAGAGCCTAGAAGTTTATGCAGTCAGTGTTTGGGGGTCAAGGGGGTTTTCTAGGGTGAGGACAAGAGTTACCATGGAGGGAAGAAGCACCCTCACTGATGTCTGGGGTTGATGGTGGCCAGATTCACCCTGCTCGGGGGGTAACTGGTGAACCCAGTGGGTGAGCAGAGCTCACATCTAGAGAAGGAACAAAGATACCTCTAAGGAAGACGGCTGGGATAAAAGTGTATCCACGGATCGGTGAGCCCGGCATGGGGGTACACTGAAGCTTGAAGGGTCTGTGGGTGACCAGGGTGGTCCCAGGCCTTTCAGGCAACAAAGAGCTAAGGAGAGGCACTTCCTGCTGCTGAGAATGGGGCTCACCTCCAGACACCAGCAGGCAGATGGGACAGGATGGTCCCCTCAGATAGCCCAGGGACACATGCAGCTTTCAGGAGCTGGTACAGTCAGAGGCACGTCTGGGAAGGTGCTGAGTCTGGGAGCCCAGGGCTGCTGGGACACACCAGTTGGGCCATAGGGAACAGAGGTCCAGAGCATGGGCTTTGGAGTCTAACTGGGCTAGAGACCTTGTCCTTCCATGAACTCAAGCAGCTCATGTGACCAACCTGAGTCCCATTCCCACACCTGTCAAGTGGGACAGGACTAGCCCCTGACTTCACCAGGTTGGAAGGAGGGTTGAATGGAATGATACGTGCCTGATACAGACGAAGCGCTTAGTATATTTTTAGTTACTTTTGGTGCTAGTGGGTCAGGGCACTCTGGGTACTAAGACCTCATCTATGGTAGCCCTGAACCGGGACAAAAAGAGACGCGTTCTGTTGACCACCTGTGGGTTTTGAGATGCCACAGGAACTCAATATTTATTTCCCTCAGTTCCCTCAGCGAGGCCAGATGTCGTCCCAACACAAAGCAAGAACCCTTGTGAGATCCTTTCTTGCCCTCGTGACGAATGGCATGTGGCCCTGGAGAGGGGCCCAGGAGTCACTGTGCCCACTGTCCCCTTGGAGCAAAGATGCCCTGAGAGAGCCTTTCTGCAGAGTGGCTGTGGCCTGTGCCCCGAGCATGGACACCCTGCTAACCCCAGTCATATCAGGTAGAGTCAAGGTCAGTGCTCAAGTCTGCAACAGAAGCCTATGTCCTCTGCAGAGACTTGGGAGGGTGGGAGGGATGCCCAGGAATGATGCTTTATTCCAGGTGGAAACAAACAGGACAATCTGCTTCTCTCTTCTAGGGCTCTAGATGCAGGGGGTCCCAGAGAAAGTAGATCATTCTAGGTATTTTGGAACTACCGCTGAGCATTTGTTTCTGTTTTTCATGAGCCCAGCAAATTCCAGAACCCAGCATAATGGTATGGCCATGCTAACTCACTGCCCTTTCTGTCCGTGCAGTTACCCCTGCCCCTGTGTCACCAAAGTCAACCTGGATGGGACTCATCCTTGAAGCCCTAGAAAGCCAAATTGATAGAGTGCCTGTGAAGTACCAGGCACTGTGTATAAGACCAGCTCCTGACCTCCAAGGAGCTCCTGCCTAGTGGGAGATGGACATCTAGGCAGACCATTAAAATGGCATGTGAATGCTGGAGAGGGTGTGGAGAAAAGGGAACACTCTTGCACTGCTGGTGGGAATGTGAGTTGGTACAGCCACTATGGAGAACAGTATGGAGGTTCCTTAAAAAACTACAAATAGAACTACCATATGACCTAGCAATCCCACTACTGGGCATATACCCTGAGAAAACCATAATTCAAAAAGAATCATGCGGGCTTACCTGGTGGTGCAGTGGTTGAGAGTCCACCTGCCGATGCAGGGGACACAGTTTCGTGCCCCAGTCTGGGAAGATCCCACATGCCGTGGAGCAGCTGGGCCCGTGAGCCATGGCCGCTGAGCCTAGGTGTCTGGAGCCTGTGCTCTGCAACGGGAGAGGCCACAACAGTGAGAGGCCCGCGTACCGCAAAAAAAAAAAGAGTCATGTACCAAAATGTTCATTGCAGCTCTATTTACAATAGCCAGGAGATGGAAGGAACCTAAGTGTCCATCAGCGGATGAACTGGATAAAGAAGATGTGGCACATATATACAATGGAATATTACTCAGCCATAAAAAGAAACGAAATTGAGCTATTTGTAATGAGGTGGATGGACCTAGAGTCTGTCATACAGAGTGAAGTAAGTCAGAAAGAGAAAGACAAATACCGTATGCTAACACATATATATGGAATTTAAGGGAAAAAAAAGGTTATGAAGAACCTAGGGGTAAGACGGGAATAAAGACACAGACCTACTAGAGAATGGACTTGAGGATATGGGGAGGGCGAAGGGTAAGCTGTGACAAAGTGAGAGAGTGGCATGGACATACATACACTACCAAATGTAAAATAGATAGCTAGTGGGAAGCAGCCGCATAGCACAGGGAGATCAGCTTGGTGCTTTGTGACCACCTAGAGGGGTGGGATAGGGAGGGTGGGAGGGAGGGAGACGCAAGAGGGAGGAGATATGGGGACATATGTATAGGTATAGCTGATTCACTTTGTTATAAAGCAGAAACTAACACACCATTGTAAAGCAATTATACTCCAATAAAGATGTAAGAAAAATAATAAAATAAAATAAAATGGCATGTGAGAAGTGCCCAAGTAAAAGCAGGCCCAGAGGGAGAGCAGGGTACTGGGCCTCCCTGGTGCTCAGAGAAGTGCTTGTGAGAAAGTGATGTTGGAAATGGGCCCATGGGAGGAAGAAGAGCATTCTGGGAGAGGAAGCCCAGTGTGTAAAGCCGGAGGGGTGACAGAGGGTGGGGGGTTCCAGGGCTTATAGGGAAGGTGTGTGATTCAAAAAGCAGGAGGCCAGGGGAGGAATGGCGGACAAGGAAACCAGAGCAAAAGACGAGACTGTCTTACAATGTCTTTGCTTAGGATCGCGGACTGCAACCCACAGACAGAGTCACCCTGGTGAACGTCATCTTCTCTTGAGCTCAGACAATGCCCAGATGCTAGAAACTTAGTGAAGACACATTTGGGCCTTGGGAAACCTTCTGAGGGGGGTGACCACAGGTGAATGTCCCCTGATGACCCCTCCCCCTCCCCTCCCCTGCCCAGCATGGAGGCTTTGGCCTGGTGTCAATCACAAGGAAAGCAAACTGATGGAGACCAGCTCGCCAGGCACCCCAGAGTTTCCAGGAGTTGGGCTCACCCTTCCTGCTGCAGAGGAGAGACTTGGAAAATCACCCAATGAGGTCTGAAAACAGTAAGGAAAAATGGAGATCCGAGGGGCTCTGGGACTCAGAAGCTGCAGCTTGAAAGGTTTTATGGGAGTTTCTGCAAGGAAACAGGTATCTCTACTGACACTTGCCAAGGCATTTTCTCCGGTAACAAGCTTCTTTATTCAACCAAACAAAGAAACCATCGCACACGGAGGAGTGAGGAGAGCTGTCAGATGCTGTGCTGGGGAGAAATGAAAGACGCTTTTGCAGAAGCTAAAGCACATAAAAGCTAAGGTCAGGACAGAGGCCCCACTCTTCTGCCTGCTTTGCAGAATGCAGGACACTGAAGACAGCCAGCCCACCACACGCTACTGCTCTCGGGGCTGTGGGAGGAGCTGGCCGCTAGGGAAGGAATCTGACCGGGCAAGAGTGGTCCCCCCTTGAGCCTCAGCAGTCCACTGGCCATCCCTGTGGCCTGTACCGCTCAAGATTCTTTCTCCGAGTGATGAAATGAGTCTGTTCCCCTCCCAAACTCAAGTCTTCCCAGCTTGGGTGGGAGGGCAAAGAAGAACCATCAGCCAACCCAAAGGCTGGTCCTGAGACCCGAGGTACCTTTGTCCTTCTCACTGTTTTTAACATTCCCACCTCTCTTTCTTACATATGGTCATCCACAAGAGCCCTGCCAATGCTTGGAGACATCACTGTTTTTGCCTGGTCACAAGGGGGACCCACGCTGTCATCATAACAATAAAAATGACCACCACGAACGTGGCAGAGGTTTTGCCATTTACGAACTCTGCCCATCCCTGGTAGCACTGTCCATCACAGAAAACTGGATCAAAGCATCAAGGAAATTTTTTTCTCCCCCCATTTACAGAGGAGGGAATGGAGCTTCAGGTGATGGAGTTACTTGCTCAAGGAGACACTGCTGATAAGTAGTCGAACCAAGACTCTAGTCCAGCTCTGACCTTTTACCAGCCTCTGACTGTTTCCATCTCAACTCTATAAGCGCAGCGCGGTGGCCTTGTTGCTAGATTTTAGCATCAGGGAGAAAGCCCAAGGGCCAGTCTGAGCCAACCAATGGGGAGAGAGCTCATTCGAAGGGCCCACCCTTCAGCTGCTTCTCTGCTTATTTCAGTCTGGCCATCTGAGTATATGTGACGCCTGTGTCTTCCAATGCCATAGTAACTTAAACATTTGCTTTAAAAGTCTCCTCCTGCCACTTCCCTAGTTGGTGACAAACTCTTGAATCAGAGAGAACTGAGTGTAAATTTTGGTGCCTTCGCTTCCTAATTCTGTGACCTTGGGCAAGTCCCTTAACCTCTCTGAGCCTCAGATTCCCACTGCAGAACGGAGAGAATAATGGTGTTTACTACAGAGGAATGGTGTGGGAATTTCACAAGGTAATGTATATGAAGTTCTTAGCAAAGTGCCTGGCACATAATAAATGCTCAGTAAATGGTAGCTATTATTAATGGAATGATGGTCATGTTGACAATGATTGTATTGGTTAACCATTGCTCCGTATCAAACAACAAAACTTCAGTGGCATACAACAACAGCATTTAATTCGTTCATCAATTAGTTGGCTGGGACTTGGCTGATCTAGGCTGGACTCAGCTGGAGCTGCTGGGCTCCATGTGGCTCTCATCTTTGTCCTGGGCCCATGGCTGTGGTAGACTCAGAAGAAAGAGCACAAGCTGAATTGCACAAGTGCATCTTGAGTCTCTGCTTGTGTCATATCTGCTTGCCTTCCATTGGCCAATGGCTGAGCCCCAGCTCAAGAGACAGAGGTGTACACCCAGGCCAAGATGGCCAAGATGTTGCCCAAGAGTGTGGATAATCCTATTACTGGCCAGGGAGTGAAGAGACACCTGTAACCCAGTCTTCTACAATGAACAGCTCAGGTGGACTTCCTTTGACTTTCACCCACTCACACAAGTACAGAATTAAGATTGTGATTAAGTGGAACCAGTTTCTTATCTTTGTCACTGTGATTTTTCCTAACAGATTGTAAATCTTCTAAAACTTAGTCAAGTGAGATTTCTTGTCTCTACATAGAACTCATGTGTTGTTAGGCAAGTATGTGTTTACAGGCACAGGTGCACACCTTGTGAACATGAAGGCATTTTGTATGTGTACATGGCGACCAAATGGCCAGGATAAGAAGGCTACTTGGAACTAAACCATATAAGGAACAGTTAGAAGAGCAATGTAAATTCACAAAAACTACTAGCAGGTATATGAATTAGGTTCCAACACTCTGGAAAGCAGCTAGGAATCATCTAAGTTGAAGGTACCTATATCCTCTGATTTGAGAGAAACTCAGGTATATGACCAAGGCACAGGTATCAGAATATTTATAACAGTGTTGTGTGCCAACATCAAAACCTACACACGTTCTAAATGTCCACCAACAATAGAATTGATAAGTAAATTGCAATGCATTCAGACAGTGGAATACTACAACTACCGGAAAAGAAATGAAGTCTAGCTACAAGCAACAACGTGAGTGAATCTTATAAACAAAATGTGAATTAAAATAAACAAAGCACAAGAAAGTACTTCCATGACTCCATTTACATGAAGTCCACAGACAGGCAAAACTAAACTGTGTTGTTTAGGGATGGATATGCAGGTAATAAAACAATTTAAAAGACCAGGAAATTATTACCATAAATGTCAGGATGGTGGTTCCAGCTGGGTGCGGAGCAGAGATAATCAAAGAGACACACAGGGTCTTCAGGAGATGGCAGAACTCCAGCTCCTGGCCTGGAAGGAGTTTCCTGAGACTGCTTTAGAGTTATTTATTAAACTGTACATTTATATTTCATGCACTTTTATGCAGTATTTCACCGAAAGATATGTTTTCTTAAGGACAGCTAGGAAGTAGAGGTGTTTAGTTCGGAGAAGAGAAAACGTGGAATGAATGCAGAACCTGTCTTAATGATATTTGGGAGATCAGGATATAGACAGGAGACCTCCAGCTTTTTACATAGTCCCAAAGGAGGAAACAGTCAGGATCAGAGAGGGACAGGTTTTGACTCAAGATAAGGAAGAATTTCCAGTAATCTTAAATGTTCAAAGGTGGAGTGCACTCTTGGGGAGGAGATCAATTCCTTTTAATTTAATTCAAGGACTCAAAGTCACAGAAACTTTAGCAAAGATCTTGGAGGATGAGTCAGTGTCACAGAGGCCCAGACCAGGGAAGTCTGAGGTTGACCAACTCCAAGAGGTGAGGGCAGCGTGGATGATGAGTAAGGCTTTTGTAGTCGGCAAGACCTGAGGATGACATCCTGGTTCTACCACTAATTAGCTAAGTGACCTTGGGCAAGTGACCTGACCACTCTGAGCTTCTGTTTCCTCAACTGAAAATGATGCTGCATGTAAATTATCTAGCACAGGTGCCTGGCACTTAATAAGTCCTTGATAAGTGATGGCCATGTTATAAACTTAAAAAAAGCTTCTTCCAAATTAGAGATTATGAGACTCTCCACCTCCATGAGTATATATGTTGTATTAGGTTTTTGTTGCAATAAAGCTACGTAACAACCCCAAATTGCAATGGCTTACAAAAACAAGCATTGGCTTTGTGCTCAGGGGTCTGTGGGCCAGTTGCAACACAGCAAGGCCAGGCTCCAGGCTTCAGGCTCCAGCTGTGGGTTGGATTCAGGTCTGCTCCACGTGTCTCTCATCCCGGGACCACACAATCTGGGGCATGCCCCGTTCATGATGGAGGGTGGGAAGTTTGCTGAGGACACTTAGAAATACACAAGGCCCCTCCATCACTTTCTCTCACATTTCATTGGCCGAAGCAAGTCACATGGCCACACCCAGAGTCAATGCTGCAGGGAGGGCTGCAATGTCATTGTACTCTGAAGTCACATGGCAAGGGGGAACGCGGGTCAGTGAAGCATTAGGAGCAAGAATTCTATGTACCAGATGCATGCGTGTGAAATATTTGAGTAACTCTGTTCAAGATGGAAAGAATGTATTTTTAAAAAGTCTTCTTTGAGAACCGTGAAGCTATAAAATACGAGGTTCAAAAACCTCAGCCTAGCAGTGAACAGTGAAAATCTAATGTTTCCATTTTATTGGCTTATATAATAAAACCATTTCATAGCTGATTAGTTTTAATGCTCCACGACATGTCATTGAGGAGATAAATTCAGAGCTCAGGAGGCTTTCTTCCTAATTCTGGTTCTCACCTGTTGACCAAAAGACCCTTAAGACTCTCCTATTCCTGGTTGAAAATTGGTTTCACCTTTTGTTCCCTAGGGCTCCTTGGCACGTTGAGATTTCTGTTCAAGGACCTGTTTTGTCTCTTTGTCAAGCAGAGGTGTTTACAGAGGAGGCCACCAGTGTCTGGGCTTCAGTAGGGCAAGAAGCCAGGTGCAACCAGGCTGAAGGGTCCCGTTCTCCTTTCAAGAATTTTAAGCAGCTCTGCCAGGACCTATAGCCCAGTGGGAATCCCCTCCCTCTGTTAACATTTCCTCACAGAAATGGTGCTTGGGGTGCATCTCTCCTGCTACTGTGTCTCATCTCGGATTCACTTCCAGATGTGCCGGGAGCAGAGCAGATCGGGTGGGCTCGCCTCTTCAGTGCAGGCTGGGTCTCTGGAAAGAATAAGGAAGCCTGGCCTGTGGGTGGAGCAGGAACGAGAGAAGAGAGAGCCACGCAGCCTTGTACAAATCAAAGGCTGCCCCACAGGAGGGATGTAGGAAGCCTGGAATAGAACTGATGAGAGTGGACCAGTTAGTGGATCTGCCACTAGCTTTCCGTGGGAGTTAAAGGTCACTTTGCTCCTCTGTGCCTTGTCTCCAAAAAGGGCTGGAGTTGAGGACCCCTGAAGTTCCTTTCAGAGAAGTACAGAGTATAGTGCTTAAGAGGGAAGACTCCAAGACTCAGCACGCAAAGCTCAGATACTGTCTCCGAAGCATGACCTTAGGCAAGTTACTGAAATGCTCCGTGCCTCAGTTTCCTCAGCAGAAAAATAACCATACCACCTCTCCGGGTTGTCACAAGAGGAAATAAGTTAACTTGTCTGTAGCGTTTGGAGCAGCCCGTGGCACCGTCCATCAGCGTTACCTCTTGTTATTGTTATTGCAGCTTAAGATGCTAAAGCACTTTGCTCCTTTTCTAAATGTGATCTATGCTTCCAGGCTGTGAGGGCTATTAGGCTGACTCTATGAGTGTCTAGTATATGGGATGGGGGAAGCAGTAAAAGCACGATCTGTGCAGAGATGCCGAGCAAGGTGGCAACTGGAAACGATGCAGAAATGAGGCGCGGACGTGATGAAAGTTCTGAAGAATGGCTCTTCCTGGCAAGAGAGGCAGAGTGTGGATAATTTACAAAAGCAGAGGTGGAGAGGTCGCAGAGAAGAATTCCCAGGCACCAGCTCCTCTGGTACCGTGGAGAACTTTGGGGGTGAGACCCCAGCTGAGCTTCGGGATAATTACATAGGAAGCAAAGAGCTGGTTGAGTTTTCACCCACCTGGCAGAAGAGTGTCCATCATTATCTTGCCTCTAAGATTTAAACCCAGGTGCGAGGTTTTCTCTCTCAAAGTTCCCTTCACTCCTTAGACCTCCCAAAATATGACATGAAGGTAGTAATCAGGTTCTCCGAGACCACCTATCTGGGGGAAATGTGGAGAGAAACTTTAGGGAGAATCCAGGGAAGTTTAAAACAACACACTGTGTTGCGCGTGGCCTTGAATACGTGAGCCAAGGTTTCCCACCTCATAATAAGGGGATGGGATGAGAACACAGTTCCTGATAACCACCACGTACGTTATGCAGGCTCTGACCCCAAAGCCACAGTGTTCTTACGTCTGATAACCTTAAAAGTAATTGAAAAAGCAAAATTCAGTCAATAGGTCACCTTCTGTCTCCATGATACTGGACACCCCATCTAATTTTTATTTCCTGAATTGGACAGGGACTTGTAACTTCTGGATCGATGTTATAACTAGCAGAACAAAGCAATGCAGGGACGGGACCATCAGATGATTCAAGGTCGAGAGACCCATCTCCTAGTCTTGGAGGTTTGGGGACAGTTTCCATCTGACCAGGGAAATCATGATTGAGGGACTGTGATTCTGGACAGCTGCATGGCTCTGTGGTCTGGGACTTATATTCTTAGACTTTGGTCCCAAAGCAGGGCCCTCTGTCAACCAGGGTGGGATGGGTAATGCTGCAGTAACGAGAAGCCTCAGCCTCAATGGCTCACACTGACAAACTTTGGTTTCTTTCTCCTGCTCTATGTCCATTGCAATGGGGACTTAACACTGCCTCTTCTTCACTCCGGGACCCAGGCTGATGGAATGTCATGTCGACATGCACTTCCACTATCACTTCAGCAGAGGGAAGCCAATTCTGGAAGGTCTTGCACTAGCCATTAGGGGCTCCCACCCAGAGGTGACACACGTCACTTCCCCTGACAACTCAGTGACTCCACAACCACATGGGGGTCAGGAAATGCAAACCTGCATGTGCCCGTAAGGTGAGAAGGGACATATCTGATGAGCAAAAACAATGACTACCACAGCCTGTTTCTGAGCCCCCAGCCTCAGCTGCTTCACTCTCTGCCAGGGTCCACCTCCCTTCTCCCCACCTGGAGCGACATCCTTGGGGTGTGTGTGTGTGTGTGTGTGTGTGTGAAAGAGAGAGAGAGAGAGAGAGAGAGAGGGAGAGAATGCAACCCTCAGCTCTTCCCTCAAGAAACAAATGACTCTCTGACATCTGCAGCCCATTATCAAGGTAATTCAGTCCCTGTAGACTTTATTACACGCAAACCAATATTATTATTATTGTTTATCATTTATATGACACGGCAAGTATGTACCATTCTCATTCCTGCTTAAGATTGGCCCAGCTGGGCTCTGGGTTTCCATCCTCGCTTCCTTCATTCTCACCCCCTGCCCTTGGGCTCCCCTCCCCGCTGCACCAATGTCTATGTACCACCCTGCACCCCAGTCTCCCTGTCTGCCCTCCACACCCTCAGCTGTAGAGCAGTTCCCAGGCAACCTCTCCTTCCTGGGACTGGCAAGTTAGCAGCCCAGGCAGGAAAGGTGGCAGGTCAATTCATATGTGAGCACCTGCTGTTTGCACGGCACTGTGTCGGGTTACACACCTGTGTGACTACCCTCAGACGGAGCAGGTGAAGTGGAGACATTCACACACGCAGCACATGAATCGCACTCGGCAGAAGAGGAAGCTCGGAAATGAAGCAGCCCCTCTACGCGCATAACTGATCGGTGTCTAGGATCTTGGAGGTGAGTAGAGTTTCTGGAAGGAGGTGAGTGGGGCTTTTGGAAGGAGCCCTGGGCTTGGAGACAGAGCCCTGCGTTTGGGGATTGATGCTGCCCATTCCCACCCATGTGAACTTGAGAGGTACATTACCTTCCCAAGCCTCCGTTTCCTGGACTGGGAGATGGGGTCACTCTTTCTGCCCTGCCTGCTAGGACAGACGAGAAAATAGCGCTGATATAATAACATGAAGCATCCCAGCTTCAAGTACCTCAAAGGCAGAGGGTTTGGGGCCGCTGCTCCTTTGGAATATCACTCGCTCCACAAGCATTAGTATCAGTGGGATCAGGTGTCCCCAAGAAGCCAGCAACTCTATCTGTGGAAGGTCATGAGCTAGTAGATCACTGACCTCATCAAAGGCTGCCTTTGGGGTTCACAGAACAGCGTCGTTTACAGCTCCATTCATTTGTCCAACAAGCAGTAACCAAACGCCCCACTCTGGATCAGATCACTTTAGGCAGCGGAACTCAGGGGCTGCCCTCCTGGCTCTTACAATCTAGATAGGGGAGATGGACAATAAACAGGAAGGCGAGCGGACATGACAATTTCCAATAGAGATACAGGTCATAAGAGACCAGCAGGCTCGTGCGACAGAGCGTGGCTGCCCGCTTTACATTGAGATTTATGAACTGTGTGTCCATTACCAGGCGCTCTGCCCAGGCCCCCACCTTTCCCAGCCAGCCCACCTGGATTATTAGCCATCGCCAGGCCTATCACCAGAAACTCAGCTCCTCAAGAAAGACTCCCACAATCCCCCGCAGCTGGAAAGTATCCCTCCCGCCTTGAAATCTACCCCTCTCTTTGTACTCTTCTTATGGATTTTGGAGCTGCCTTTTTAAAATCCTCATAGCCTGATGAGCAGGCATCATACCCATTCTACAAATGAGGAAGCTGAGATGCAGAGAGGTGAGCTACCTATCCAGATTCGGGCTACCACAATTGCCATTGTTATCACAATTCTATACCAGCATCAACACCTTCATCCTTTCCTGGGGTATCACAACTGCAGCCATTGTAAGAACTCATCCCCGTTGCCGTATCACCGAAAATTCTTGACCACTACTCACAGCCCTCACCCCATCACCACTCTGTACCCCGACTAATTTAACAGTCTGTGCCAATCACAGGCAAAACCTTCCAGGTTTGCTCCTTTTTTCTCTCTGCCTCACCTCTGGGGACAGGGAACCCCGGATGGCGTGTGTGTTGATCATATATGGGACAGATTGACACAACCACGGGCCTTGAAGGAACTGGGTAAGTTGGGTGTGACCACGGGGTGGTGGTACTTCCAGGTAAGCGGTGCCTTGTCCTCCACCCAGGATGCTATCCACAGGGCCCTTGGCCTTCAGCCGCCCCTCAGCAAATGGAGGAGTGGGATCCCAGGGCCCATCAGTCTCCATGGTCCTTCTTTGTCCCCCCCATCGCCTTTGCACTGATTCTACCGTCTGATTTCCATGTTCCTCTCACCTTCCCGACTACCAGCCTCCCAAGGGCATGGGCTCTGTCTTTTTCATCTGCCTTCCCAGCATGAGGCTCAGAGCCTGGAACCTAGCAGTCATCAGAGAATGTCTATTGGCCTGGGATGTCGAAACAGGAGAGAACATTTGCTCATCAGACCCCTGTAGGTCCGGCTGGGCATCAGTGCTTTCTTCCAGGAGAAACACCTTACCTCGTGGAAGCTCCTGCTTGGGGAGGCCCAGGTCATGGCCAGCTCTGCCACGCTTGGCAGCGGGAGGGCCTTGTGTCAGTGGAGGAAAAGGGGTCACTTACCAGCCTGCCTGCTGCCGCCTGAGCCTCGCACGCATTCCTTGTTCAATGAGATGTTGTTTTCAAATGTGCTTCCCAGGGAGTCGGTGTGGGTTTTTTTCTATCTCCTTTTTTGTTTTTACTCCTCTCTCTGTCTGGCTGAGGGGCCCATTTGCAGCTGCTATAGCAGCGGGCAAAAAACTGGGATCAGGGTTTGTGGGCAGGCCAACCTCAGAGCTGCCAGGCTTCCCTGGCTCGCCCAGTTCTGCCAATGATATGGCTAACTGTTATGGCCACTATCCTCCGCTGTCCTTTCACTGAAGCCACCACCAGAGCAGGGCCAGGCCCTTTCCCCTGGGGCCCAGGGATCATGGCTATTGTGCACAGTGATTCTCACAAACTCTGCTTTCTCCCTTGTCCCAGCCTCCCCCCGCCCCAATCTGTGTTCAGGCCATCCCTACCCTGGAGGCATCATTCCTCCAGGAAGCCCACTGGGATGAGCTCTTCCTTTCTACCAGGCACCAATGCCACCTGTTACTCTCTTCTAAGCCCCCCAGGGGCAGGTAAAATGTCTTGTGCATGGTACCTTCAATCAGGACTTTCTGGATACCTACTGGGTTTCAGGCTCCAGAGATGTGATGGTAAACAAGACAGACATTGTTACTTTCCTCAAGAAATTTCTGACTAATGGGAGAGAAAGAGGTGGAAGAAGCACACGAATAAGAAAATAACTGTGAATGATGCTAACGGTTATAAAGGAAACAAAAAGGATGGGAGGACAGAGACGGTAAGGGGAGGGGAGGAACCTCATGACGGGGAGACGTCCGGGAGAGTGTCTCTAAGGCAGGACATTTGATCTGAAACCTGAAGGATAATGAGAAGCTCATTGTGGAAACACTGGAAGCGGGGTGTCGGGGGGTAACTCCGGACAGTGGCCTGCGGCCCATGGGGGAGAGTGAGGAGGGGGGGTCGTAGGAGACAGCGTTGGGGTGGCAGAGTCAAATCGTGCTCAGTAAGAACCTGCACTGGGACACTCGGGAGGACCCTAGGCAGAGATCTACAAGGACACCCCCACCCGGCATTGTACCCCCAGGGCTCATGGCAGGCGCTCAGGGAATATCTGGAGAATAAATGAGGACGAGGTTTTGTTCGTTATTTGTAGATGTCCACTCACTCCATGTCAGCTTTCCTATTCTATTAGAAGGTCATTTTGAGGCTAGGTAGGAACTGGGCCTGTCTTTTCATGAGAGCCTCTGAGATCTGGTCCCTCCAAGTACATGGAGCATGGATTGGTTGATGCGCTGTGGCCCCTTTTCCCTCTCCCCTTCCTCCCTTTTCTCCCCATCCCTGAAAATGGGTGATGGTCCCTTCTGCTTCTCCCATTCCCAGAGGCTGGCAGCTCCCAGAATGTCAATATGGATACTTCCTCAACGTCGGGCATGTACAGAACCTTCTCTGCACACACTGCAATTACAGCTACAATTGCATCTGGAGTCTGACTGAACCAAGAATGTGTAGTACATACAAGTCTTCGGAAACAGACACGCCTGGCTTCAAATCCCACTCCACTTCCTAGCTGTGTGACCACCGTCAAGTCACTCAATGTCTCTGAGCCTGTTTCCTTGCCTATGAAATGGGTGTTTTGGAAACCTTAGCAGAGTGTCTCACTCTTAGCAAATGCTCCCATCAATGTCAGTTATCATTCTAATGACCACTGCGGACAGGTAACCCTCATGGCAATCCTGCAAGGAGGATACTGTTATCTCCATATTACACAAGTGGAAAATGAAGTCAAAAGATGAAACCACCTGCCCCAGGTAACTCAGAGACGGAGATGGGGTCTCGTTTTAGGTTTTCTGACTCTGGGGCCCACACCATTCCCACGAGGCCCTAGCTCCCACCGTAGCGGGAAAACCGTTCTCTCTGGGGGGATGTGAGCTGCAGCTCCCAAATGCCACGTATTCTGGAGCGTTCCTTAAGGGAACACATTCTGCCTGGACTCCCAGAGGGCCATCTTTTCTTGATTGTTTCCCAGCCGAGTTCGCAGTACAAGAGACAGAGCAGGCGGGGCCCAGGCAAGAGCTGGAGAAGCCGTCTGCTGACAATAACAACACGTTTTTACCAAACTACGAACTCCCAGCATCTCCCATCAGCGAGCGATTCTTGCAAGGCGGACACGCTAACAAGATGCTTCTGAACTGCTGTCCACATCTTCTGCTGCCAACGGGGGAGGCATGAAAGCTACTGTTGGGGGAGCTGTGTTCTTAATTACTGAGTGAGGGAGGATAGTAGCCGGAAAAGGGCTTCTTCATCCTTTGCAGATCTCTAATGACCCTTTTAACACGCTTAAAAAAGTAAATGAAGAGAAAATTTGTAAAAAGCTCTTTTTAAAGATTTTGGCAGATTTGATTAGTGGTTTTGAAAGCCCTAGACAGCCACTTAATTGGTGAGCCCCCTTGACAGCTGGTGAATAGAAGGTAGGGAAGCAATGGACCGCACTGGCCTTTTTCTCTTCTGCGTACATTTTCCAAGACATCTTGTTGTCCCAGACTTGCTGACCCCCCCATCTACTGCCCACAGTGTCCTGCTGATACAGCCATGCTAAGTAGGCAGATGGACATAGAGAACTTTCAGGTTATGAAAGCTCTTGCAGGATGTTGGAAGCAGTATCTAGAAGGGCAGTCAGAGGGAGTACAGTGGGATGTATTTGACCAGGGCTTACACAGAGCTTACAAGGGGAACTTACACGGTGCACAGTGAAATCCTCTCTGGGGTGATCTGGCTCCCTTGCCTTCAATTCAGACCCCTATCCTTAGGAGTAACTCATGGTGTTGCTATGAGAGCCTGGGTTTGGGGGCCAGGCTATCCTGGGTTTGAATCCTGAATCTGCCCCTTTTAAGATGTGTGACTTTTGCAAATGAGGAATTGTCTAAGCCTCAGGTTGCACATCTATAAGTTGGGGACAATTATACCTACTTTATAATATTGTTTGTTGTGCAACAGAAACTAACACAGTGTTGTGAAGCAATTATACTCCAATAAAGATCTATTAAAAATATATTGTTAGAAGTAAATAGCTGAATGCCTATGAAGTACATGGGACATAAGAAGTGCCCCAGAAAGATTAATTTCCCTATCCTCAGTTTCTACTGGAGTATCAGGAGCCATATAAAAATTTAACCATACAAGTAAGGAATAGGAAAACCATGGCTAGGATATATGAGAAACCCAACGGTTTTAGAAAACAATAAGTATATTGTGAGTCTCCAATAAGATATAGGGACTGAAACAGTAATGGGATGTTGACCATATTGATAGAGGTAGAGGAGGCAGAAAGTGGGAATGGTCACTATACTCCAGCACTCCCACCTGGAGAAGCGACACCACATTTTCAGCAAGATAATGGCCAAAGGGATTAGGTTTAGAGAGAGTCTGGGTAGAGGGACTTGAAATCGTGCCATGTGGGAGGCAGTTGAAGGAACTAGTACTGTGTAGCCTAAGGAGAGACCGGAGGGAGTAGAGGTGATAGATATTTTGTAGCCGCAAATGTCTAAAATGTAGTCCCCGGGCTTCCCTGGTGGCGCAGTGGTTGAGAGTCCGCCTGCCGATGCAGGGGACGCGGGTTCGTGCCCCGGTCTGGGAAGATCCCACATGCCGCGGAGCGGCTGGGCCCGTGAGCCATGGCCGCTGAGCCTGCGCGTCCGGAGCCTGTGCTCTGCAACGGGAGAGGCCACGACAGTGACAGGCCTGTGTACCGCAAAAAAAAATAAAAATAATAAAATAAAATAAAATAAAATAAAATGTAGTCCCCTGAGAATGGTAACGTTTTTCTGAGTGGTCCTAACCAGAGGGTAGAAATCCCCCCAAACTACATTTTGGTTCAAATATGTATATAAGGAGAATTTTTTTTTAAATCAGAACCAACCAATTGTGAAATTGTTTGATTTATGCGGCAGTATGTGCCAGGCACTGCCCTCAGTCCTGGGGTGAAATAAGTGAACACAACAGAATCCTTACCCTGAAGGAGGTCACTGTCAACTGGACACGGACAGTTCCCTGGACATATAGACTAGTCAGCCTCTTAGGCTGCAGTGGGAAGATGCATCAGGTGAAGGCTGGACTGAGTGACCTTGACATCTGTGATTCCCTCAATTTCAGTTGACCATTGCCAAGATCTCTGGCCCTAGAGGCAACCATCTTGATAAAGAAAGTTTTCCCCCTTTCGGGGTTGAGCCTGAATTATAGGCCAGCCTGGATTTGAAAGCCGTGAGTATGGTGGTAGTAGGGGTTGGATGTGGGGCAGTCCCATCCACAGCGTCAATATACATAAATAACCGTCGAGGTTTTGCCTTTCCGGAATACAGATCCCTTACTCCTCCTAATTGTGCCCTGGTTTCCCTGGGGACACTCAACCTTCCTCCCCTCTCAGTCCAGGTGGTTTGAGTGGGGTTGTCCCCCTTTTGGCTCCAGGTATGGGCATGTGATCCAGGCCTATCCAGTCAGAGCATCTCATCAGGTTCAGGGATGGGCATGTGACCTCAGCTGGGCCAGTGGGAGGCCAAAGAGTCAATGCTGGACTTCAGTAGGGGTTGGTGAAAAAGAAGAAGACTCTTGCACTAAGATGGTAGGATGGGGGGCTTCCCTGGTGGTGCAGTGGTTGAGAGTCCGCCTGCCAATGCAGGGGACGTGGGTTCGTGCCCCGGTCCGGGAGGATCCCACATGCCGAGAAGCGGCTGGGCCCGTGGGCCATGGCCACTGGGCCTGCACGTCCGGAGCCTGTGCTCCACGATGGGAGGGGCCACAGCAGTGAGAGGCCAGCGTACTGAAAAAAAAAAAAAAAAAGATGGTAGGATGGAAGATTTGAGCCACTGGCAGCCATCTTGGCATCATGAGGGGAGTGCCTGAGAATTCAGTCAACACAAATGACAGCAGGGCTAAGCAATGGCAAAGAAGAATGATCAATATTTTTATATTTGGACTTATTACCTGTTTATGGAAATAAAAATATTTATATTTTTATAATATTCTGTCAGAATTTTTAGGGCCACCTGAATCCAACCAGACCTGAAGCTCTCTCACAAGCATATGTGTTCTGTGACCTAAAACATCATCTGTGGTGGTTGTTGCTTGAGCCCATTAGAATTAATTTTTTCTGTCACTTGTTCCCAAAAGAGTTATTTCTGTTTCGGGGGGTTCTTTTAAGTATAATATGGTTGTTCTCTCTACTGGTCAATCTCAGATAACCTGATGGGAGGGAACCATTCCAAAAGGAACAGGAGGGGATCCATTAGCACCTCAGAGAGATCCCCAGAAGGGATTAGTGTGAACCTCTAGAATACATCCTCGCTTCTGAATAAATTTGAAAGTGGGCAGGGGATTCTTTCATCATGCTGGCATGATTCTAGAAGCAGGGAGCAGATTAAAATGGAGCCACAAGGTCTGTTATCACCGTGGTTTGTGGTTATTTTAGGGGGTGCATTTTGGTACCCTGCCCCTACCTCAGGCCCTCCCACTGGGCACCATGACTCAGGGTGTGGAGGGAATGCTCCTGTGCCCACCCATCACTGTCATTATTATTATTACATTTAAAAACATCTCCAGGGGGCTTCCCTGGTGGCGCAGTGGTTGAGAGTCCGCCTGCCGATGTGGGGGTTGCGGGTTCGTGCCCCGGTCCGGGAAGATCCCACATGCCGCGGAGCGGCTGGGCCCGTGAGCCATGGCCGCTGAGCCTGCGCGTCCGGAGCCTGTGCTCCTCAACGGGAGAGGCCACAACAGTGAGAGGCCCGCATACCGCAAAAAAAAAAAAAAAAATCTCCAGAGATTATTAAAACCTCAAGCAAGGACAAGCAGACGCCCAGACTGGGCACCTGAAGGTTCCCTTGTGTAATCCCTGACAGAGCACTTGAGTGGAATAATAATGCTAATTTGTAGCTAATGAGCTCCCTTCTTCAGCTAGCAGGTCCGAAGGGGGCTGGTACCAGGAGGGTTTCTGGAGGCCTGCAGTGCTGGCTCCCAGGAAAGAGAGGGTGGCCCAGTCCCTGCTCCCAGATGCCTCAGGGCGGGGAAGAGCTCGGGCGCCGTCCTAGGTAAGTGAGGCAGTGGAAATCCAGGGATCCCCAGCTAAGCCAGAAAATGTTTCGCTGTGCCCCCCCCCGTCCAGCCTCTAATCGCAGCAGATCCTGCTGGTGGGGGTGAGGATACAAGGACGAGGCGGGGCTGGGACCCGGCCTCTGCTGCCATCCTGTGAGCTCCCGGAATCCCTGAGCTGCAGGGGCAGCCTCTGGGGTGTCCGCCTCCAGTCAGAGGCAGGGGAAGCAGCCTCTGGCCTAAGTGGAGGAGGGAGGGGGCACCAGGGAGCAGAGGGTGTGGGTCCTCAGGAGAGAAGGAGGGAGAGGCAGTAGGAGTCTGTCTCACTGAGGTGTGGACTGTACATGAGCTGGGAGGCTCTCCAAGTGGGTTTAATCCAGTGACTTTCACACTGTGAGCCGAGAAGTCATGCACGAGCAGGGCACTCTGCTCTCACCCGTGTTGCACATATCGGGGCTCCACCTAAAGTGTCGTTCAAAGGCAAGAGTCCATGGCTCAAAACACAAATGGTTTGAAAACCACTGGCTCCCCCATGGCTGACATGTGAGACCCAGAGAAAAGAGCAACATTTTTTGGAGTCAGTGTACATTTAGTCCCCAACAGGACAAAGGAGCAGGTGTCCAAGCTTGAAAGTTGCTAAGGAAAGGCCTTGGGGGTATGTGGCAATGGTATCCCAGGGGATCCCACAGGGAGATGGCAGTCACTGGGACCAGGAAAGCTGAGCCCTGGGGACCACAGCGGTCTTAATGGAGGTGGGAGGATCAGAGTGAATTGCCATGGGTTCCTGCCAGTGGAAGTCCCAGCAGAGGATCTTAGAGGCAGGATGCCACATCCTTGGGGCTGCAAGGAGGGTGGGCTCTAGCAGCTGTGTGGAAGCTCAGTCAGGAAACCAGGGAGATATGGAATATCCCAGGGGCAATTCATGGGGTCTCGTGTGTCACTGATCCCCCCTACAGGCTGACAGGCTTGCTTTCCAAATCATACTATCTCTCTTCGGCAGCTTTAACATATCCTGGCTCTGTGCTCCCTGCACATCTGGGACAGCTGCAGCAGCCAAGTTAGCACCTCTGACGTGCCAAGTGCTTTACAGAGTCATTTCATCATAAGCCTGGAGGCGCAGGAAGGACACTGATGGGGTTTAGAGAGGTTTAGAGAGAAGAGATGACTTTCCACGTTAGAGACGGAGCTGGTGGCAGAGCGGGATTGATAAACAGATTTTCTTGTTCCTATCTGAATATTCAAATCCTTCCCCACTGCTTCCCCTGTCAGTATTCACAGGAGGATGTCTGAGATGAGATGTCTTCCAGAGATGCTTTTTGAGTCTGCAAGAGCATCCTGGAAGATTTTTGCTGCCAGATTTTTGCTGTCCCAGGCAAAGATGTTCCACTGGTGCGAAGGACTGCTAGTCTATACATTTGGGAAACTTTGAATTAAACCAAGGAAAACAAATTTTTTATTTGTTTGTTTTTCAGGACTTGTCAGATCCTTCACTGATAATGTGCCCTGTAAACCTCTAAGAAACGGACCGGGTTTGTAGTACTTCCTTTTCTCATTGGCTCATTTTTATCTGTGGGGCTAGACTCAGCTATGCTGCAGTAACAAACATCTCCAAAATGTTCCTGGCTGGTGACAACGAAGGTGTGTGTCTCACCTGTACTGTGTCTCCACTGCAGGTTGACAGGGGGTGTTTGCTCATGGTTTTCACTCACAAGAGGTGCTTCCCAGCAGGGGGCCCAGAATTCCTGAGGATCTGCACCGCCATTTAAATGCTTCAGTCCGGAAGTGATGAATGCCACTCTCACTCACAACTCATTGGCCAGGAAGAGTCACGTGGCCTCACACAAGGACAAGGGGTCCAGGAAGTGCACTGCTGCCCTGTTTCCAGGAAGCACAGAGCTAAAAAATGTGGGAGAGGAACACACCGGGGGTTCTCTGGTCTGTGGATCACCTGCCAGCATCTCACGGGCCCTTGTGCTTGGTAAAGCCCCATTTGGGAAGGCGTCTCCAGGTTATCCAGTGCCCTGGGCTGGACCAGATGCAGCCCCCCTTTAGATTTCTGGAGTTCTTATCTCCCTCCTTCCACCGATGTCCCAAGAGTAGAATTTCCTGTGTCTTCCCTTCCTCTGTTCTCCCCACATTGACGCTTGCCCTTGTTAATTCCTGTTAGACACAGGCTAAGCCCACTTCATGAGCCACCTTCTGAGAAGGAAATCTCCCCCACAGGCATGACATGATTGCCTGCCGACAAAGATGCCTGTAATTACCAGGAGTGCACAATGGGATCTGAACTTCTCCGTCACCTACTGCAAACAGTCCCCATACGCTCCTGCCTGAGGTATAAATTTAGCCCACCTGAGTCAGGAGAATTGCAGAGAGCCATGGAGTCAGTAGCTGATGCCCATGGAGCCGGCAGTCCAGTTCAGCACAGCTTGGATAAGAAGTCAGGCTGCTGGGGGTCTGCCGTGCCCAGCAGTTGGAATCATGGACATCGGGCAGAAAAAAACTCAGGTATGGCCTTGAGCAAAACGTGGAACCTCTTTGATTCCTAGTTTCCTCATCTGCAAGTGGAGATATTAACAGGGTTAAATCAGGCAGTGCTGGATAAATCAGATACGACGGGCTAAGTCTGAATACTGGTGTTGTTGAATGGTTGCTGTTGTCAGTTAGATGAGATGAGAGGAGGACAGGTATAGATGGGATCCAGGAGGCCTGGGTTCCAGCCTCTGCTCTGCCCCTGACCTACCATATGCCATTGGTATTGGGTTGGCCAAAAAGTTCGTCCGGGTTTTTCTGTAAAGATGGTTTATTTCAATTTCATGTGTTTTCTTTCTGGAGTCCAGAGAGGTGCTTCTCATGATAGATCACCAGAACACGATTATCCACGCTAAACCAGGCCTCTGCTCATATCATATCTGGCCAAACCACGTCACGTGGCAAATGTCACTGGGCAGAGAAGTGCATACCACCCACGTGGAAGGTGAGGGGGAGTAAATATTTATTGAAAAATCATCCCAAACTGTCACAGACATGCTCTGCTTTCCCTCCACCCCTAGTCTCGGGGCCTTTATACAGACTGCACCATTCACACCTCAGCTTGGAAGCCACCATCGTGAGAGAAGCTGCCTCTCACCCCACAGTCTGGGTTCATCTCATCATTATATACCCACAGCATCTTGTGGGCCTTCCTTCCCAACCCTCAACCTGGATTCTCTGGATATCTTCTATCGATACGTGGTACCTATTTTCCCCATACTTCCTGGTCTGGAAGACCAAAAGCCCCATCTCCCAGATTCCTTTGCAGCTAAGATCTAGGATAAAATGAGGTTTCCATCTGGAAGGCGAACATAAAGTGAATGCCATCTGTCTGTGGTTTCTGATCCTCTCCACTGGTTAAAATATCTGTGATTTTCCTGCAGCAGGTTCCTAGGTTAATTCACCAGCATCCTCGGCATCATGAAAGAGTGATGGTCACGGAGCTTCTTGAGATGATTCCCCAATCATTGGATCACAGCATCAGGTGGCCCTTCACCCCCTCCTGGTGTGTGGCGCTGGGTCATCAGTAGTGGCGGCTCCAAACCCAGGTGGCAGGGCATGCAGGGTGGCCTCAGGGTCCCAGCCGCTCTCCTGATGAGGACTACATTGTTCTGAGAGTCATTCCCAGGGACCCAGCCTAAGCCCTGCTTCTTCAGACCATCCAGCAGTTTTATAAACACATAATCCCCTGTATTAAATCCCTTTCTTCTTAAAATACAGCACTGCACCCTGACAGATATGATGTTTTAATTACTTGGTCAAATGCCATTTTCCCAACAAAACTGCAAACTTCATGCCAGCAGGAACCAAATGAGTTGTGTTCACAATGGCAACCTCTATCACAGTGCCTGGCATACCATGGGAACATGATAAATACTACTTCGAGTGATTGAATGCATGAGTCCATGCACTGGCTACAGCAATTTCTCACCGTGATAACCAATGCTATACAGACATAGAAATGGTAACCCAACAAGGGGTCCTAGCCTGCCCCGGAGTCCACCCTTATCCAAATTCCTGGAAAAAAACATTGCAAACTTTTGCTTCCAATGCTACGTCCGTGAAGGTACAATGAGCTTGTGCCTCTTTCAGCAGATAGGAAAACAGACCCTGTGCACATCGCTGGGAAGCAAGAGGATGTAATGGTCAGGGAATGGGTTGTGACATCAGGCAGACTTAGGTTCAAGTCCTTGCTTGACTGCTTACAAGCTGTGTGACATTGACCAAGTGGATTAACCTCTCTGAGACTCAGTTTTCTCATCTGTAAAATGGGTGGGGGGAATTATACCTATCTTGTACAGAAGTAAGTCCTTTGTACACAGTAGGTGCTTAATAATTGTTTGCTTTTGTCACAAAGCCTGACATGAGACAATTACTTGCCTAGGGTTTCCCATTTCAACTTGTCAGAGGTCTTAGGGTCCTCCAGGGGCTGTCTAGGCTAAGGTGCCCCATTGCCCTGACGCATGAGACTTTCAGGGGACCAACAGCCAGCCAGCCTTTGGTGGGGATGTGTTCATGGGTTCTCTGGATTTCCTGCTGTCTCAAGACACAGCTGTGTTTTAGCCGATAAAGAGTACTGTTCAAATGTGATGTGATCTTGTGACAGGGACAAGATATATTAGCAGTAAGATTCCCCACCACCCTCAACTTCCCCCAATGAAAATGTTGTCTTTGCAAACCAAGATCCCATGCCCAGTCTCCACCTCTGATGATGGCCAGCCCTGTTTTTATAGCCTAGTGCTGGAAGTTGGATAAAGAAATGAGGAACAAAGGGGGAAACAGTTAGCCAGCATGGCCATCTAGACTGTTCTACATCATAAAGGTTGCGGGGGGGGGGGGGGGAGGGGAGGAGGAAGAGTCTCATTGCTTGAGCTTTGGAGAGAGAGAGTTACGGATGTGGATGGATAAAATGATGATAGAAAACCGACCTCACTCCCCCTGCCTTCCAGCTCTACATGCTTCCTCTGTGAGCCTGCACAGAAGCTGACATCTCTAGCTTTGGAGATGGGTTTAACAACACACAGATCACACAGGACAGGGGCTTATTGACTCATCATGACCTGGGAAGCCGAGGAGAAGGACACAAAAACCTGGGTGTTTTGATGAAGGGAGGGGCCCAGGAAAGATTTGGAAAGCAGACCACACAGGAGAACGGGCAGGTCAGGGTCAAGTATGGGGTCCCTCAGAAGCCCTGGGTGCTGGAGAGAAGCTTCTTAGGTGTCTCGAATTTGCCTTTCCACTCAGGTCATCTTTGGAAGAAACATCCTTGGCAGAAAACTTGGCAGAAATGGTAAGATTCCTTATATACTTTCGAGGGCTTCCTGGCAGCCCCTCCAGCGTTGCAATCTGCCCGGAACTGTCTCGGGATTTGGCAGAGACAAAAAGTGCACTTAGGGAAGATAAGTGCTAAAGCATGGTCTTTGGAATCAGGAGACCTGGGTTCAAGTCCCAGTTCTGCCCCGTCCAGCTGTAAGCATTGGGCAAATTCTCTTACCTCCCCAAGGCTCAGTGTCTTCAACTGTAAAATGGGCGTAGCAATAGTTACGTCACAGGGTTGCTCTGGGTAAAAAATGATAGGGTATTTGGAAAGGCTTGGAACAAGGGCTGAAATGTGGGAAGCCTTCAATCCATGATGTAACTATTTTCAGTGCCAGCGCCACTCATCCCGTCCCATCCTGTGTTCCCGGGGCCATGCCCACGCAATAATCCTGCCCTCCCCACAAACGTCCTTACACCCCTTCCTCACAGACCCCCAAGCCCTTCTCCCCACATTCACGGATTCCATGACATCCTTGGTTTGGGGAGCTAATTTTAATGAAAAAGATTGATTAAGACCAAATATTACCTTTCTTTTGTGTCCCTTTTGTCATTTAGAAATAGAAACAAAAGACATTCTTGAGCTCAAGTCAAACATTTACCAAATTAACTCTCCATAAGAAATTGTTTGAGATTTCAAGGGTTGGTGGTTTTTTATTTTTTCCCTCTCCTTAACTATACTACATCATAAAGTAATTGCCTGATTAAGGGACGTGCAGCTTGGAGAGTGACACATTTTTTAAAATTAGAACGCGCCTGCCAACGGACACAGTTATGCAACTGGTTTTCTTTTTCCCAAACAACTTGATTCTCAAGGAGGAATGACAAAAGTGACAAGGACATGTGGGGGTTAAAAAAAAGTATATGATGCAGGAAGCTGGAGATGGGTAGAGTGTGTCTTTGGAGACCTGGTCCCTCCCCATCCCCCTGGGACCCCTCTCCTCACACACTTCTGGGTTCTGCAGCTGCCTCCCACCCCATCTTCATTTATGCAAACCTGCTCTCAAAAAGGCCTATAATGGGCGTTCCTTTAAGACATCACTTCAAACGATGCTGACCCACTCCTGGTGGGAACCACTCCCCAGGCTGGCCACCGGGCATAAAGAAAGCCCTAGGATTTGAACACTGCCTTCAGACTAGCAAAGAAGAGGCCACCATGAACAAATACACCATGAACAAATAATGGCATTACAATGGATAAATGGCCTGGGAAGGTCAAGGGGAAAGCAAACCTCACCTCCTGCCACTGTCCGCATACCATGAGCTCCAGCCACAGTGGCCTGCTCTGCACCCCCTGTCACTCCAAGCTCAGTCCTTAAACTCAGTTCCATCTTCCTAGAATGCTCTTCCTCTAGACTTTCACATGGGTGCCTCCCTCACTCTAAATATCCCCCCACCCCCACCCCCGCCCCAGCCTTCTCTGACCACCAAGCTGAAGTAGCATCCCTTCCCGAGGCCATTCTCTCCCATTCCCCTCTTTCACTGTATTTACAGCACTGGTTGCAACCTGACAGCTCCTGTTTTGTTCGTGTTTCTGTGTTTATAGACTGTGGCTTCAAGCACTGGACTCCTCTGTCTTGTTCACCTGCATGTCTCCATTGCCTGGACAAGAGCCTGGCGTATTATTGGTATCCAATAAATGTTTGCTGCTGAATGAATGGATAAATGGATGAATGAATGAATGAATGCAAGCAACTGCTTAACTATGGCCCCATTGAAGGATGAAGGATGAGCTGAAATATGAAGGATGATTCGGGAGATCTCTCCTAACTCTATCCGTGTAGAAGTCTACAAATAAATCTGAAGAAGCCAGTCACAAAAGGCCACAGTGTAAGACTTCATTTATGAGCTATGTCCAGAATAGGCAAATCTATAAGGACAGAAAGCAGATTCACGGTTGCCAGTGCTGGGGGGATGGGGATGAAGTGAGAAGGTAATGGCTAAATGGTATGGAATTTCTTTCTAGAGTGATGACACGTTCTACAATTGATTGTAGTGGTTATTTTACAACTTTGTGAATATCCTTTTTGAATTTACTAAAACCCACTGAATTGTTAAAAAAAAAACAAAACAGAATAAAAAGTAAGTGAACTGGGAATGGGTGATTAGGGTGATGGTTCGGGAAACTGTACCCCACAGGCAGCCACCTGTACCATCCACGTGAACCACTAGGACACACAGTCCATCTCCCTGGTACTTCATTTCAAGACTCGTTTGCAATTCCCTGTGGCGGGTTCGGGTGTCAACCCAACCAGGAGGGGAGGCCCGCTTCCTCACGGCCTGGTCTGCCTCCACTCGCTAGCGATCCACGGGCCCAGCTCTGTCTTGAGCTCTTTACAGAGACTCAATCCTTCCTCTGACCCTGCGAGGTAAAACCTCATTTGACAGGTAAAGAATTTGTCCCAGTTCATACAGTGGTGGCAGAACCAGGATTGGAACCCAGCAACCTGGGCCCACAGTCTGTCTTCTTAACCCTGACCCCTGCTACCCCTCCAGTGTTAAGTGACGGCCAGTGAGCTAGAGGGGCTAATCGCCCCACCCCTCCCCGCTTGGGGTTCCAGTGCAGGAGAAGAGTCGGGGCTTTTGATTCTTGCTTGGTCTTCGCATACGAAGTGTCATTTGCAGCTTCAGCGCAGGAGATGAGGGGCCTGGGTCCTGCCCGGCGCAGTCCTGCGGTCCTGGCTTCATAGGACCCATGATCACAGCCATGATGTGGCGGCTCTTACGTGGCACCGGTGATGAGCCAGGAGCTGAGCACTGAGCACACGCTACCCCAGGTGAGTCTTCCACACGTCCTGGCAGGGAAACCACACCAGCTCCGAAAACTGAGGTTTGCAGAGGATGAGGTCTCCCTCTCGGATTCAAATCCAGGTCTGTCCCACTCCCAAAGCCACCTTCGTCCCACCAGGCTCCCACACAGCACTGCCCGGTTGCTCACAAGCTGTGAGCACTTAGCACGTTAACTTATCTCTCTGACCCTGTCTTCTCGGCTACAAAACGAAGATAATATCTCCCTGGCAGGGCTGTTATGGGGGTTAAATGAGAATAGTATGATATGATATGGAACAGAACAGAACATAAATTTTATACTGTATAAATTTTATATAATAAATTTTAATATAATTAAAATTTTATATAATAAAGTACATATATTTTTAACAATATGACAATATCTATAACTCCCTCCACTAGAACATAATAGAATAAAATAGAATATGCTACGCCCTTCTAGAATGTAAACTTCGTAACAAGAGAGCAATCCCCAGCACTACTAACATAGAACCTAGCAAATAGTAGGCATTCAAATGAGATTTATTGAACGAATAGGTGGCTAAGCCCAGGGAAAGGAGTTGGCACACAGTAGGCGCTAACTCATGGCAGCTCTTACCATTGTTGAAAGTAAACCTACCCCTACCACCAACAGCAAGGTCAACACCATGGCCTCCCTGGGAAGGGTTGGATACAGGTGACACAGTTCTTGACGTGGGCAGCGTTCTGGCGCAGACATACCTGTTGGCACTGGTGACAGCCATCTGTCAGGGAGCTCACTGGATTACCTGAAAACCTTTCACCGCCTCCCCAGTCAGTTCAGCTGAGTCATTAAGATTGTGAAACACTCAGCCCAGCTGATCCATGGTCATGGTCATTGATAATCCACCCAAGATCACCCGGCCGGTAACATCATCGAGGGTGGGGAACTCGTCAGTGAGTGTAGTTTAAATCCACTTGACAAGTACGTGTGATGCCCTGCATACAGCAGGCTCTGAGCCGGGCATATAAGGCTCAGAGCATATGAGGCCCGGGGATATGGGGTCTACCATAAACAGGCGGATGCAGCCGCTGGCTTGGTAGAGTTTACCCTCCATAAATAAAGGCTGGATCATCTTTCTTTGGGGAGGAGACGATTGCCCCCACATAGGCTGGGACCTCTGCCTCCAAACGCTCCTTTCTCTGCCTTCCACGCTCCCACTCTCCCCTGCCTCAAGGATATCCAGGCACTGCGTCTGTAGAATGCAGGGCAAGGATGAGATCCGTGGTTGTCAGGGTAACACGAAGAAGAATAAGACCTGCCTCTGCCCCCAAAAGACCCGGCTCACACATTTTGGCTAGAAGGACACCCAACGCTGAGCATCCTGCCTCCCAGCCCACAGGTCCAAAGCATCTGTGGAGACGTACATGTGAGTGGAGTGCTGCTACGCTCCACCTGGGCTGCGGGAAGGTGTGGATACTGGTACACAAAGCTTAGAAGCCCAAGCAGATGCTGCGGGTCCCCAGAGTGCGGTAGAAGCCACCCATCCCAGAGCTGAGGAAGTCGCCACGTCTCGAGAGTTTGGGGGCCAGCTGGTATGTGAGCCTCCAGAGCCCACGAACTGCAGGGACCAGCGCACCCAGAAGCTGACAGGACCAGGTTGCAGAACTCCCAGGATAGGGGCAGGAGGGGGACTGGAAAACTCAATGTTGTGGAAACCTGGGTCGGAAATGCAATGAGCCTTTGGGGATGGAATTTAATGTTGTCTCGTAGCGTTTGTCCTCATTTAGGGCGACAGGATTGCATTTATTGTGGCTTCTCCCTCCGTCCCGGTTATATTTATTTTGGATTTATTCACTTATGGGTCTTGCAACAAGAAGTTGAAATGAGTAAATGTACTGTTTTTTTTTTCCTGAGCTACATTAATTTCAGAGTGAGATTTATCCTGCCTGCCGTTCCTTTTATGGTGACTGATGAGCTGCTGAGGCCCCACTAGAGGCTGCAACCAGACAGGTAAGGCTAGAGAGGTGGGTGGGAGTTCCCAGCAAGCCTGGGACCCAGGAATTTTTCAGCTGAGCTGAGTCATCAGTCCTAGGAGGACAGTTCCCCAATAGGAGTGTTATGGGGTAAAAGAATGAAGTCTCCATCCAACGGGTATTTTCCTCCAATGCCCATCACCTGGCCTGGTACCTAGTCATTATCACGGGTAAAACTGTGTCCCCTTCAAAAGGTCTGTTGAAACCTTAACCCCAGTGCCTGTGAATGTGACCTTACTTGGAAATAGCATTTTTTAAATATGATCAAGTTAAGTTGAGGTCATTAAAGTGGGCCCTAATCCAACACACTGGTATCCTCATTAGAAGAGGGAAATTTGGACACAGACACACAGGGGAAATGCCATGTGACGACGGAGGCAGAGACTGGAGTAATGCAGCTGTGAGTCAAGGACCGCCAGTCACCACCAGATGCTAGGAAGAGGCAAGGAAGGATTCTTCCCAGAGTGTCAGAGAGAACACGACTGGACACTTTGATTTAGGACTTCTGGCTTCCAGAACTGTGAGGGAATACATTTCTATTGCTTTAAGCCACTCAGTTTGCGGTACTTTGTGATGGCAGCCCTAGGAAACTAATAGAGTAGGGATATGTATTTGATGAATGAATGAATAAATGAATGAACGCATGAAAGAAAATCTTTACTATCAGCCCCTGCACTAGGTACTTGGAATGGAGAAGCCTAAGATATTCTTCTTCTTCTTTCAAGAAATTTATCTAATAGGTACTAGGATCCCTTTCCCATGGCCGTGGCCCTTTAGGGTCTGGAGTAACTTAGAAGAAGTCCAAGGTGTACCTGATTTGCGGGAACTTAGGAGATGCCTGTGTTCACACGAGACGCACAAACCCTACAGGCGCAAGGCAAGGAGCCTCCAAACCTCTCTCAAAGGCATGTGTTTTTGACCAAGTTGTAAGCAGCTCTGAGAAGCCCTTCTCCCAAGCCAGCCTTTCCAGTCTCTTTTTTGTTGGACATCACCCCCTCCTGCATCTCCTGGTTCTCTATGGCCTTAAGGTCCTGCACACCCCAGGGGAAATGAGAAAGCATTGAAACACACAGGGCGAGCCAGTGTCCAGACCTGGTAAGAAGAAGGACTAGAATATTGCTTAATGTGGAGCAGCCACAATCCCAGGCCACTGATGCTCAGGAGTCGGGAGCCCAGAATGTTCCCCAATGTGGCTTCAGTTTGCTCATACTTGGCCCAGTTGCTGTGCCTTTCCGACCCGCTCGCCCCACCTCTCCTGAGCCCCCCGTCTCTTACTCACCCTGCTGCCTGCAGGGAAGCCCCAGGGATGTCTCATGCCGTTGCTGTGGTCATAGAGCCCTGGGCAGCCAGCCCCGTCAGCTCGAAGTGACCTCACCCCACGGCCACCACTGCCACCTGCACCCGGTCACAACGCCCAGTGTCCAGGTGATGAGAGAGTGTTCACAAATGTATAAACAAGGATGTGTGAGTGAAAACCTGAGTGATTGGAAGGCTGGATTCGGGAACCAAGGAATGAATGAGGATGTTAGTGAGGGCTGAGCGAGTGAGTGAGTGAATGAATGGGGGTGGTAGGTGGGTGGAGAGATTGTCTTTTCTGTAAGGTGCCAGTGATTGTTCAAATCGGCCAATGTAACCTCAGGTCACCCAGAAGGTTAGGGTGCGAAGGATTTGAATGACTTAGTACCCAGTCCTCCAGAGGACTGCCCTTTTCCTTCGAGGTTAGATGTCGTGCTGGAGGAGAGGTCGGGCGCAGGGTGGGAGGGATGCTGGCCTCACAGGGACTACCTCTTCCACTGTTCCAGGAGCTCGCGGGAGTCAACATCATTCTTTTCCACGTGATCAAAAGCAAAAATAACTGTGACGTTGTCTCATGTTTCTCTCATTTCTCCTGGGGACTGGGCTCCTAGGGCATCTCTGTGCCCAGGTAGACCTGCTTAGGTGTTTACATAATAGCGTATCCTAACATGCACTTCTCACGCCAGGCTCATGCTTGCTTTGGGCAAATGGTTGGCAGGACTGGGGTTTTTTTTCTTACTGAATTGACGAGCAACTTAACCGAATTGAACAAATCGACAAGTGACTTCTGGGTTAGGTGGCTGCAGATTCTTCTTCTAAAGAAAAGACATGGCGGGCTTCCCTGGTGGCGCAGTGGTTGAGAGTCCGCCTGCCGATGCAGGGGACACGGGTTCGTGCCCCGGTTCGGGAAGATCCCACATGCCGCGGAGCGGCTGGGCCCGTGAGCCATGGCTGCTGAGCCTGCGCGTCAGGAGCCTGTGCTCCACAACGGGAGAGGCCACAGCAGTGAGAGGCCCGCGTACGGCAAAAAAAAAAAAAAAAAAAAGAAAGAAAAAGAAAAGACCTGGCATTGTTGTTTATAGTAACAAGCTAGGTTTCTACAGTCTGACCCCCACCCCGACCGCTAATGCTTCTCCGCCCACCCCGTTGCCTGCCTTGACGTCTTGCTGCTGCTGGCGGAGGCGGGGGAGGAACTGTGCTGAGTCTGCCCGTCACTCTCTCCCTCCTCTGCACCATCGCCTGCCATGGCCCCGCTGCCCAGAACCCCTTCTTCTTTTCCACAAACCTGAATGTTGCACACCTATCCCCTTTATGAGTGTGTGATTCTCAGTATCCGTTTTTACTGCTACCTACAGTGTACCTGCCCTCAATGAAATAATAATAATAATATAATAGACTAACATTTACTGAACATTTGCTCTAGTCACTGTACTAATCACTCCGCCTATATTATCACATTGAATCCTCTCAATAAACCCACGGGGCAGATGCCCATTTTACAGATGAGGAAACCAAGGCCCAGGGGCATTAACTAACTTGCCCAATGGTACAGAGCTAGCAAGGGGCTGAACAGGATTTAAGCTCAGGAATGTTGTAGGACCTGAGCCATTAATCCCAACGCTCCTTCAAGTGTTGCCTAAAACGTTGCTTTCTCTGGGGATCTGCTTCATCTTCCCTCCCTTTTCTTCCCTCCCTGAGTTCCCGGCACCACAGGTACACCTCTACAATACACCTCACTCCGTGGACATGCCTTGCATGTATGGTGGTTAATTGTTAACTGGCTGTGAATTCCTCGGGGACAGAGAGTGTGTTGGACTCATGGCTGCGCCCCAATATGCTGGCATGTTGCCAGGGCTCGCATTTCATGCTGGTGGCGAATCCCCTCATGGCCCCTGGGCCTGGGCTGGCACATAACAGCCGGAGACAGCCCATCAGGGACTGGAGTCACAGCCGGTCCTTGTCAGAGGTCGCTGGTAGCAGCTCACCCAGCTTCAGAAGCCCAGGAGGCGTGTGGGCTTGATGGCCGGGCAGTCCAGCGTGGCTAGCTTCCGGGCTCAGAAAGGCCTCTCAGCTCTGCACCTCCCTCTTCGCTTTTCTACACACAGGCGGATTCTTCCCATGAAGCCTCAAGGTTCAACTCCTGGGCCCAAGTCCATAGAGAAGAGCAATCCCAGGCCTGCCTCTCCGCAGCCTAGGCTGAGGCATGTCTCTGGAGCTGATCCAGCGTCAGTGAGCAGAGTCGAGGTGCATTGACAGGCTCGGTTTAGACCATGTGTCCACCCAAGCACCAGGCCGAGGACCAAAGACGAGGGAGACGTGGCTTCCCCGCCACCCGGGGAGGGGAGGGCGTGGCCTTGCTGATGGTGAAGCTGAGTCCCCATCTCAAACCTGGGCTGTCCCTTTGCACTCTCAATCCTGTGACACCGTCTCGCAGAGGGAGCCCACAGGGTGCCCTCCGGATCGCAGCTCTGAGTTACGAATCAAAGGCCAGGGCTCTGGCCCTCTGGGTACTGGGACAGGCAGTTCGGGCTACGGGTAAAATCACCTTTGGGTTTTTGTCTACCTTTACCTGCTTGTATCTGTGGTATATACGGAACTTCAGCAGAGAAACTGACCAATTAGAGGGTGAGAGTCACCAACTGGTAATCTGGTCCAGTCCATTCCGGTTGAGGGTCCAGGTGGGAGAGATGGAAACAAGCCTGCAGTTAGGAAGAGAGGCCTGTCCAGAAAATTCATCCTTCACATCTCAGCTGCATGATAATGAAACACACCTCCTTAGGAGGTAGTTAAGGCTTGGTCAAATGAGGTATGCCCGCAGGCTGGATGGCCATCTGACCAGAATGCTTTAGTGCTTAGATGCAAATGGGATTCATTTCATATGCCAATCCAATCAATTGGTGGTGGGCACTCTGAGTATTAGATGTTTTAAAAATTGGATTTTGAGATGAAGTTCAGCTGATCAGGAAAGAGTTCCGTCATTGATTGGTGATGTTTGCAATGGACACAGGAGGGGTAGGTGGCGGCACGAGCATTTCAGATTTCTAATCCTGCTGTAGAAGGGGCATGGGGTAGAAGGCTGGGCTCTAGATCCTACAAGGTCTTGGAAATCCTTTGGTTTTGTAACTGCATCTTTTGAACCCCTTGCAGAGCAGGTTAAGTCAGAATTAACATTTTCAGTAGGCAGATTAGACATCTAAAGCTCAGAGAGTTTACCTTTGATCTAGAGTGCCAGTGCCAAGCCAGCAATGCGGGATGGGAGTCTCCTGCCTAGCCAATCCCGGATCCTATGTGCATGCCAGAAACTTCTGGCAGCAAGCGGGACTTGAACCAGTTGGGTAGCCCTGGGCTTCTGTCCTAATACAACCATTTATGTGCTGTAGAACCCAGGGCGATTCACTTCACCTCTCTGAACTCTGTTTCCTCAACTGAGACATGGGTGACAGTATGCGTAAAATGATGCCTACCTTAAAAATGTATTGGGGCTTCAGACAAAGACGGAGTAACAAAGATTGGATTTACCCTCCTGCCCAAAGCAACAACCCAAAAAAACCCAGACAAAATATGCTGAACAATGGTTTTCAAGACACTGGGCATCAGAGAAGGAAGGAGCTTAATCCCTGAGAAACAAGAAACAAGAGGCAAGTCCTTCACCTGCCACGCTCACTACCGTGAGAGAACTTCCAGACTGTGGGCGAGGCAAAGATTGCTTAGATACGGCACCAATAACATGATCCAGTAAAGAACCAATTGAAAAATTGGGCTTCATCAGCATGAAAAACTCATGCTCTTTTTTTTTCTTTTTTTTTTTTCCGGACGCACAGGCTCAGCGGCCATGGCTCATGGGCCCAGCCGCTCCGCGGCATGTGGGATCTTCCCGGACCGGGGCATGAACCCATGTCCCCTGCATCGGCAGGCGGACTCTCAACCACTGCGCCACCAGGGAAGCCCAAAACTCATGCTCTTTGAAAAATACTGTTCTGAGAATGAAAAGACAAGACAAAGACTGAGAAAAATATTCACAAATCATTTATCGCTAAAAGACATATCTGGAATACGTAAAGAATTCTCAAAACGCAACAATAAGAAGATAAGCTACCCAGTTAAAAGTGGGTAAAAGTTGTGAACACACATTTCACTAAAGAAGATATCTGGATGGCAAACAAGCACACACACAAAAATGCCCAACATTATTTGGCATTAAGGAAATGCCAATTAAAGCTGTGAAGATACCAACGTACTTATTAGAATGGCTAAACGTGAAAGAGCGATGATACTGAGTATTGGTGAGTAAGTGGGGCCGCAGGAGATCTCATACACTGCCAGTGGGAATTTGAAATGGTACAAAAACTACAGAAAGCAGTTTGGTGCTTTGTTAAATTGAACGTGCACCCACCATGTGACCCAGCCATTCCTACGTGTTTACCCAAGAGTGAGGAAAGCATGTACTCATACAAAGACTCTCACGTACATGTTCATAGCACCTTTATTCATCATCATCAAAAATGGGAAAGATCCCATGTCTATCAACAGGGGAATGGACCCAGAAACTGTAGAATAGTCACAAGATGAAATATTAGCCATCAGTAAAAAGAACAAACTGCTGACACATGGTACAAAGTGGTTGAATCTCAAAATAACTATACTGAGTGAAAGAAGCCACACAACAAAACAGTCTGTACTGTGGGATTCCATTTATGTAAAACTCTAGAGAATGAAAACTAATCTATAGTGACAGAGAGCAGATCAATGATTGCCTGGGGCTGGGAGGGATGGTGAGGAGGGGAAAAGGGAGGAATTTACAGAGGTTCGCAAGGAAACTTTTGGAGAGTGATGTGTATTTTCGTTGTCTTCATTGTGGTGATGGTTTTATGGGTATATACATGTCAAAATATATCCAATGTATCACTTTAAAGATGTGCAGTTTCTTGTGGGTAAATTATGATTCAATAAAGCTATTATCAAAAGGGAAAAAAACAAAAGTTTATTGAAGTTTTTAAATGATGTAATATGCAGTGGCTCCCCATTCATCTCTATGGTGTTGTTGGGACTTTCACTACTGAAGGTGGAGACAAGGGGGAGGGGGAGGGCAGGGGGGGTTCTCACGCCAATGCCCTTTACCGGCTTTGTCCAAACCATCAAGCACAGACCAGGGCCAGACAAGTCCCTCCTCTTTATTATTCTGCTCCCATGCAGGAGGCCCTGCAATACGCTGGCACACAGTTCATCGAGTGGAGGGCTAGTAAGAGAGAAAGTGGCCAGGGACACGGAGGGGAGGACCTCTTGGAGGGATTGAAAGGCCAGGCTTGGCCTGGGCCTGACTCTCATGGCAAAGACCCCAGGGTAAGGCCACCTGCTCCCCTTCTCCAGAGGAGAAGACCTACTGATCCTAGGTCTCTCCCCACCCAGCATCCCCAGCACCCAGGTATGTGAAAGACGTATTCACCTGAAAAGGCTGCTGATGGCTCATGTCATACAGGTAGGATGCCCACTGACCCCCAACTGCAGGGCTGGTCCAGGCGGCACCTCTAGGCACTCCTTGGAGTATGAGCTCCTCGGAGCCCAGACAGATGGATGAGATTCAGGAAGCGAGTTTAAAGGTGAGAGCAAGAGCTTTAAAGCCAGAGAGCAAATCCTGACCCAATATGCTGATTCTCCTCGGAGAGCCTCAGTGCCTCATGGGTAAAGGGGGTAAAATACACTCTTTGGAGGGTTGTTGTCAAGATAAAATGCCAATCATTTCTGTGGAAGAGTGGGATGAGTCTGTATCCAAGAAGAGGTGCTGTAGGCAGCTGAAAAATACCCCCCCACACAAAAGATACCCCCATCAAACCCCCAAACCTGTGACGTAATCTTATTTGGAAAAAGGGTCTGACAGATAAGATTAAGAAATCTTGAGATGATCCAGGAGTATCTGAGTAGGCCCTAAATCCAATGATGTGTCCTTTATGAGAAAAACAGAGGGATTTGAAACCGACAGAGGAGGAGAAGGGGGTGTGGAGATGGAGGCAGAGACTGGAATGATGCAGCCTGAAGCCGAGGAGTGCTGGCAACCACCAGGAACCGGAAGAGGCAAGAAGACTCTGCCCTAGAGCCTCCGGTGGGAATGTGGTCCCGCAGATACCTTGATGTTGGACCCTGGCCTGCAGAACTCTGACAAAATTAATCTCTGTTGTTTTAAGCCATCCAGTTTGTCAATTTGTTATGGCAGCCGCAGAAAAGCAATAGGGGTGCTTTGAGATAAAACAGAAAGGAGCCCTAATAGCTAGTCCCCTAATAGCCAGGCTCCCCTATAGCCAAACCAGGGTTTCCCAAATTCAGCACCACTGACATTTTAGGCCAGATCATTCTTTGCTATGGGATTGTCCTGTAGGATATGAGGAGTATCTCTGGCCTTTACCCCCTACATGCCAGCAGCTACATTACACCCTCCCCATGACAACCAAAAATGTCTCCAGATGTTAGCAAATGTCCCTTGGGGGAAAAAAATCACCCCCAACTGGAATGGTAGAAACACGTTTTAGGCCAGCTCATCTGCCTCAATTTCAGCAACTAGACAAAGGAGTCTGGGGGCTGGGGGGTACTACAGACATCTACCTCACAGGACTTTCTCTTCAACAAAAATTGATTGAGTACCCATGTGCCAGGCCCTGGGGCCACAGCAGTGAACTAAACAGATATGATGTCTGCTTCATGAGTTACAGTCTAGTGAGTTGTTTTGAGGGTAAGGTAAAACAAGACATTGAAACAACCTGATGCAAGCCTGTCCCGTAATATGTACTCCACAAACACCTCCCTTTTAAGTTATTAATCATTTAAGCATTGGTTTCATTTTTAGCATAATCCTAATTAGCCTTATAAACACTTAACAGAATGCCTGGCATAGAGTAAGGTCAAGATAAGACAGAAATGAGATGAACTTATTTGCAAAGCAGAAAATAGAAACACAGATGTAGAGAAAAAACGTATGGTTGCCAAGGGGGGAAGGGGGGTGGGGTGATTTGGGAGACTGGGATTGACATATATACACTATTGATACTATGTATAAAATAGATAACTAATGAGAACCTACTGTATAGCATAGGGAACTCTCCTCAGTGCTCCGTGGTGACCTAAATGGGAAGGAAATCCAAAAAAGGGAGGATATATGCATAGCTGATTCACTTTGCTATACAGTAGAAATTAACACAACATTGTAAGGCAACTATACTCCAATAAAAATTAATTTCAAAATTGTGGTATATTCATAGAGTGAATACTACTTGCTAATAAAAAGGAATGAACCATTGATATAGGCAATGACTTGACTGAATCTCACAAAGTTTGCTGACTGAAAGAAACTAGACACAAAAGAATACACACTGCACACTTCCGTTTACATAAAAATAAAAATGGCAAAATCTATGAATTGAATTTAAAAAGTGATTGTGGAGTTGGGATGAGAGAACTGACCAGAAAGGAGCAGAAGGGGATTCTCTGAGGTGATGGAAGTCTTCTGTATCTTGGTTTGGGTGGTGGTTACATGGGTGTAAACAATTGTGAAAACCACATTGAACGGCACTTAAGATCTGTGCATATTCTTGTATGTGATGATATCTTAATTTTTGAAATGTAATAAAGGAGAAACACGGGGAAAAAAAGATAAGACAGAAATGGTGGTGATAAAATAAAGGCTATGTGGAGAGTACCTAGCACAGTGCCTGGCCCACTGTAGGCAGCCAGCCGATACCGGCTTCTTTCCCACTCCTCCAGAGGCACGTAGGAGTCAGTAGAATATTTTGGATGGGAGTCCAGGTCTCCTGCCTCACAGTCTAGAATAATCTGTCTCGTTGTATCATTCACCGAAGTCCCACACTACCCTCTGTACTAGCCAGGCTTTTACAGCAGTAATGCTGTGTAATAAACAGCACAAACTCTCAGTGACTTCCAGCCATAAGCATTTGTTCTCATACTCATGGAGCTCAGCTTGGCTACGGTTTGGCCATGGTTTGGCTGGTCCAGGCTGGACCCAGCTGGGCTGCTCTACTCCAGCTGCAGGTTGGGCTCAGATCTGACCCCTGGATGGTCATTCTGAAGCCTAGTCTGAGGAGCAGTGGCCACCCTTGGCACCTTCTGCTTCTGTCAGGTCATAAGAGCACAAGAGATGAAGCCAACTGACATACCCGTATTTAAAGCCCCTGCTTGGCTCATGTCTGCCAACTTTGCATTGGTCAAAGCAAGTCACATGGCCAAGCTCCTCGTTGCCGGATGGGGACGCTCTACCACGGTGGGAGGAGAACAATATCTGATTGTCTGCTGAACAGTAACCCAAAGTGTCCCACCTCCCTCCAGGAAGGACCTGAATTAACATGCCTGAGGCTTAGAGAAATAAAATGATTAGGCTGAAGAGGGAGGACCGGCAGGTCCAGGAATGGGCAGAGGACCCTGAAGGAAAACAGAGGGGACAGGGAAGGAGCAGAAAGTGATGGGGGATGAAAATGCACGAGCTGGAAGTGTCACTCAGAGCCCCAGAGCCTGGGCTGCACAAGTCCTGATCCAAGAGGCTGGCTGTCTCTTGCCTCTGGTGTCCTCTTTCTACAGCTGCCCTGCAACCAGCCAGCTCAGGACCACAGAGGTTCACTTCGCACGCATCTGTTATCAATATCTAATTAAATCTAATTGGGGGACAGAAAAGGAGAGAGGAAGAAAATGCAGCCAAAATAATAAATAGGGTCTAACTGGATGGATCACCCCTTGACCACAGGCCGGGCAGAGCTCCCAGGCCAGGAGCTGAAACCCACAGGAAGTTGTTCCATTGCCGGAATTAACCTATGTGGGTTTCAGAAATCACTGGAATAGGCTCTGTGTCAATATCATGCGTTGTGATGCAAAGGCCATAGACCTCCTTTCCCCCCAATACCACCGCACCCTCACTGACCCCACTTTAGTTGAAAATGCCACAACCCCTTGAGCAGTCCCTTGGGTTCAGCGTCTCCCTCTGTAGGTAAGATATGGAATTGCAACACCTCAAACCACATTTTGCCCTGAAAGGGTCCTTTGTCATTTACTAGTTTTTCCATCCCAGATTCCTCACCGGTGAAACTTAACAGATATATATCATGTGCATACACTGTATCAGACACCTTCACTAGCACTGGGATGCAACAGTGAGCAACATGCCTACGCACTCAGATCTTGAGGTCTAGTACAGGATGCAGACATTGAAACAGCCAATGAATACATTCTCTGACCAGTGCTATGCCAGGATGCACAGGTTGTGTGGGAACACAATGATGGGGCATCGGTGATCAGAGCATACTTCTTGGAGGAGGTGACATCTAGCTGAGACTGCAGTACTGAGTGGGTGTTGGCCAGATGAAGAAATTAGAAGAAGGGGCAAGGGGAGGGGGAGTCAGGAGACGTTCCAGGCAGATGGGGTAGCTGTGCTTGCATCATAGGGACCTCATATGCCAAGTGCCTGGCCCAGGGCCTGGCACACAATAGGAACTCAGAAAGGGCTAGCTCTCTTTACCCATATGTTTACACTTGACTATTGTACGACTTCCCAACTGCCCTTTGAGTTGGATGGCGAAGGGACTCATCCCTTCATTCATCCATGTAGGGAAACCAGAGCTCAGAGGAGATGAACCTGCCCATGGTCACAGAGTGAGCTAGGAGGGGGCTGGCCTCCCACAGGAACTGATCCCAGGAGTCAGAAGACTTGGGTAGTGGTCTTGGCTCTTCAGGAAACAACCACCTCTCCTTGGCAGGCTGCTTCCCGTGTCTGGCTTTGGTGTTCCTGGTTGGAATATGGGTGGGGGCTGCACTGAAGCAACGGGGCCCCTTCTAGCCCTGATGCTCTGAGATGCTAAGATCCACTGCAAAGAACGACGACCTGAGGCTGCCATGAAGAAATGAGGCTCTCTCCCACCCACCATGGTTGGGCGGCGGACACTTCCTCCACCTCTCCCCACTTCCTTCGACCCTTAAGAAAAGAAAGGCAGGTGAAGAGAAAGCCAGGTCAAGGTCTCTGGAAGGCAAAGCCATGCCATCACAGCCTGGAATATTGGAAGTAAACCACCCTCCACAAACCTGTTGCCCATCCTCGCACCGCCCAGTATTCCTGGGTGGCCTGATATAATCCCTTAACCTCCCCCAGCCTCAGTTTTCCCATCTGTATATGAGGAAAGGCATTGTCACTTCTCCCCCTATAAAGATAGCCATAAACTTCTTCTCCTATAAACGTAGCCATAACAACTCTGTGAAAACCATGAGCACCTGGGGAATTGAAGGCAGGAGAGCCGGTGTGGGGGGGGTGCAGAAACCTGCAGGCTTCTACACGGGGGAGGCGGAAGTTCAGGTAGGGCTTGACCAGTAGTTTGGGTTGGAACAGGTGGGGAGGGGTGGTATTCTGCAGCCTCCTTGGGAAATCTGATAATTTTCTAAACTAATTAATTTGTAATTGTGATAAAATACACAAAGCACCACATTTACCATTTTAACCATGTTTACGTGTCCGGTTCAGTGGCATTCCACACATTCACATTGTTGTGTAGCCATCTCCACCCTCCAACTGCAGACCTTTTTTCATCTTGCAAAACGGAAACTCTATACCCACTGAACACTAACTCCCCAATCTTCCCTCCCCCAGCCCCCGGCAATCATGATTCTACTTTCTGTCTCTATGAATTTGATTGCTCTAAGTACATCATATGAGTGTAATTGTACAGTATTTGTCCTTTTGTGACTCTCTCGTTTCACTTAGCATAATGTCTTCAAGGTTCATCCATTTTGCAGCATCTGTCAGCATAAAATCTTATAATGTTGCAGGTCCTGGGAGCTACCTGGAATGGATGGATGGATGGGTGGATGGATGGAAGGAAGGAAGGAAGGACAGAGTGATGGATGGATGGGTGGATGGATGGACGGATGGACAGATGCTAGTGGGGCAGATGGATGGATTCATGCATGGTTGGATGGACAAATGGATGGTTGGGGAGATGATTGAACGGATGGAAGGATGAATATCAGTGCTGGTATTTAGGTGGGTGGATTGACAAAGAGGTAGTAAACCAGGATACAATCCAACCCTGGAGTAGCTCGGAGCTACTCCAGGAGGAAAAACACTCCCTAGACTCTGTCACAGGGTCCACCCAGGACCACACCCAAAATCCTACCGGGAGGGCATGACAATGCGAGCTGAAGACATCACAGATGCCGCCAGCCTTCACAGCAACCCTGCAGCCAAGTCATGAGGGCGGATGAGAGGAGGAGGAAAGAGGATCGAGGTGCTCCAGACAGAGGGTGCACACGTGCAGAGGTGCAGAGGCAGGAAAGCACAGGACAGAGAGGCAATGCTCATTTAAAGAAGTAACTCTCGGCCTCTGGAATAGAGGGGACCTGGGTTTAAATCCAGGCATGGCTAGTGATTAACCATGCCAGGCGCGTTGCTTCACCTCTCTGAGCCTCAGTTTCCCGAGCTGCGAAATGAGGGTTTTGATGGCATCAAGCTTTGAGGATCCCGTAAGAACATCAAGGATGAAGCTCAGAGTAAACTTGCAAGAAAATGTCATCTCTTCTTAACTCCTCTCCCACCCCCAGGCCCCTTCCCTTCTGGGGGCATTCACTGGCTGAGGCCAGTCTGGGAGGGGTGTCGCTACACTGCACAGGGGACCAAACCCCAGGGCAGCTGTGCAGGTGGCTTCCTCCTGAGATGCCACCTCCACTGCCGACTGGCGGAGGCTTCTCCTCCCCTCTCACCCCCTTATTACTCTAACATGTACCTGCCATCACTTTATTCATGAAGATTTGCATTGATTTTGTTATAAGCCGTTATTATTTCAGCTTGTGGAAAAAATAACATTGATCCCCTGCCTTGTCATTTGTCTCTGAGCTGAAGGGTCCACTAATGGTTTCCCCAAAGATTTATGTTGGGGGGCAGGGGATGTGGCTCCAGTCACCGACTCCAAGCCACAACCTTCCCTCTCTGGATTTTCTTTGGTAACTTTGACCCTTTGGTTTAAAATGGGCCAGTTCAGTGACTGCAGCCCAGGAGCCCTGCCAGCTGTCACCTGCTTACTGCAGGGAAAGGAAGGAGAGAGGAGGACAGAAGAGCTGAGAAGGGAGTAACGATGGGGCAAAGAGGAGGCCTGTTCAGCAAAAAAGTTAGGAAAATAACATTCACCAAGCATCCTCCATGCATTAGGCACTTTGAACGTTTCTTTCCTTATGTGAACCTCATAATAATAAAACTGGTATCATCAGCTCCATTTACCATGAGGACAGTGAGGTTTGGAGAGGTTGAACAACATGTAGAGAATCACAGAATATACCAGGGACCGAGCCAGTATTATAGCCTAGATGTGGCCGAGACACCATTCCCTCCCCTGGGCACCCTTGGCGGGGTGGTTGTGCCATTGACAGTTTCTGGCCAGTAGGATTGGGCAAGGTAACGTCTGTCACTTCCAGGCATGGCCCTTAGAAACATCTCTCTTCCTCTGCTTGGAGACCAGGGACAGTGTGGCTGGAGGATGGAGAAGGGTGACTCAGGCACCATCAGATTGCAATGCAAATAAGGAATAAACAATTGTACAAAATCACTAAGACGGAGCAGTTTGCATTAACAGATATTGACATGTGCCAGCACCATGGTAAACATTTTGTATTATTTCCTCATCTCAACCTCACAACAACCCCGTGTGGTAAGCATTACTATTACAGATGAGGAGACCGACACCACAGAAGTAATTTACCTGTTCAAGGTCACACAGGTAGTAAGTGGCACGATCAGGATTCAAACTCAGGCCATGTGTTGTTTACACCTGGCGTTGCTTTTCCATCTGTCTTGCCAGAACATTCCCTATTCCCCTGGAAGGAGGCAGAACGAGTGGGAACTGGGGCAACAACTGTGACAGGTGCCAACATCCTGGTTCATGATCCCTCATTTTTGTGCACTATTTTCACACACATCACTTCTTTTCATTACACGTGCCCCAGACGTTATGCATTAAGGAGCTGACAACAAGTAGAAACCCTGTGGCGAATCTTGCCATGAAGGTGGTTGCTCTCATCCTCATCCAGCACGGAGCTGTGTGATCTTTGGATGAGCACCGTCCCTCTCTTGTCCTCCATTTCACCACATGCAAAACAATGGGAAGGTGAACAAGGTAAGCTCCAAGGCCCAGCTATAGCCAGGGCAGAAATGTGCATTTCCAAGAACAGTGGGGCTTAGCTAGAGGTGCTTAGGAGCGTGGTAAGCCCCGTTCCAGAACCAGGCTCTTGCCTACGGAGATCAACTTGTTTCAGAGAAAACTGTGGTCTCGTTGGCAAAATAATTCCCTCAAGAATTGGGTAAGCTTTCCTTCTATTTGCTTCCAGTCAGCACCATGTACAAGTAACCACAACCAAAATTTCTTCTAGGTATATTTTTTCTGTTTAAAAACTCTTCTTTCCAAATACCATACGATATTACTTATATGTGGAACCTAAAATATGACACAAATGAAGTTTTCTACAAAACAAAAAAAATCCCTCACAGATATAGAGAACAGACTTGTGGTTGCCAAGAGGGAGGGGATTGGTAGAGGGAAGGATTGGGAGTTTGGGATTAGCAGATGCAAACTATTATATATAGAATGGATAAACAACAAGGTCCTACTGTATAGCACAGGGAACTATATTCAATATCCTGTGATAAACCATAATGGAAAAGAATATGTAAAAGAATATATATGTACAACATAGTCACTTTGCTGTACAGCAGAAATTAACATGACATTATAAATCAACTATACTTCAATAAAAGTTTTAAAAAATAAAATAAAATAAAAATAAAAACTCATCTTTCATTTCCTGGTATCTTTTTCTTGTTCCAACCCAGACGAGCCCTCCTGGGGGCCACCTGGGACAGTAGGTTTGGGTGAGGAGGCAACAGTCTGATCTGACTTTGGCTGCCATATTCTATCCTACAGTCTGGCTTGAGGTGCATGAGAAAAGGTTGGGGCTTCAGTCTTCTCTCCTGCCTATTAAGACTTCCTCCTCCTAATCTTGTTTTATAAGTAGCCTGAGATCATCTCTCTCATAGGATCTGCTAAACATGAAAGAATCAGCCAATACATATTACATTCTGAGTTACAACGGACCTGCTAGAGTTACAGACACTGCTGGCACATGATCTGCCTTCAAGGAACCCCAGGCAATATCAGATGTCTATCATAACAAGGGCCACCATCATCCTATTCTGAGATACCTCCAGCCTTAACACCTGCCCCCTGGCCACTAAGCCAAAGCTTCATAGTTTATGTTTTGTTATGGAAGCACAACAGTCTGGTACCAAAGTTGGTTTTAGTTAAGATAACAGACTCAGTTGCTGTAACAAAAGTCAAAGGAACAGTGCTTTAAACAAGATGGAAGTTTCTGTCTTGGATAACAGTTGATCCAGGACTGATAAGATAGCTTCACAATGTCAGAGTCAAGGCCTCCCTCAACTTTAGTGCTCTGTTTTTGTCCACATGGCCCAGCATTCTCACCAGCAGGCAGAGGGGGTGAGAGAGGGAGAGAGAGGGAGAGATATCCCCTTTTCTTTTAAGGGCATGACCTGGAAGTTGATCCCATAACTTCTCTTAAATCTTATTGGTCAGAACATACTCAAATGGCCACACCTAGTAACACGGGACTATGGGAAATGTAGTTTCTATCTGGTGACCATGTGCCTTGCTAAAATTCACCAATTCTATTACTAGAAGAAAAAAAAGAAAAAGAAATTAACATTGGAGACAATCATCTGCAACAAAGTCAGCATTCCACAGATAGGGGAATGGAAGCTCAGAGAAGTTAAATAAGTCATTCAAGTTTGCACAGCTAGCAAAAGTGATAGAACCAAATCTCACCCCAGCAGTCAGTCTAGAGCCCATGCACAAAGCTACAACAGTTGTCTGCCTCATCAACATATGGAATGCTCCACAGATGTAGAAAACAAACTTACGGTTACCAAAGGGGAAAGGGAGTGGGGGAGGGACAAATTAGGAGTTTGGGATTAGTAGATACAAACCACTATATATAAAATAGATAAACAACAAGGTCCTCCTGTACAGCACAGGGACCTATATTCAATATCTTGTAATGAACCATAATGGAAAAGGATAAGAAAAAGAAAATGTGTATATATATATATATATATATATATATATATATATATATATATATATATGTATGTATAACTGAATCACTTTGCTGTACACCAGAAACTAACACAACATTGTAAATCAACTATAGTTCAATTTTAAAAAAATTTTAAAAACACATATAATGTTCCTAAAAGAGTGCTCAAAAGTAATAGGAGTTCAGTAAAGGTTATTTTCCCTTTTCCCCTGACCCTAGATAGCCAGATCCTTAAAGAAAAGAAAAGAAAAGAAAAAAAAAAGCTGCCACTACCACCACCTAGGTACGTTACGTTTTTGAAAAGGAAGTGCAGAGAAAATGATTTCTGAAACGTGATAGGAGGGTTTAGCCAAGTGACATCACGGGTCTTTGGGTATCTTGGGAAAAGAGTATATAACTGTGTTTCTCAAGTGTGCTTCACGAAGCACCCACTTGACTTAATCAGGGTTGTGTGGAACCCAGGGATCTGCATTGATCTTGATGTGCACCAACGTTTGACAACCACAGGTTTGAAGTTTACACAAGGTATATGGCACGTGGTTTTATGTGGCGTGGTTGCAGGTGGCAGCAAGGCAGGTTAAATCCAGCTTCTGGCTTTTGAGCCAGATCAGCCTGAGTTCAGATTCAAGCCCTACCGCCTGCTGGCTTTGTGAGTGTGGACAGATCACTGCAGCTTTAGTATCGTCGGTTTTCTCGTCTGTATAATGGGCGTAAAAATGCCTGCCTCACAGGATTGTTCACATAGGCAGCAAATATGTATTGAGCACCCACCTCGTACCGAGTACTACTGGAGGCATTAAACAGAACAAACAAAACCCCTTCACTCGTGGAGCTTATGTTATGGTGGGGAGACAGAAAGCAGACAGGAAAGATATGTAAAATGTGCAGTATGTCAGAGGGTGCTGTGTTGCAGAGAAAAACGAAGCAGGGAAAGGCCATAGAAACTGTGGCAGGATGCAGATTTAAAGCAGGTGTCCAAGGAAGCCTTCACAGAGAAGACGACATTTAAGTGAGTCACACAGATATTCAGAGAGCAGAAACATTTCCAGGGGAGGGATCAGCATGGCTCTGAGGCAGGATCAGACCTGGTGCGTTTGAGCCACAGCAAGGGAGCTGGTGTGGCTGGAGGGGAGAGAGCAAGGTGGGCAGAGCGGGGAGGGGAAGCAACGCGGGGCCAGATGAGGAAGGGCATCCCAGAGGTTGTGCTGGCCTCGAGCGTATTGTTGATGAAACAGAAGCCGTTGGAAGGTTCTGTGCAAAGAAGTGACATGATTGGCTTATACGTTAACAGACTCTTTCTGACTGATATGCAGAGAATGTTCCCAAAGAGGCAAGCGGGAAGCAGGAAGCTATTGTCCAGGGAAGAGAGAAAAAAGCAGAGGAAATGAGCAGACATGCTGTGTGCAGCGCCTGGCTGGTGCTCCAGCACTGGCTCCCACTCTAGCTCCCCGGGGCTCATCGTACCCACCCCACAGCCCCGCCAAGAAGAGGAAGACAGACGCAGGCTCCTGCTTGTAGGAGGCATGTCTGCCCAGCCCCGTGGAAACCTGCAAGCCTTTCTCTGAAGCTTGAGGCTCTCATGGCAACCTGGGCTGGGCTGTGTGCATGGTGAAGGGGATACGGCAGTGTTTCCCGTATCCAGAGCTCTCACGTGGAAGCATCATCTCAGTGGAATTCCTCTGCCAACACAAGCACAGGGAATTAGCATAAATTCCTCTTGCAGTCACTTTGAGGGGCTACAGACCTGATCCCGGGAGGGACACTAGAGCTCCCATGATATAGGGAGGCTTCCATGAGGATCCCATCATGTGTCTCTGCTTTGGCTCTTTGCAGCCACAACATATGGCAGACACGCCCTCACCCCACATCCCAGGAGGGGAGGAGGAGAGTCTGGGAAGAGAGAGGGCTATTGGCTGCGTACCTGCCCAAGCACCTGTGTGGTACTTTAGGAACGTATGCCTGTTGGTCTGTATGTCTGTGTGTCAGGTGGGGAGTGGGGTGAGCTTCCTCTTCTATTTCCTGGCTCACCTGTGTGTGTGCACGGCTGCACATAGGTGTCTATTTCTTTCCACGTGTATGCTTATGCATAGAGGCATACATGTGTGTGTATCAGCGGGTGGGTCTGTGCATGCCTACACATCTGGGTGTGCATCTGTATTTTGATATGTATGGGGCCATGTTTGTGTGTGCACATGGTGCCTCTAAGGCGTGTCTTTGTATTTGCATGTGCCCACGTGTGTGTATTCCTGTGTGCATTCATGCCTCCGTTCTGTAGAAATGCAAGAATGTACACGCAGGCCCACACCTCCAGGTGCCTAGCCCTTCCCCCCTGGGACCCTGCCTGTCTCATTAGTAGCTTGAAGGGCCCCCTATCCCCTGGGGAGACCTGAGGTTAGGTGGACAGCTGAGGCACATGAAGCCTTTGACCAATTCCAATTTTTTCCTACTTGGGAAGCATCTGCAAGGACTGGGTTCAGGGCTGGTCCACAGAGCAGCATCTTTATGCCAAGGAGGAGAAGAAGAGGAAGGAGAGAAACACCAGAGGAGCAAGAGAAGATATGCAGGTGACAAAAAGAGTCATGCACCCCAGTGTTCACTGCAGCACTATTTACAATTGCCAGGACATGGAAGCAACCTAAGTGTCCATCGACAGATGAATGGACAAAGATGTGGCACATATATACAATGGAATACCCAGCCATAAAAAGAAATGGAGTTATCTGTAGTGAGGTGGATGGACCTAGAGTCTGTCATACAGAGTGAAGTAAGTCAGAAAGAGAAAGACAAATACCGTATGCTGACACATATATATGGAATCTAAAAAAAAAAAAAAAAAAAAAACGTTCTGAAGAACCTAGGGGCAGGACAGGAGTAAAACACAGACATAGAGAATGGACTTGAGGACACGGGGAGGGGGAAGGGTAAGCTGGGACGAAGTGAGAGAGTGGCACGGACATATATACACTACCAAATGGAAAATAGATAGCTAGTGGGAAGCAGCCGCATAGCACAGGGAGATCAGCTCGGTGCTTTGTGACCACCTAGAGGGGTGGGATAGGGAGGGTGGGAGGGAGACGCAAGAGGGAGGAGATGTGGGGATATATGTGTATGTATAGCTGATTCACTTTGTTACACAGCAGAAACTAACACAACATTGTAAAGCAATTATACTCCAGTAAATATGTTTTAAAAATTTAATAAAATATATGCAGGTGAGGGGAAAAGGAGAGAGGGGGAAGAAAGAGGAACAGGTAGAGAGAAAGGGAACCAACTGAATAAAGAATGGTTCTGAACGACATGTCCCCAAACTTACTAGTTGAAAAATTCTACCAAATTAGGTAACAGGTGTTGGGAACTTCTAACACCCTTCTTATTAGAGAAGACACCCTTCGTCATGGTCACGTGGTCCACAGACTGTGCTGCCCAGTCTACTATCTTTCTTTCTCTTCCCCTTGTCTGGGAGGTAGTTGAGCTGGATGGTTTCTGAAGTACCACCCAGCTCTGATATTCGATGGGACTCTGATATTCGATGTGGTTTGGTCGCATCCCATTCTTACCTACATAGTCCCTTTCATCCTCATTTCCCAGTCCATCTCTCCCCTCCTACAGGCAACCCTTCTGATGCATTTTATGTGTATCCTTCTGTTTGTATGTCTTTTTGTGAAATGCATATTTTTGTTTTGTATGTGTGCATTTTCAATGTACTTAAATGGAATTTCCATCCCAGCACTGGGCTTTGCAGTCAACCCATATTACTGTGGGTACATCTGGTGTGTTGCTTCTGACTGCTCTCAGCCTCATTGTGGCCATACTCTCACTCTGTCTATCCAGTTGCCCTGTGGAAACTAACATTTGGAACATCTGTCATTTGCCAGACACTGGCCAATAAAGGCTCAGACTTGAATTATCAGATTTTATCCTCACAGCAACCTCTGCAGGCAGCTCTGTTATCCCTGTCTTATGGAAGAGGAAACTGAGGCAGAGGTTAAGAACTTTCCCAAGATAACTGAGCTAGGAAGTGGCAGAGCAGAAATTTGAATCTAGGCCGTCTGATTCCAATATCCTCTCTTTTAATCAGTATGCAAAACAGCCTACTCTGGGCCAAATCCAACAATCTAGAACTGGCTGTGCCTATTGCATACCTACTATGTGCCAGGGTTTTTATATCATGCAGAGCTGCCATGTACAGCTGCACAGGTAGTGCACTGTGTAACTTCAGAGAGCACCATCTACCTAGAGAGTACAGTGTGAATGGCGCCCCCTGGAATTAATTACAAATTGTGCAGTGGGGTGACGACAATCATACAAAGTTGGAATTTTTACTCCCTTTTTACAGCCAAGAAAAGTGAGTCTCAGAGAGCTTATGTGACTTTCCGGAAGCACAAGCCAAAGAATAGAGAGTGTAGATCCAAATCCATTTGACAGCAGAGGATGATTCCCTGAGGCCATTAGACTCCTCCCCAGCCTACTGCTGCCATGCCGCACAGGCAGTTGCAGCCAACCTTTCAAACTGAGTGTGTCTCCAGTTTACCGGAGGACTGTTACTCAAGTGGAGATGGTGACAGTTAAGGTGTGTCTCCAGGAGGCAGGTGCTGGGCGTGGCAGGCCTGTCACACAGACGCTATGTGCTGGGGGTGTGTTCTCATGCTCACCATCCTCTCCACGCTTATCTCTCTGGGCCATCTGGGCCAGGGGGCTGGGCTGGATCCCCATCCACCCACCAAGTGGTTGCCAAACTCATCGTGGCGAAAGGCCATGGAGAGGAGCAGTAATTCAAAGGAAGAAGCCCTTGAGAGAGCTCTAGGTTTTGTTCACAGCATTAAGACAGCTTCAGAGAAAAGCCTTTATTGCAGACAGAAGTATATTATTTCAGAGCTATTCCCCTGGCATTGCAGCAAAATAATAGAACTTTAGTTTCTATATATTTCTCATGCTTAGCACACATGTATTTCAAATATATTTGCCAACATATAAAATTGAGGTGAAATATTGCAAAAGTGGCCAATTCTTGTACATTTTAAATGTATTTCCTTTATTTGTTGCACTTATTTTACATATCTACACGATCCATCTTTGGAACTGGAGAAGCAATAAGTGATAAATCGATACTGAGGTTTTCATGGTGAAGAGACTCGCCTTGGGTGTGAAATTTCCTGTTTGCTTGGCATCTCCTGGTTCTGACTACCGAGAGGAATGGCTGCCTTCCTGCATCTTCCTGGGCAGTTACATCTCTCAGCGGCAGGGAACTGCAGTTGTAACTTTGAGGCAGTGTCTCAAAACCCCTCCCCTTCCCATCTTGGCAGGGGCTGGGTACCATCTTTCTCTAATGATAGTAGAATGTCTTAGTGGTCTGAGTTTGAAGTCTAATTAGGTGGAACTAATCTAAGTCCTAAAGTTAAAGTTCTTATCCTGGGACTTTAGGAGTCTCCCAAAAATTATATGCCTAATTTTGAGTACTTGCACATCCTTCTGCTGCAAAAGTAGGTTAAGCACCTATCTGGGGTGGACTCTGTCCTGCTAAGGAAGATGGTCTCTCCTTTATCTGGTCCTTCCTGCCCTTGCCTCCACTCACCCTGGCAAGGAGGGTTGGGTGGAAGATGGATCCCGGAGCCAGAGTCTCATCTACACAGCCTCTTACCTGGATATTTCAGATTGGACCAGTTACTCTCAGGGGAAAGCCCCCTGGAGCATTGATGTGGATGAACTCACCCCACTGGCTGCTAAGCAACCCTTCCCAAGATGGCCACAAAGCAAGAGAGCTCAGGACCTTTGTTTATAACTGATCAAAGGCTCCAGGGGCAGGATGGAGTGACCATTCCCTTGGGCCCAGGCCACACAACAGAAGGTGTGGAGTTCAGCCGCATGGGTCCTGCATAAACACACTCCAACACCATGGTGTTCTCCCATATGGACTCCCTTGGGTTGGCTTCTTAAATGTAAGCCCAAAAGGTCAGGGCTCTGATCCTCGTACTCTGGCTTGGGGTTACCCTTCATCCTTCAGATAATGGAAGGCAGTTTTGGACCCACCACCAGATGCTGTGAGCCTGCAGAGAGCCAGCCACATCTTTTCCCTTGTACTCAGTCTGGATTTGACTCCCTCTTAGACCTGGGGCAGAGTTGACCTCTGCTGGGTTCTTTTCTCCACTCTTAGCTGCACCTAACACCCAGAATGGTCCATTGACTGCTTACTTGTGTGCCCTCCCTCCTTGAAGGCTGGGGCTGTGTTTTATTCATCTCTGTGTTATCTGTATCTGCCCTGGCACATAGGAGATATTAAGAAGACTGTGGATTGGTGGATGGATAGATGGATGGACGGATGGATGGGTGGATGGATGGGTGGATGGATGGGTGGAGGGATGGATGGATGGATGGGTGGGTGGATGGATGGATGGATGGATGGGTGGATGGGTGGGTGGATGGGTGGATGGATGGATGGATGGATGGATGGATGGGTGGATGGATGGATGGATGGATGGATGGATGGATGGGTGGATGGATGGATGGGTGGATGGATGGATGGATGG